>NC_092086.1:11466340-11693840 GCF_045679555.1 Salvelinus alpinus
ATTTTACTGTTTGTGTTTGTACCACAGGAGGTTGGTGGGACCTTAATTGGGGAGGACAGGCTTGTAATGGCTGGAGGGGAATAAGTGGAATGGTATCAAACACGTGGTTTCCATGTGTTCCATTTCATTCACTCTGTTCCAGACATTATTATGAGCCGTCCTCCCCTCAGCAGCCTCCTCTGGTATGTACTGTCCTATATGTGAGAGAGCTCCAACAAGGAATTACAATGGATTTCTCTTACTCTGTTTATCTATCTTGTTTTTCCTACTTGACCCTAAATAAAATGTAACATTTGACGTTCTATTTTCTGTATCTTACTATATTGAAACCCCAAAATAAACCCCTATATGGAAAATCTCCCCTACAGCTGTAAACAAAGACTCTCCATGCTGGCTTTACCTTGTCATCAACACCCTCCATTACATTTCACCAGTCCCCTTTAGTAACGGTGGCTTGTACAGTGCTCTCCATGCTGTCTTTACCTTGTCATCAACACCCTCCATTACATATCACCAGTCCCCTTTAGTAACGGTGGTTACCTTGTCATCAACACCCTCCATTACATATCACCAGTCCCCTTTAGTAACGGTGGTTACCTTGTCATCATCACCCTCCATTACATATCACCAGTCCCCTTTAGTAACGGTGGTTACCTTGTCATCAACACCCTCCATTACATATCACCAGTCCCCTTTAGTAACGGTGGCTTGTACAGTGTTCTCCATGCTGGCTTTACCTTGTCATCAAGGCCCAGTTTTACCCTCCAAGCAGTGTCTTTTCTATTTTCATTGTATCTTTATATAAAACCTTGACACACCCCATACATAACTCTTTCCCATTCACCTCATCCAAACCCACCTCTTCCAACCCTCTATATAACTCCTCCCCATTCACCTCATCCAAACCCACCTCTTCCAACCCTCTCACATCCACTACTAAAGCCTTTCTGTCTGACTCTGGGATATTGGGTGGAATCCTTAGTCTGTCTGACTCTGGGATATTGGGTGGAATCCTTAGTCTGTCTGACTCTGGGATGTTGGGTGGAATCCTTAGTCTGTCTGACTCTGGGATATTGGGTGGAATCCTTAGTCTGTCTGACTCTGGGATATTGGGTGGAATCCTTAGTCTGTCTGACTCTGGGATATTGGGTGGAATCCTTAGTCTGGGAAATGGAGCGTCTTCAGCTTGTCTTTTTGTAGTAACTCTTGACCATAATCCTCTCTTCTGCTGACAGAGCCTTCCTCCAACGTTCCAGCAGTTGTCCAACAATCCTTTCTGACCTCAACCCCCAATGTTCAGCCACCCGTCCTCCATCCATTACTTTGGGCCCAGCCATGTCCATTAACTTCCTGAGGGTGATGCCTTAGGCCCAGCCATCTCCGTTAACTTCCTGAGGGTGAGGATGTTTTCCTTCAGCTGCATCCTGGAGAAATGTGGAACAGCTTCAGTTGTACAGTCCAGTCTCGCTCCAAACACCAGAGGTTCCTCCAGCAGCCAATGTACTGACTCAGCCTTAGTGTGTCTGGACACCTTCATTATACCCCAAACACCAGAGGTTCCTCCAGCAGCCAATGCACTGACTCAGCCTTAGTGTGTCTGGACACCTTCATTATACTCCAAACACCAGAGGTTCCTCCAGCAGCCAATGTACTGACTCAGCCTTAGTGTGTCTGGACACCTTCATTATACTTCAAACCCTAAGAAGGCCTCTGTAAAATGGAGGTACTCCCTACCTAGAAATCTGACTACTATCTAAAAAAATAAAGCCTTCTTTAAACCTAATCTCCCTATCTGTTGTAATACCAGACCTGCTACCCCTCTCCACACCACATGTTTCAGTCCATAAAGGAACCTGAACAAACTGGAACCGGAAAGCAGCAGCCCTACTAACAAGATGTACAAGACCTTGTCCCCCCTCCTCTTTTGACAAATACAAAACACTTTGTGGAACCCAATGATATTTATCCCCCAATAAACCTACAATAATTGCCTGTATCTTGGCCAGAAGGCAGACGGTGGCTCTAAACATGACAACCGATGCCGCAGTGCAGAGGCAACCACAATATTAACAGTGATAGTGTTCCCCTATATGACATATGAGATAACAGCCAACTCCATCTCCTCATCCTCCTTCTACCATATCAACCACCACCATCTCCTCATCCTCCTTCTACCATATCAACCACCACCATCTCCTCATCCTCCTTCTACCATATCAACCACCACCATCTCCTCATCCTCCTTCTACCATATCAACCACCACCATCTCCTCATCCTCCTTCTACCATATCAGGCAACTCCATCTCCTCATCCTCCTTCTACCATATCAACCACCACCATCTCCTCATACTCCTTCTACCATATCAACCACCACCATCTCCTCATCCTCCTTCTACCATATCAACCACCACAATCTCCTCATCCTCCTTCTACCATATCAACCAACTCCATCTCCTCATCCTCCTTCTACCATATCAACCACCACCACCTCCTCATCCTCCTTCTACCATATCAACCACCACCATCTCCTCATACTCCTTCTACCACATCAACCACCACCATCTCCTCATCCTCCTTCTACCATATCAACCACCACCATCTCCTCATCCTCCTTTTACCATATCAACCACCACCATCTCCTCATCCTCCTTCTACCATATCAACCAACACCATCTCCTCATCCTCCTTCTACCATATCAACCACCACCATCTCCTCATCCTCCTTCTACCATATCAACCACCACCATCTCCTCATCCTCCTTCTACCATATCAACCAACACCATCTCCTCATCCTCCTTCTACCATATCAACCAACACCATCTCCTCATCCTCCTTCTACCATATCAACCAACTCCATCTCCTCATCCTCCTTCTACCATATCAACCACCACCATCTCCTCATCCTCCTTCTACCATATCAGCCAACTCCATCTCCTCATCCTCCTTCTACCATATCAACCAACACCATCTCCTCATCCTCCTTCTACCATATCAACCACCACCATCTCCTCATCCTCCTTCTACCATATCAACCACCGCATTCCAATGTGTTTCCATTGTCCCATCATCGCCTAGCTGCACTCCTAGATACCCTTACACCATTCTAACCCCCTGGCAAAGCCATGATCCCCTCATCCCCTAGGTACACTCCTAGATACCCTTACACCATTCCACCCCCCTGGGAAGCCATGATCCCCTCATCCCCTGGGTACACTCCTAGATACCCTTACACCATTCCACCTCCCTGGCAAAGCCATGATCCCTCATCCCCTAGGTACACTCCTAGATACCCTTACACCATTCCACCCCCCTGGGAAGCCATGATCCCTCATCCCCTAGGTACACTCCTAGATACCCTTACACCATTTCACCTCCCTGGCAAAGCCATGATCCCCTCATCCCCTAGGTACACTCCTAGATACCTTTACACCATTCCACCCCCCTGGGAAGCCATGATCCCTCATCCCCTAGGTACACTCCTAGATACCCTTACACCATTCCACCCCCCTGGCAAAGCCATGATCCCTCCAGACCCTTTACACCATTCCACCTCCCTGGCAAAGCCATGATCCCCTCATCCCCTAGGTACACTCCTAGATACCCTTACACCATTCCACCCCCCTGGGAAGCCATGATCCCTCATCCCCTAGGTACACTCCTAGATACCCTTACACCATTCCACCCCCCTGGCAAAGCCATGATCCCTCCAGACCCTTTACACCATTCCACCTCCCTGGCAAAGCCATGATCCCCTCATCCCCTAGGTACACTCCTAGATACCCTTACACCATTCCACCCCCCTGGGAAGCCATGATCCCTCATCCCCTAGGTACACTCCTAGATACCCATACACCATTCCACCCCCCTGGGAAGCCATGATCCCCTCATCCCCTAGGTACACTCCTAGATACCCTTACACCATTCCACCCCCCTGGCAAAGCCATGATCCCTCCAGACCCTTTACACCATTCCACCTCCCTGGCAAGCCATGATCCCCTCATCCCCTAGGTACACTCCTAGATACCCATACACCATTCCACCCCCCTGGGAAGCCATGATCCCCTCATCCCCTAGGTACACTCCTAGATACCCTTACACCATTCCACCCCCCTGGCAAAGCCATGATCCCTCCAGACCATTTCCCAATCTGAAAAGCACAACTTACAGATGTATCTTTGCAGAGGATTTTCCCTTAAACCGATCAACTATGAGACTCAAACTATCCACCTCCGCTTGATGTTTCACCGTAATAACTCCATCATCAGCATATGCTGAGAGACCAATAGGAGGAATATCCTCTGAAAGGTTCACCCCTTCAATGTGACTTCTAATGCTATTTAGTGGTGGCTCTATAGCGATGGCATACAACATTACAGACAACGAACACCCCTGTCTAGTTCCTCTACACACTTTAAAAGGAGCACTCAAGTCACCGTTAACTTTCAGTACACTTTCAATGTCACCATATATCACCCTGAGCATGGAAATAAAACCAGAGCTGAAACCAAAAGCCTCCAAGGTGGCCCCAGAGGTATTGATGTTCAACTCTGTCAAATGCCTTTTCCTGATCAATTGAAATGAGACCAGCATCCAACCCAACAGCCCAAGAGACGTCCAGAACATCCAGAATCAGGGAAATGTTATCCCTTATCTGCCTGCCAGGAACACAGTAGAACTGGTCTGTATGATGTGAAATGTTATCCCCTATCTGCCTGCCAGGAACACAGTAGGACTGGTCTGTATGATGTGAAATGTTATCCCCTATCTGCCTGCCAGGAACACAGTAGGACTGGTCTGTATTATTTGCTCCATCACCTCTCTCAGCCTGGTGGACAAAGCCTTGGACAGGATCTTATAATCAGTGCACATTAAGGCCACCGGCCTCCAGTTCTTCACCTCCATAGGGTCACCCTTTTTTGGCAGTAAGGTGAGGACAACCCTTCTGCAGCTTAACGGTACGAACCCTCTAGTCAAACTATCGTTAACTACTGCTAGCCAATTTTTTTTTTCTCTCTCTGTCTCTCTCTCTCTCTCTCTCTCTCTCTTAAAATCCCCAGCAAGAAATAAATAATCCTCTTCAGTGTTACATTTCTCAATGGTATTTGATAATGTCTATAAAAAAACATTCCCTCTCAACTGCCACTACTGGGGCACATACTGTACATTTATTAAACACATATTGATGTTTTGATATCTCGCTCTAACTTTTAATAACCTCCCCTCAACTACCTCTTTAACCTCATATGACAAAGGCAAAAACCTTTGAGAACAGGATGTCCACAATACCACTTTTTGAGTTAAGACTACACACCACTGCCCCCCCCCCCCCCCCCCCACACTTCTGTTGCCACATAACTACATTTTCCATAATACTATGCGTTTCTTGTCCAAAAAATTATGTCACTTCCCTTTCCCTTTATTCACTCATACGCTACAGAGAATACAGTATACGGCATGTGTCAAAAAGTGATTGATGACCTATTTTATGTATCACGTGGTTATGCCCTTTTATGGACATCCCGTCCGGATGTTCTCACCCTATGGAGTGAGTGTTTATGTATCACGTGGTTATGCCCTTTTATGGACATCCCGTCCGGATGTTCTCACCCTATGGAGTGAGTGTTTATGTATCACGTGGTTATGCCCTTTTATGGACATCCTGTCTGGATGTTCTCACCCTATGGAGTGAGTGTTTATGTATCACGTGGTTATGCCCTTTTATGGACATCCCGTCCGGATGTTCTCACCCTATGGAGTGAGTGTTTATGTAACCTGATAGTGCAGCTGTTCCTTTGAAGTAAAGCATCTGTTTGAAATAAAACTGTCCTGGTGATTGATGTGTTGTGACCTTGTTGAACTGTGGAATGTGTTTGAACATTTCAAAACATTTGATTTTGTAGTGAACTTATGTCTCTGCTGTTTAGGTATCTTGTATATGAAACAGTAATTTCCGGGGTAGGTATGCCTCAGTATAGGTAAGATCTGTGAACACTACGTGCGCCAATAAACCTCAACAGAGATAAACCACTGAAGACTCTAAAGAAGAAATAAACAAAACATGGCTCCTAGACCAATTGTCGGTGTATTGTGTCCTTCGTGTCATGAACACAATGACAAAACCATCGCAGCCCTTCTTTGTGATGTCCCTGATTGTTTTAATGGTGTGCTGGATATGAGTGAGGACATATGGGCTATATTTTCCAACCGGACAATTCAACTGTGAAGATTTTCACAAACAGCCTCAACCTCAACAACCTTTTTCAACCAAAACAGGGAGTTTTTCTCCTGCGTTGCGGATGAGAGAATGGCTTAAGATAAGACTTGCTCTGTGTCAGATCTAACAGGCCCTCAGTGGAACATCCCTGCCTGGGTACGCACTGGGAGAGGAAGTCTGGGGGTCAGATGATTTGAAAGCCATAAGAATCTCTTCAGTGGCATATAGGCCAGACTCCAAATTTTAGGTTGTGCCGAATTCAATAGTTCAAATGCTACTAAATCTGTTAGTTCATATGTATTTTCCATAGCCTGCACAGAGGTCAACTATTTTGTGCCTGTCTTTAGCTTTAGGTGGGGAGATTATCATAAAGTCCTTGACATGATGAGACAAGTGGAAAATCTTTTCCAACATGGTGAACATTTACGTCGATGGGCCCTTCTGTCCTGAAGACAGAACCTGGGCCTAAAGGCAAGAAGGTCTATCCTGGAAAGAAAACATACGACTGATGGGGGTGTCGGCTTCCCCAGGCCTTTTTCTCTAAGAAAGGAATTAGAGAATAGTGACATATAATCATGTACGTATATGTAGTATTGTTCAGTAATAATGTGTAATATGTATGCATTCTGGTACTAAAGACTTAAAAGATTTACAATGAATGAAATATCAGGCTGTCTCTCTGTTTATCCCATGTGAGGGGTGTGTGTGTGTGTGTGTGTGTGTGTGTGTGTGTGTGTGTGTGTGTGTGTGTGTGTGTGTGTGTGTGTGTGTGTGTGTGTGTGTGTGTGTGTGTGTGTGTGTGTGTGGAAGGTCTTTGAAACTACGGTCTGAAAACAGGTGGGGCCCTTATACAGTAGGTGGGGCAATATGTACATAAGGATACCCATGTCATATCTGCTCCCACTACGCCCTCTGGTGTCCATCCGGTGTCGTCCTAACCTGCAGTTCTCCCCCTGTATGCTCTCTCTCTCTCTCCTCTCTTGGTGTGATTGTGTGGTTGGAGACAGTTGTGCTGGAATCAGAGCAGATCCCTATCAGCTGTGAATCGTCCCATAATCAAGACCTCTATATACACTCATTCCTGGCACCTCCACTCTGCCAGATCGTAATCTCTGCTCAGTCAGTTGTTATCCTAGCCTTTTGTCAGTTCTCAAGATCCTGTTGCCCTGCTGTGCTTGTTTCCCTGCCTTACACCGTTGTGTCCTCTTGTTGCAGTACTGCTCTGTCTCTGTCTCCTGTCTCTTGTACCACATCTCACCACCAAACACCTTGATCTGGACTTCACTCACCACCGCCACCTTGGATTCCTCTCAGGATCTGTTAACCCTGTTCAACTCAGTCAACTACAACCTCACTCTACACTTCAGGTTTTTCTGCAACTCATCTGAGCTACCCCGGTTCTGCACTCCATATCTCTCTGTGTTCAATAAACATTTTGGTTCATTCAGCCCTGCTTCTGCATCTGAGTCCACTCTTGGGTTCCCCTGTGTTTGCTCCGCGTAACACCCTTCTCCTAAAGCCCGAATGGCTGTCACGTTGTTGTGTGAGGGACTCTCCGTCCCAATATTTCACATTTTATTTATTTTCTGCATTTTAATCTCAGAGCTTCTTCAGTCCTTCATTCAGGGGAGGAATAGAATAGCACTCTCTCTCTCTGTAGACACATTCCCTGTCACATTTCTCAGCCACATGGATTTAGCCTCAGATATGAAAGACAGGGAATGGTAACGCTTTACAATAAGGGTACATTAGTTAATGTGTTAACCTGAATCAATAAATAATTATTTTTATATCTACTAAGTATTTATTAATTGTATGCATAATTACTAAGCCATAAAAATGCAATAAGAAATTATTTTAAAAAGCTGATAATTCATGTTAGTTAATAGTTATATAACTTTAATTTCCTGCATCTAAACCATTCAGAAACAAATGGTCTGTTAGGAAGAGAGTTAATCATTATTAACAGTATGATAAGGTTTTATCATGTATCAATTATTTTTAGTGATGCAGGTTCATGTTATTGAGACATTGTCTTTATTCTAGTTTATAAAATCTCACCATTGACTAACTGATGTGCCATGACAACTTGAAAAGCAACTGCAAATGAAGAAAACAAACTATTCAGTAATTTATCTTTTATTTCAAAAGCAAGATTAGCAACATCACACAGTTTCATCACAAGTTTAGCTAATGTCAGTTAACCTGAAAGGTTAGTCTACCTAAACAGTAGCTAGCTAACAGCAGATCATGACTTAGTATAAAAGTCTGCATTGAACTTCAAAGAATGTTTTTTTTCGGTAGTTACATGTTTGCTGTTTGCTGTCTCTTGTAAATTCCTTTGTCATTATTTCTAACTGTTAGATATGGCTCGTTAGCTAATCATTAGACAGGTGGAAAGCTTTTTTTGTGATTACATGTTTTATTTGTCATGTTGGTGAGCTGCAGTCAGTGACAGATCTTGGTTTGAGTATTGAAGTGTAGACTGTTGACCCCTGGAGGTGGAGGTGAAGTAGCCTGTTGACCCCTGGAGGTGGAGGTGAAGTAGCCTGTTGACCCCTGGAGGTGGAGGTGAAGTAGCCTGTTGACCCCTGGAGGTGGAGGTGAAGTAGCCTGTTGATCCCTGGAGGTGGAGGGGAAGTAGCCTGTTGACCCCTGGAGGTGGAGGTGAAGTAGCCTGTTGACCCCTGGAGGTGGAGGTGAAGTAGCTGGGTCATTTCCTAGCCTACATTCTTCTGGAACAGAGAGATACAAACTTCCATTCACAGGGCACGTCGAACCAGAGCTTCTCACTCGCAGCGTTCATCTGCAGACAGTCCTCTCCTTCTCCAGCGTTATTGGGCTCACCAGTGTTCCAGTTAGTGTAGTCAAATCTGGACCCATCTGACCACATCCATAAGCCCTCCTTGACTGCATCAAAACCTCCAAGCCAGGTGTCAGGTAGGTGAACATTGGTGTACTTTGTCAGTGATTGCATGAACTGGTACTCTAAAAGGTTATGCACGGATGCTAGGTTTCCACCAAGTGCCAAACAGTTTTGCTCCGAATCTGACCATGACTGTGGAATGCTGACAAACTTGAAACAGCGTGATCCATATGGGTGCCAGTCTGAGGGACATGAACTTTCCTTTGTCCCCACATGCAGTGCTGCTACCTGAGCCTCGACAGGAGGAGTCTGTTCCACCTCAGTCTTCAGTAAGGGTTCTAAACCAAGGAGCTGGGTTAGGTTTGCGTCGCCCAGTGAAATGGCAGCACTCAGAAGCAGAAGGACGGCCAACTTCTCCATGGTAATCTGTTCCTGTCAGAGAAGGAATCACAGGTGGTAGTCTGTAGGTTCTGTTCAGCTTGAGAAAGAGGAACACTTTTATACATGTAGCTCACCAAGCCACAAGGACGAAGTACAAAACATGTATTTACACTGATTCCAATGTACCAAAAAACATGTTGACACTGATTCCACATCCTATTGGGAAATGTATCCTAATCCTTTTGGCAAATATACACTGAGTGTACAAAACATTAAGGTCCCCTGCTCTTTCCATGACCTAGACTGACCAGGTGAATCCAGGTGAAAGCTATGATCCCTCATTAATGTCACTTGTTAAATCCACTTCAATCAGTGTAGATGAAGGGGAAGAGACTGGTTAAAAAAAGATTTTGGAGTGTTGAGACAATTGAGAGATGGATTGTGTATGTGCCATTCAGAGGGTGAAGACAACAGATTTAAGTGCCTTTGAACGGGGTATGATAGTAGGTGCCAGATGCACCTGTTCCTGTCAAGAACTGCAACGCTGCTGGGTTTTTCACGCTCAACAGTTTCTGGTGTGTACAAAACATTAAGAACACCTTCCTAATATTGAGTTGCAGCTCCCCCCACCGAATACGAAGAATCAAATCAAATGTATTTATATAGCCCTTCTTACATCAGCTGATATCTCAAAGTGCTGTACAGAAACCAAGTTTAAAACCCCAAACAGCAAGCAATGCAGGTGAAGAAGCATTATAAACATGATAATAAGGTTGTCCAGCCAATAACAAAAACCTTTTAGCAGCAAAAACTAAAATACATAAATACAGATGTATAAATAAAAATGAATGAAACTGAAAAAAGCATTTAAACCCGGTCGGGCACCCAAGAAGGGTAACAGTCTGTAATGTCCACTGGATGGTGGGGGGGGGGGGGCAGGGTAACAGTCTGTAATGTCCATTGGGGGGGTAACAGTCTGTAATGTCCATTGGATGGTGGGGGGGGGGGGTAACAGTCTGTAATGTCCATTGGGGGGGGGGGGGGGGCAGGGTAACAGTCTGTAATGTCCATGGGGGGGGGGGGGGGGGGCAGGGTAACAGTCTGTAATGTCCATTGGATGGTGGGGGCAGGGTAACAGTCTGTAATGTCCATTGGGGGGGGGGGGGCAGGGTAACAGTCTGTAATGTCCATGGGGGGGGGGGGGGGGGGGCAGGGTAACAGTCTGTAATGTCCATTGGATGGGGGGGGGCAGGGTAACAGTCTGTAATGTCCATTGGGGGGGGGGGGGGGCAGGGTAACAGTCTGTAATGTCCATTGGGGGGGGGGGGGGGCAGGGTAACAGTCTGTAATGTCCATTGGGTGGTGGGGGGGGCAGGGTAACAGTCTGTAATGTCCATTGGGGGGTGGGGGGGTGGGGGCAGGGTAACAGTCTGTAATGTCCATTGGGGGTTGAGGTGCAGGGTAAATGTTACTGTGTGGAGGTGGGGTGCAGGGTAAATGTTACTGTGTGGAGGTGCAGGGTAAATGTTACTGTGTGGTGGTGGGGTGCAGGGTAAATGTTACTGTGTGGAGGTGGGGTGCAGGGTAAATGTTACTGTGTGGTGGTGGGGTGCAGGGTAAATGTTACTGTGTGGAGGTGGGGTGCAGGGTAAATGTTACTGTGTGGAGGTGAGGTGCAGGGTAAATGTTACTGTGTGGAGGTGGGGTGCAGGGTAAATGTTACTGTGTGGAGGTGAGGTGCAGGGTAAATGTTACTGTGTGGAGGTGAGGTGCAGGGTAAATGTTACTGTGTGGAGGTGAGGTGCAGGGTAAATGTTACTGTGTGGAGGTGCAGGGTAAATGTTACTGTGTGGAGGTGAGGTGCAGGGTAAATGTTACTGTGTGGAGGTGAGGTGCAGGGTAAATGTTACTGTGTGGAGGTGCAGGGTAAATGTTACTGTGTGGAGGTGCAGGGTAAATGTTACTGTGTGGAGGTGGGGTGCAGGGTAAATGTTACTGTGTGGAGGTGCAGGGTAAATGTTACTGTGTGGAGGTGGGGTGCAGGGTAAATGTTACTGTGTGGAGGTGAGGTGCAGGGTAAATGTTACTGTGTGGAGGTGGGGTGCAGGGTAAATGTTCCTGTGTGGAGGTGAGGTGCAGGGTAAATGTTACTGTGTGGAGGTGAGGTGCAGGGTAAATGTTACTGTGTGGAGGTGCAGGGTAAATGTTACTGTGTGGAGGTGCAGGGTAAATGTTACTGTGTGGAGGTGGGGTGCAGGGTAAATGTTCCTGTGTGGAGGTGGGGTGCAGGGTAAATGTTACTGTGTGGAGGTGGGGTGCAGGGTAAATGTTACTGTGTGGAGGTGGGGTGCAGGGTAAATGTTACTGTGTGGAGGTGCAGGGTAAATGTTACTGTGTGGAGGTGAGGTGCAGGGTAAATGTTACTGTGTGGAGGTGAGGTGCAGGGTAAATGTTACTGTGTGGAGGTGAGGTGCAGGGTAAATGTTCCTGTGTGGAGGTGAGGTGCAGGGTAAATGTTACTGTGTGGAGGTGCAGGGTAAATGTTACTGTGTGGAGGTGCAGGGTAAATGTTACTGTGTGGAGGTGGGGTGCAGGGTAAATGTTACTGTGTGGAGGTGAGGTGCAGGGTAAATGTTACTGTGTGGAGGTGAGGTGCAGGGTAAATGTTACTGTGTGGAGGTGAGGTGCAGGGTAAATGTTACTGTGTGGAGGTGGGGTGCAGGGTAAATGTTACTGTGTGGAGGTGAGGTGCAGGGTAAATGTTACTGTGTGGAGGTGGGGTGCAGGGTAAATGTTACTGTGTGGAGGTGAGGTGCAGGGTAAATGTTACTGTGTGGAGGTGGGGTGCAGGGTAAATGTTACTGTGTGGAGGTGCAGGGTAAATGTTACTGTGTGGAGGTGAGGTGCAGGGTAAATGTTACTGTGTGGAGGTGAGGTGCAGGGTAAATGTTACTGTGTGGAGGTGAGGTGCAGGGTAAATGTTACTGTGTGGAGGTGGGGTGCAGGGTAAATGTTACTGTGTGGAGGTGAGGTGCAGGGTAAATGTTACTGTGTGGAGGTGGGGTGCAGGGTAAATGTTCCTGTGTGGAGGTGGGGTGCAGGGTAAATGTTACTGTGTGGAGGTGAGGTGCAGGGTAAATGTTACTGTGTGGAGGTGAGGTGCAGGGTAAATGTTACTGTGTGGAGGTGGGGTGCAGGGTAAATGTTACTGTGTGGAGGTGGGGTGCAGGGTAAATGTTACTGTGTGGAGGTGCAGGGTAAATGTTACTGTGTGGAGGTGAGGTGCAGGGTAAATGTTACTGTGTGGAGGTGGGGTGCAGGGTAAATGTTCCTGTGTGGAGGTGCAGGGTAAATGTTACTGTGTGGAGGTGAGGTGCAGGGTAAATGTTACTGTGTGGAGGTGAGGTGCAGGGTAAATGTTACTGTGTGGAGGTGGGGTGCAGGGTAAATGTTCCTGTGTGGTGGTGGGGTGCAGGGTAAATGTTACTGTGTGGAGGTGGGGTGCAGGGTAAATGTTACTGTGTGGTGGTGAGGTGCAGGGTAAATGTTACTGTGTGGAGGTGAGGTGCAGGGTAAATGTTACTGTGTGGAGGTGAGGTGCAGGGTAAATGTTACTGTGTGGAGGTGAGGTGCAGGGTAAATGTTACTGTGTGGAGGTGAGGTGCAGGGTAAATGTTACTGTGTGGAGGTGAGGGTAAATGTTACTGTGTGGAGGTGGGGTGCAGGGTAAATGTTACTGTGTGGAGGTGAGGTGCAGGGTAAATGTTACTGTGTGGAGGTGAGGGTAAATGTTACTGTGTGGAGGTGGGGTGCAGGGTAAATGTTACTGTGTGGAGGTGAGGGTGCAGGGTAAATGTTACTGTGTGGAGGTGAGGGTAAATGTTACTGTGTGGAGGTGGGGTGCAGGGTAAATGTTACTGTGTGGAGGTGAGGTGCAGGGTAAATGTTACTGTGTGGAGGTGCAGGGTAAATGTTCCTGTGTGGAGGTGGGGTGCAGGGTAAATGTTACTGTGTGGAGGTGGGGTGCAGGGTAAATGTTACTGTGTGGAGGTGAGGGTGCAGGGTAAATGTTCCTGTGTGGAGGTGGGGTGCAGGGTAAATGTTCCTGTGTGGAGGTGAGGTGCAGGGTAAATGTTACTGTGTGGAGGTGAGGTGCAGGGTAAATGTTCCTGTGTGGAGGTGGGGTGCAGGGTAAATGTTACTGTGTGGAGGTGAGGTGCAGGGTAAATGTTACTGTGTGGTGGTGGGGTGCAGGGTAAATGTTCCTGTGTGGAGGTGGGGTGCAGGGTAAATGTTACTGTGTGGAGGTGAGGTGCAGGGTAAATGTTACTGTGTGGAGGTGGGGTGCAGGGTAAATGTTACTGTGTGGAGGTGAGGTGCAGGGTAAATGTTACTGTGTGGAGGTGAGGTGCAGGGTAAATGTTACTGTGTGGAGGTGGGGTGCAGGGTAAATGTTACTGTGTGGAGGTGAGGTGCAGGGTAAATGTTACTGTGTGGAGGTGAGGTGCAGGGTAAATGTTACTGTGTGGAGGTGGGGTGCAGGGTAAATGTTACTGTGTGGAGGTGAGGTGCAGGGTAAATGTTACTGTGTGGAGGTGAGGTGCAGGGTAAATGTTACTGTGTGGAGGTGGGGTGCAGGGTAAATGTTACTGTGTGGAGGTGAGGTGCAGGGTAAATGTTCCTGTGTGGAGGTGGGGTGCAGGGTAAATGTTACTGTGTGGAGGTGAGGTGCAGGGTAAATGTTACTGTGTGGAGGTGAGGTGCAGGGTAAATGTTACTGTGTGGAGGTGAGGTGCAGGGTAAATGTTACTGTGTGAAGGTGGGGTGCAGGGTAAATGTTACTGTGTGGAGGTGAGGTGCAGGGTAAATGTTCCTGTGTGGAGGTGGGGTGCAGGGTAAATGTTACTGTGTGGAGGTGAGGTGCAGGGTAAATGTTACTGTGTGGAGGTGGTGGTGCAGGGTAAATGTTCCTGTGTGGAGGTGGGGTGCAGGGTAAATGTTACTCTGTGGAGGTGGGGTGCAGGGTAAATGTTACTGTGTGGAGGTGGGGTGCAGGGTAAATGTTCCTGTGTGGAGGTGAGGTGCAGGGTAAATGTTACTGTGTGGAGGTGAGGGTAAATGTTACTGTGTGGAGATGGGGTGCAGGGTAAATGTTACTGTGTGGAGGTGAGGTAAATGGTAAATGTTCCTGTGTGGAGGTGCAGGGTAAATGTTACTGTGTGGAGGTGAGGTGCAGGGTAAATGTTACTGTGTGGAGGTGGGGTGCAGGGTAAATGTTACTGTGTGGAGGTGCAGGGTAAATGTTACTGTGTGGAGGTGGGGTGCAGGGTAAATGTTACTGTGTGGAGGTGGGGTGCAGGGTGTCACGTTCCTGACCTGTTTTCTCTTGTTTTATATGTCTTTATTGGTCAGGGCGTGAGTGTTGGGTGGGCAGTCTATGTTTTCTATTTCTATGTGGGGTTTTGTGTTCGGCCTGGTATGATTCTCAATTAGAGACAGGTGTGTGTCGTTTGTCTCTGATTGAGAGTCATACTAAGGCAGCCAGGGTTTCACTGGTGGTTTGTGGGTGTTTGTTTCCTGTGTCAGTGTTTGGGCCACACAGGACTGTTTGAGGTTAGTCACGTTTGTTGTTTTGTATTTTGTAGTGTTTTCTTGTTATTTACATTAAACATGTACAATTACCAATCCGCATCTTGGTCCGATCCATGCTCCTCCTCGTCTGAGGAGGAGAACGACATTGACAGCCGTTACAGAAACACCCACCAAACCAGGACCAAGCGGATTGGAGAAGGACGGCAAGAACCAAAGCAATGGAGAGAAGAGGAATGGACATGGGAGCAAATACTCAACGGAGAAGGACCCTGGGCTAAAGTGGGAGAGAATCGCCGCTCTCGGGAGGAGAAGGAGGCAGCCACAGCCCAGGAGCGCTGGTATGAGGAGGCAGCACGTAAGAGAGGCTGGAAGCCCGAGAGGCTCACCCAAAAATTTCTTGGGAGGGGGCTAAAGGGGAGTGTGGCGAAGCCGGGTTGGTTACCTGAGCCAACTCCCCGGGCTAACCGTGGAGTGAGAGGGCGTCGTACTGGTCAGACACCGTGTTATGCGGTAAAGCGCACGGTGTCCCCAGTACGCGTGCTTAGCCCAGTGCGGGCTATTCCACCTTGCCGCACTGGGAGGGCTAGGTTGGGCATCGAGCCGGATGTCATGAAGCCGGCCCAACGTATCTGGCCTCCAGTACGTCTCCTCGGGCCGGCGTACATGGCACCAGCCTTACAGGTGGTGTCCCCGGTTCGCCTGCATAGCCCAGTGCGGGCTATTCCACCTCGCCGCACTGGCAGGGCTACGGGGACCATTCAACCTGGTAAGGTTGGAGAGGCTCGGTGCTCAAGAGCGCGTGTCCTCCTTCACGGTCCGGTATATCCGGCGCCACCTTCCCGCCCCAGCCCAGTACCACCAGTGCCTACACCACGCACCAGGCTTCCAGTGCATCACCAGAGCCCTGTTCCTCCTCCCCGCACTCGCCCTGAGGTGCGTGCCCTCAGCCCGGTACCTCCAGTTCCGGCACCACGCATCAGGCCTATAGTGCGTCTCAGCCGGCCAGAGTCTGCCGTCTGCCCAGCGGTGCCTGAACTGCCCGTCTGCCCAGCGGTGCCTGAACTGCCCGTCTGCCCAGCGGCGCCTGAACTGCCCGTCTGCCCAGCGCCGTCTGAGCCATCCGTCTGCCCAACGTCGTCTGAGCCATCCGTCTGCCCAACGCCGTCTGAGCCATCTGTCTGCCCAGCGCCGTCTGAGCCATCTGTCTGCCCAGCGCCGTCTGAGCCATCCGTCTGCCCAACGCCGTCTGAGCCATCTGTCTGCCCAACGCCGTCTGAGCCATCCGTCTGCCCAGCGCCGTCTGAGCCATCCGTCTGCCAAGCGCCATCTGAGCCATCCGTCTGCCACGAGCCATTAGAGCCGCCCGTCTGTCCCGAGCCGTTAGAGCCGTCCGTCAGTCAGGAGCCGCTAGAGCCGTCCGTCAGTCAGGAGCTGCCAGAGCCGTCCGTCAGTCAGGAGCTGCCAGAGCCGCCAGCCAGTCAGGAGCTGCCAGAGACGCCAGCCAGTCAGGAGCTGCCAGAGACGTCAGCCAGTCAGGAGCTGCCAGAGACGCCAGCCAGTCAGGAGCTGCCAGAGACGCCAGCCAGTCAGGAGCTGCCAGAGACGCCAGCCAGTCAGGAGCTGCCAGAGACGCCAGACAGTCATGAGCTGCCCTCCAGTCATGAGCTGCCCTCCAGTCATGAGCTGCCCTCCAGTCATGAGCTGCCCTCCAGTCATGAGCTGCCCTCCAGTCATGAGCTGCCCTCCAGTCATGAGCTGCCCTCCAGTCATGAGCTGCCCTCCAGTCATGAGCTGCCCTCCAGTCATGAGCTGCCCTACAGTCATGAGCTGCCCTACAGTCATGAGCTGCCACTCAGTCCGGAGCTGCTACTCAGTCCGGAGCTGCCACTCAGTCCGGAGCTGCCACTCAGTCCGGAGCTGCCCCTTATCCCGGAGCAGCTGCCCCTTATCCCGGAGCTGCTGCCCCTTCTCCCGGAGCTGCTGCCCCTTCTCCCGGAGCTGCTGCCCCTTATCCCGGAGCTGCTGCCCCTTATCCCGGAGCTGCTGCCCCTTATCCCGGTGCTGGCCCTTATCCCGATGCTGCCCCTTCATTTAGGTGGGTTGAGTTGGAGGGTGGTCATTGGGAGGGGGATACGGAAGCGGGGAGTGACTATGGTGGGGTGGGGACCTCGCCCAGAGCCTGAGCCACCACCGTGGTCAGATGCCCACCCAGACCCTCCCCTAGACTTTGTGCTGGTGCGCCCGGAGTTCGCACCTTAAGGGGGGGGTTATGTCACGTTCCTGACCTGTTTTGGGGTGCAGGGTAAAAGGTACTGTGTGGAGGTGCAGGGTAAATGTTACTGTGTGGTGGTGAGGTGCAGGGTAAATGTTACTGTGTGGTGGTGGGGTGCAGGGTAAATGTTACTGTGTGGAGGTGGGGTGCAGGGTAAATGTTACTGTGTGGAGGTGCAGGGTAAATGTTACTGTGTGGAGGTGAGGTGCAGGGTAAATGTTACTGTGTGGAGGTGGGGCGCAGGGTAAATGTTCCTGTGTGGAGGTGGGGTGCAGGGTAAATGTTACTGTGTGGAGGTGAGGTGCAGGGTAAATGTTCCTGTGTGGAGGTGAGGTGCAGGGTAAATGTTCCTGTGTGGAGGTGCAGGGTAAATGTTCCTGTGTGGAGGTGGGGTGCAGGGTAAATGTTACTGTGTGGAGGTGGGGTGCAGGGTAAATGTTCCTGTGTGGAGGTGGGGTGCAGGGTAAATGTTACTGTGTGGAGGTGAGGTGCAGGGTAAATGTTACTGTGTGGTGGTGAGGTGCAGGGTAAATGTTACTGTGTGGAGGTGCAGGGTAAATGTTACTGTGTGGAGGTGGGGTGCAGGGTAAATGTTCCTGTGTGGAGGTGCAGGGTAAATGTTACTGTGTGGAGGTGAGGTGCAGGGTAAATGTTACTGTGTGGAGGTGCAGGGTAAATGTTACTGTGTGGTGGTGGGGTGCAGGGTAAATGTTACTCTGTGGAGGTGAGGTGCAGGGTAAATGTTACTGTGTGGAGGTGAGGTGCAGGGTAAATGTTCCTGTGTGGAGGTGCAGGGTAAATGTTACTGTGTGGAGGTGAGGTGCAGGGTAAATGTTACTGTGTGGAGGTGGGGTGCAGGGTAAATGTTACTGTGTGGAGGTGGGGTGCAGGGTAAATGTTCCTGTGTGGAGGTGGGGTGCAGGGTAAATGTTACTGTGTGGAGGTGGGGTGCAGGGTAAATGTTACTGTGTGGAGGTGAGGTGCAGGGTAAATGTTACTGTGTGGAGGTGAGGTGCAGGGTAAATGTTACTGTGTGGTGGTGGGGTGCAGGGCAAATGTTACTGTGTGGAGGTGAGGTACATGGTAAATGTTACTGTGTGGAGGTGAGGTGCAGGGTAAATGTTACTGTGTGGAGGTGGGGTGCAGGGTAAATGTTCCTGTGTGGAGGTGGGGTGCAGGGTAAATGTTACTGTGTGGAGGTGAGGTGCAGGGTAAAAGTTACTGTGTGGAGGTGAGGTACATGGTAAATGTTCCTGTTGTGAGGTGCAGGGTAAATGTTACTGTGTGGAGGTGAGGTGCAGGGTAAATGTTCCTGTGTGGTGGTGAGGTGCAGGGCAAATGTTACTGTGTGGAGGTGAGGTGCAGGGTAAATGTTACTGTGTGGAGGTGGGGTGCAGGGTAAAAGGTACTGTGTGGAGGTGCAGGGTAAATGTTACTGTGTGGAGGTGAGGTGCAGGGTAAATGTTACTGTGTGGTGGTGGGGTGCAGGGTAAATGTTACTGTGTGGAGGTGGGGTGCAGGGTAAATGTTACTGTGTGGAGGTGCAGGGTAAATGTTACTGTGTGGAGGTGAGGTGCAGGGTAAATGTTACTGTGTGGAGGTGAGGTGCAGGGTAAATGTTACTGTGTGGAGGTGAGGTGCAGGGTAAATGTTACTGTGTGGAGGTGGGGTGCAGGGTAAATGTTCCTGTGTGGAGGTGGGGTGCAGGGTAAATGTTACTGTGTGGAGGTGAGGTGCAGGGTAAATGTTACTGTGTGGAGGTGAGGTGCAGGGTAAATGTTCCTGTGTGGAGGTGGGGTGCAGGGTAAATGTTCCTGTGTGGAGGTGGGGTGCAGGGTAAATGTTACTGTGTGGAGGTGAGGTGCAGGGTAAATGTTACTGTGTGGAGGTGAGGTGCAGGGTAAATGTTACTGTGTGGAGGTGCAGGGTAAATGTTACTGTGTGGAGGTGGGGTGTAGGGTAAATGTTACTGTGTGGTGGTGAGGTGCAGGGTAAATGTTCCTGTGTGGAGGTGAGGTGCAGGGTAAATGTTACTGTGTGGAGGTGAGGTGCAGGGTAAATGTTACTGTGTGGAGGTGGGGTGCAGGGTAAATGTTACTGTGTGGAGGTGGGGTGCAGGGTAAATGTTACTGTGTGGAGGTGAGGTGCAGGGTAAATGTTACTGTGTGGAGGTGGGGTGCAGGGTAAATGTTCCTGTGTGGAGGTGGGGTGCAGGGTAAATGTTCCTGTGTGGAGGTGAGGTGCAGGGTAAATGTTACTGTGTGGTGGTGAGGTGCAGGGTAAATGTTCCTGTGTGGAGGTGAGGTGCAGGGTAAATGTTCCTGTGTGGAGGTGAGGTGCAGGGTAAATGTTACTGTGTGGAGGTGAGGTGCAGGGTAAATGTTCCTGTGTGGAGGTGAGGTGCAGGGTAAATGTTCCTGTGTGGAGGTGAGGTGCAGGGTAAATGTTCCTGTGTGGAGGTGAGGTGCAGGGTAAATGTTACTGTGTGGTGGTGGGGTGCAGGGTAAATGTTACTGTGTGGAGGTGAGGTGCAGGGTAAATGTTCCGGTGTGGAGGTGAGGTGCAGGGTAAATGTTCCTGTGTGGAGGTGAGGTGCAGGGTAAATGTTACTGTGTGGTGGTGGGGTGCAGGGTAAATGTTACTGTGTGGTGGTGGGGTGCAGGGTAAATGTTACTGTGTGGAGGTGGGGTGCAGGGTAAATGTTACTGTGTGGAGGTGGGGTGCAGGGTAAATGTTACTGTGTGGTGGTGGGGTGCAGGGTAAATGTTACTGTGTGGTGGTGGGGTGCAGGGTAAATGTTACTGTGTGGAGGTGAGGTGCAGGGTAAATGTTACTGTTTGGAGGTGAGGTGCAGGGTAAATGTTACTGTATGGAGGTGAGGTGCAGGGTAAATGTTACTGTGTGGAGGTAGGGTGCAGGGTAAATGTTCCTGTGTGGTGGTGGGGTGCAGGGTAAATGTTACTGTGTGGAGGTGCAGGGTAAATGTTACTGTGTGGAGGTGAGGTGCAGGGTAAATGTTCCTGTGTGGAGGTGCAGGGTAAATGTTACTGTGTGGAGGTGAGGTGCAGGGTAAATGTTACTGTGTGGAGGTGGGGTGCAGGGTAAATGTTACTGTGTGGAGGTGCAGGGTAAATGTTACTGTGTGGAGGTGAGGTGCAGGGTAAATGTTCCTGTGTGGAGGTGAGGTGCAGGGTAAATGTTCCTGTGTGGAGGTGGGGTGCAGGGTAAATGTTACTGTGTGGTGGTGGGGTGCAGGGTAAATGTTACTGTGTGGAGGTGGGGTGCAGGGTAAATGTTACTGTGTGGTGGTGAGGTGCAGGGTAAATGTTACTGTGTGGAGGTGAGGTGCAGGGTAAATGTTACTGTGTGGAGGTGGGGTGCAGGGTAAATGTTCCTGTGTGGAGGTGAGGTGCAGGGTAAATGTTACTGTGTGGAGGTGGGGTGCAGGGTAAATGTTACTGTGTGGTGGTGAGGTGCAGGGTAAATGTTACTGTGTGGTGGTGGGGTGCAGGGTAAATGTTACTGTGTGGAGGTGGGGTGCAGGGTAAATGTTCCTGTGTGGAGATGCAGTGTAAATGTTACTGTGTGGAGGTGAGGTGCAGGGTAAATGTTACTGTGTGGAGGTGCAGGGTAAATGTTACTGTGTGGTGGTGGGGTGCAGGGTAAATGTTACTGTGTGGAGGTGGGGTGCAGGGTAAATGTTACTGTGTGGAGGTGAGGTGCCGGGTAAATGTTACTGTGTGGTGGTGGGGTGCAGGGTAAATGTTACTGTGTGGTGGTGGGGTGCAGGGTAAATGTTACTGTGTGGTGGTGGGGTGCAGGGTAAATATTACTGTGTGGAGGTGGGGTGCAGGGTAAATGTTACTGTGTGGAGGTGAGGTGCAGGGTAAATGTTCCTGTGTGGTGGTGGGGTGCAGGGTAAATGTTACTGTGTGGAGGTGAGGTGCAGGGTAAATGTTACTGTGTGGAGGTGCAGGGTAAATGTTCCTGTGTGGTGGTGGGGTGCAGGGTAAATGTTACTGTGTGGAGGTGAGGTGCAGGGTAAATGTTACTGTGTGGAGGTGGGGTGCAGGGTAAATGTTACTGTGTGGTGGTGGGGTGCAGGGTAAATGTTACTGTGTGGAGGTGGGGTGCAGGGTAAATGTTCCTGTGTGGAGGTGCAGGGTAAATGTTACTGTGTGGTGGTGAGGTGCAGGGTAAATGTTCCTGTGTGGAGGTGCAGGGTAAATGTTACTGTGTGGAGGTGAGGTGCAGGGTAAATGTTACTGTGTGGAGGTGAGGGTGCAGGGTAAATGTTCCTGTGTGGAGGTGGGGTGCAGGGTAAATGTTACTGTGTGGAGGTGAGGTGCAGGGTAAATGTTCCTGTGTGGAGGTGGGGTGCAGGGTAAATGTTACTGTGTGGAGGTGAGGTGCAGGGTAAATGTTCCTGTGTGGAGGTGGGGTGCAGGGTAAATGTTACTGTGTGGAGGTGGGGTGCAGGGTAAATGTTCCTGTGTGGTGGTGAGGTGCAGGGTAAATGTTACTGTGTGGAGGTGAGGTGCAGGGTAAATGTTTCTGTGTGGAGGTGCAGGGTAAATGTTCCTGTGTGGAGGTGGGGTGCAGGGTAAATGTTACTGTGTGGAGGTGGGGTGCAGGGTAAATGTTCCTGTGTGGTGGTGAGGTGCAGGGTAAATGTTACTGTGTGGAGGTGAGGTGCAGGGTAAATGTTTCTGTGTGGAGGTGCAGGGTAAATGTTCCTGTGTGGAGGTGAGGTGCAGGGTAAATGTTACTGTGTGGAGGTGAGGTGCAGGGTAAATGTTCCTGTGTGGAGGTGGGGTGCAGGGTAAATGTTACTGTGTGGAGGTGAGGTGCAGGGTAAATGTTCCTGTGTGGAGGTGAGGTGCAGGGTAAATGTTACTGTGTGGAGGTGCAGGGTAAATGTTACTGTGTGGAGGTGAGGTGCAGGGTAAATGTTCCTGTGTGGAGGTGAGGTGCAGGGTAAATGTTCCTGTGTGGAGGTGGGGTGCAGGGTAAATGTTACTGTGTGGAGGTGGGGTGCAGGGTAAATGTTCCTGTGTGGAGGTGGGGTGCAGGGTAAATGTTACTGTGTGGTGGTGAGGTGCGGGTAAATGTTCCTGTGTGGAGGTGAGGTGCAGGGTAAATGTTACTGTGTGGTGGTGAGGTGCGGGTAAATGTTACTGTGTGGAGGTGAGGTGCAGGGTAAATGTTACTGTGTGGAGGTGCAGGGTAAATGTTACTGTGTGGAGGTGAGGTGCAGGGTAAATGTTACTGTGTGGAGGTGGGGTGCAGGGTAAATGTTCCTGTGTGGAGGTGGGGTGCAGGGTAAATGTTCCTGTGTGGAGGTGGGGTGCAGGGTAAATGTTACTGTGTGGTGGTGAGGTGCGGGTAAATGTTCCTGTGTGGAGGTGAGGTGCAGGGTAAATGTTACTGTGTGGTGGTGAGGTGCGGGTAAATGTTACTGTGTGGAGGTGAGGTGCAGGGTAAATGTTTCTGTGTGGAGGTGCAGGGTAAATGTTCATGTGTGGAGGTGAGGTGCAGGGTAAATGTTACTGTGTGGAGGTGAGGTGCAGGGTAAATGTTCCTGTGTGGAGGTGGGGTGCAGGGTAAATGTTACTGTGTGGAGTTGAGGTGCAGGGTAAATGTTACTGTGTGGAGGTGGGGTGCAGGGTAAATGTTACTGTGTGGAGGTGCAGGGTAAATGTTACTGTGTGGAGGTGGGGTGCAGGGTAAATGTTCATGTGTGGAGGTGAGGTGCAGTGTAAATGTTACTGTGTGGAGGTGAGGTGCAGGGTAAATGTTCCTGTGTGGAGGTGGGGTGCAGGGTAAATGTTACTGTGTGGAGTTGAGGTGCAGGGTAAATGTTCCTGTGTGGTGGTGGGGTGCAGGGTAAATGTTCATGTGTGGAGGTGAGGTGCAGGGTAAATGTTACTGTGTGGAGGTGAGGTGCAGGGTAAATGTTACTGTGTGGAGGTGGGGTGCAGGGTAAATGTTCATGTGTGGAGGTGAGGTGCAGGGTAAATGTTACTGTGTGGAGGTGAGGTGCAGGGTAAATGTTCCTGTGTGGAGGTGAGGTGCAGGGTAAATGTTACTGTGTGGAGGTGAGGTGCAGGGTAAATGTTACTGTGTGGAGGTGAGGTGCAGGGTAAATGTTACTGTGTGGAGGTGAGGTGCAGGGTAAATGTTACTGTGTGGAGGTGAGGTGCAGGGTAAATGTTACTGTGTGGAGGTGAGGTGCAGGGTAAATGTTACTGTGTGGAGGTGGGGTGCAGGGTAAATGTTACTGTGTGGAGGTGCAGGGTAAATGTTACTGTGTGGAGGTGAGGTGCAGGGTAAATGTTACTGTGTGGAGGTGGGGTGCAGGGTAAATGTTACTGTGTGGAGGTGGGGTGCAGGGTAAATGTTCCTGTGTGGAGGTGGGGTGCAGGGTAAATGTTACTGTGTGGAGGTGAGGTGCCGGGTAAATGTTACTGTGTGGTGGTGGGGTGCAGGGTAAATGTTCCTGTGTGGAGGTGAGGTGCAGGGTAAATGTTACTGTGTGGAGGTGAGGTGCAGGGTAAATGTTCCTGTGTGGAGGTGAGGTGCAGGGTAAATGTTACTGTGTGGAGGTGAGGTGCAGGGTAAATGTTCCTGTGTGGAGGTGGGGTGCAGGGTAAATGTTACTGTGTGGAGGTGAGGTGCAGGGTAAATGTTCCTGTGTGGAGGTGAGGTGCAGGGTAAATGTTACTGTGTGGAGGTGAGGTGCAGGGTAAATGTTACTGTGTGGAGGTGAGGTGCAGGGTAAATGTTCCTGTGTGGAGGTGAGGTGCAGGGTAAATGTTCCTGTGTGGTGGTGGGGTGCAGGGTAAATGTTACTGTGTGGAGGTGGGGTGCAGGGTAAATGTTCCTGTGTGGTGGTGAGGTGCAGGGTAAATGTTACTGTGTGGAGGTGAGGTGCAGGGTAAATGTTTCTGTGTGGAGGTGCAGGGTAAATGTTCCTGTGTGGAGGTGGGGTGCAGGGTAAATGTTACTGTGTGGAGGTGGGGTGCAGGGTAAATGTTCCTGTGTGGTGGTGAGGTGCAGGGTAAATGTTACTGTGTGGAGGTGAGGTGCAGGGTAAATGTTTCTGTGTGGAGGTGCAGGGTAAATGTTCCTGTGTGGAGGTGAGGTGCAGGGTAAATGTTACTGTGTGGAGGTGAGGTGCAGGGTAAATGTTCCTGTGTGGAGGTGGGGTGCAGGGTAAATGTTACTGTGTGGAGGTGAGGTGCAGGGTAAATGTTCCTGTGTGGAGGTGAGGTGCAGGGTAAATGTTACTGTGTGGAGGTGCAGGGTAAATGTTACTGTGTGGAGGTGAGGTGCAGGGTAAATGTTCCTGTGTGGAGGTGAGGTGCAGGGTAAATGTTCCTGTGTGGAGGTGGGGTGCAGGGTAAATGTTACTGTGTGGAGGTGGGGTGCAGGGTAAATGTTACTGTGTGGAGGTGGGGTGCAGGGTAAATGTTCCTGTGTGGAGGTGAGGTGCAGGGTAAATGTTCCTGTGTGGAGGTGGGGTGCAGGGTAAATGTTACTGTGTGGTGGTGAGGTGCAGGTAAATGTTCCTGTGTGGAGGTGAGGTGCAGGGTAAATGTTACTGTGTGGTGGTGAGGTGCGGGTAAATGTTACTGTGTGGAGGTGAGGTGCAGGGTAAATGTTTCTGTGTGGAGGTGCAGGGTAAATGTTCATGTGTGGAGGTGAGGTGCAGGGTAAATGTTACTGTGTGGAGGTGAGGTGCAGGGTAAATGTTCCTGTGTGGAGGTGGGGTGCAGGGTAAATGTTACTGTGTGGAGTTGAGGTGCAGGGTAAATGTTACTGTGTGGAGGTGGGGTGCAGGGTAAATGTTACTGTGTGGAGGTGCAGGGTAAATGTTACTGTGTGGAGGTGAGGTGCAGGGTAAATGTTCCTGTGTGGAGGTGAGGTGCAGGGTAAATGTTACTGTGTGGAGGTGCAGGGTAAATGTTACTGTGTGGAGGTGAGGTGCAGGGTAAATGTTACTGTGTGGAGGTGAGGTGCAGGGTAAATGTTACTGTGTGGAGGTGCAGGGTAAATGTTACTGTGTGGAGGTGAGGTGCAGTGTAAATGTTCCTGTGTGGAGGTGAGGTGCAGGGTATATGTTACTGTGTGGAGGTGCAGGGTAAATGTTACTGTGTGGAGGTGGGGTGCAGGGTAAATGTTCCTGTGTGGAGGTGAGGTGCAGGGTAAATGTTACTGTGTGGAGGTGAGGTGCAGGGTAAATGTTACTGTGTGGAGGTGAGGTGCAGGGTAAATTTTCCTGTGTGGAGGTGAGGTGCAGGGTAAATGTTCCTGTGTGGAGGTGGGGTACAGGGTAAATGTTACTGTGTGGAGGTGAGGTGCAGGGTAAATGTTACTGTGTGGAGGTGAGGGTAAATGTTCCTGTGTGGAGGTGCAGGGTAAATGTTACTGTGTGGAGGTGAGGGTAAATGTTACTGTGTGGAGGTGCAGGGTAAATGTTACTGTGTGGAGGTGAGGTGCAGGGTAAATGTTACTGTGTGGATTTGCATGGGTAAATGTTACTGTGTGGAGGTGAGGTGCAGGGTAAATGTTACTGTGTGGAGGTGGGGTGCAGGGTAAATGTTACTGTGTGGAGGTGGGGTGCAGGGTAAATGTTACTGTGTGGAGGTGAGGTGCAGGGTAAATGTTCCTGTGTGGAGGTGGGGTGCAGGGTAAATGTTACTGTGTGGAGGTGGGGTGCAGGGTAAATGTTACTGTGTGGAGGTGAGGTGCAGGGTAAATGTTACTGTGTGGAGGTGCAGGGTAAATGTTACTGTGTGGAGGTGAGGTGCAGGGTAAATGTTACTGTGTGGAGGTGGGGTGCAGGGTAAATGTTACTGTGTGGTGGTGGGGTGCAGGGTAAATGTTACTGTGTGGAGGTGAGGTGCAGGGTAAATGTTACTGTGTGGTGGTGGGGTGCAGGGTAAATGTTACTGTGTGGAGGTGGGGTGCAGGGTAAATGTTACTGTGTGGTGGTGGGGTGCAGGGTAAATGTTACTGTGTGGTGGTGGGGTGCAGGGTAAATGTTACTGTGTGGAGGTGGGGTGCAGGGTAAATGTTACTGTGTGGAGGTGGGGTGCAGGGTAAATGTTACTGTGTGGTGGTGGGGTGCAGGGTAAATGTTACTGTGTGGTGGTGGGGTGCAGGGTAAATGTTACTGTGTGGAGGTGGGGTGCAGGGTAAATGTTACTGTGTGGAGGTGAGGTGCAGGGTAAATGTTACTGTGTGGAGGTGGGGTGCAGGGTAAATGTTACTGTGTGGAGGTGAGGTGCAGGGTAAATGTTACTGTTTGGAGGTGAGGTGCAGGGTAAATGTTACTGTGTGGAGGTGCAGGGTAAATGTTACTGTGTGGAGGTGAGGTGCAGGGTAAATGTTACTGTGTGGAGGTGCAGGGTAAATGTTACTGTGTGGAGGTGGGGTGCAGGGTAAATGTTCCTGTGTGGTGGTGGGGTGCAGGGTAAATGTTACTGTGTGGAGGTGAGGTGCAGGGTAAATGTTACTGTTTGGAGGTGAGGTGCAGGGTAAATGTTACTGTGTGGAGGTGCAGGGTAAATGTTACTGTGTGGAGGTGAGGTGCAGGGTAAATGTTCCTGTGTGGAGGTGCAGGGTAAATGTTCCTGTGTGGAGGTGGGGTGCAGGGTAAATGTTCCTGTGTGGAGGTGGGGTGCAGGGTAAATGTTACTGTGTGGAGGTGGGGTGCAGGGTAAATGTTACTGTGTGGAGGTGGGGTGCAGGGTAAATGTTACTGTGTGGAGGTGGGGTGCAGGGTAAATGTTACTGTGTGGAGGTGCAGGGTAAATGTTCCTGTGTGGAGGTGGGGTGCAGGGTAAATGTTACTGTGTGGAGGTGAGGTGCAGGGTAAATGTTACTGTGTGGAGGTGGGGTGCAGGGTAAATGTTACTGTGTGGAGGTGGGGTGCAGGGTAAATGTTACTGTGTGGAGGTGCAGGGTAAATGTTCCTGTGTGGAGGTGGGGTGCAGGGTAAATGTTACTGTGTGGAGGTGAGGTGCAGGGTAAATGTTACTGTGTGGAGGTGAGGTGCAGGGTAAATGTTCCTGTGTGGTGGTGAGGTGCAGGGTAAATGTTACTGTGTGGAGGTGCAGGGTAAATGTTACTGTGTGGAGGTGGGGTGCAGGGTAAATGTTCCTGTGTGGAGGTGAGGTGCAGGGTAAATGTTACTGTGTGGAGG
The DNA here is from genome assembly GCF_045679555.1 of Salvelinus alpinus. NCBI lineage: Eukaryota > Metazoa > Chordata > Actinopteri > Salmoniformes > Salmonidae > Salvelinus > Salvelinus alpinus. Next base: position 11,493,878 of record NC_092086.1, read on the forward strand.
TGCAGGGTAAATGTTACTCTGTGGAGGTGAGGTGCAGGGTAAATGTTACTGTGTGGTGGTGAGGTGCAGGTTAAATGTTACTGTGTGGAGGTGCAGGGTAAATGTTACTGTGTGGATGTGGGGTGCAGGGTAAATGTTACTGTGTGGAGGTGAGGTGCAGGGTAAATGTTACTGTGTGGAGGTGAGGTGCAGGGTAAATGTTCCTGTGTGGAGGTGAGGTGCAGGGTAAATGTTACTGTGTGGAGGTGCAGGGTAAATGTTACTGTGTGGAGGTGAGGTGCAGGGTAAATGTTACTGTGTGGAGGTGGGGTGCAGGGTAAATTTTCCTGTGTGGAGATGGGGTGCAGGGTAAATGTTACTGTGTGGTGGTGGGGTGCAGGGTAAATGTTCCTGTGTGGAGGTGCAGGGTAAATGTTACTGTGTGGAGGTGAGGTGCAGGGTAAATGTTCCTGTGTGGAGGTGGGGTGCAGGGTAAATGTTCCTGTGTGGAGGTGGGGTGCAGGGTAAATGTTACTGTGTGGAGGTGGGGTGCAGGGTAAATGTTACTGTGTGGAGGTGCAGGGTAAATGTTACTGTGTGGAGGTGAGGTGCAGGGTAAATGTTCCTGTGTGGAGGTGAGGTGCAGGGTAAATGTTCCTGTGTGGAGGTGAGGTGCAGGGTAAATGTTACTGTGTGGAGGTGGGGTGCAGGGTAAATGTTCCTGTGTGGAGGTGGGGTGCAGGGTAAATGTTACTGTGTGGTGGTGGGGTGCAGGGTAAATGTTCCTGTGTGGAGGTGGGGTGCAGGGTAAATGTTACTGTGTGGAGGTGCAGGGTAAATGTTACTGTGTGGAGGTGAGGTGCAGGGTAAATGTTACTGTGTGGAGGTGGGGTGCAGGGTAAATGTTACTGTGTGGAGGTGCAGGGTAAATGTTACTGTGTGGAGGTGAGGTGCAGGGTAAATGTTACTGTGTGGAGGTGGGGTGCAGGGTAAATGTTACTGTGTGGTGGTGGGGTGCAGGGTAAATGTTCCTGTGTGGAGGTGGGGTGCAGGGTAAATGTTACTGTGTGGAGGTGCAGGGTAAATGTTACTGTGTGGAGGTGGGGTGCAGGGTAAATGTTACTGTGTGGAGGTGAGGTGCAGGGTAAATGTTACTGTGTGGAGGTGGGGTGCAGGGTAAATGTCACTGTGTGGAGGTGAGGTGCAGGGTAAATGTTACTGTGTGGAGGTGAGGTGCAGGGTAAATGTTCCTGTGTGGAGGTGGGGTGCAGGGTAAATGTTCCTGTGTGGAGGTGGGGTGCAGGGTAAATGTTCCTGTGTGGTGGTGGGGTGCAGGGTAAATGTTACTGTGTGGAGGTGAGGTGCAGGGTAAATGTTACTGTGTGGAGGTGGGGTGCAGGGTAAATGTTACTGTGTGGTGGTGGGGTGCAGGGTAAATGTTACTGTGTGGAGGTGGGGTGCAGGGTAAATGTTACTGTGTGGAGGTGAGGTGCAGGGTAAATGTTACTGTGTGGAGGTGGGGTGCAGGGTAAATGTTACTGTGTGGAGGTGAGGTGCAGGGTAAATGTTACTGTGTGGAGGTGAGGTGCAGGGTAAATGTTCCTGTGTGGAGGTGGGGTGCAGGGTAAATGTTCCTGTGTGGAGGTGGGGTGCAGGGTAAATGTTACTGTGTGGAGGTGGGGTGCAGGGTAAATGTTACTGTGTGGAGGTGAGGTGCAGGGTAAATGTTCCTGTGTGGAGGTGGGGTGCAGGGTAAATGTTCCTGTGTGGAGGTGGGGTGCAGGGTAAATGTTCCTGTGTGGTGGTGGGGTGCAGGGTAAATGTTACTGTGTGGAGGTGAGGTGCAGGGTAAATGTTACTGTGTGGAGGTGGGGTGCAGGGTAAATGTTACTGTGTGGTGGTGGGGTGCAGGGTAAATGTTACTGTGTGGTGGTGGGGTGCAGGGTAAATGTTACTGTGTGGAGGTGAGGTGCAGGGTAAATGTTCCTGTGTGGAGGTGAGGTGCAGGGTAAATGTTCCTGTGTGGAGGTGGGGTGCAGGGTAAATGTTACTGTGTGGAGGTGCAGGGTAAATGTTACTGTGTGGAGGTGAGGTGCAGGGTAAATGTTCCTGTGTGGAGGTGAGGTGCAGGGTAAATGTTCCTGTGTGGAGGTGGGGTGCAGGGTAAATGTTACTGTGTGGGGGTGGGGTGCAGGGTAAATGTTACTGTGTGGAGGTGAGGTGCAGGGTAAATGTTACTGTTTGGAGGTGAGGTGCAGGGTAAATGTTACTGTGTGGAGGTGCAGGGTAAATGTTACTGTGTGGAAGTGAGGTGCAGGGTAAATGTTCCTGTGTGGAGGTGCAGGGTAAATGTTACTGTGTGGAGGTGAGGTGCAGGGTAAATGTTCCTGTGTGGAGGTGCAGGGTAAATGTTACTGTGTGGAGGTGAGGTGCAGGGTAAATGTTCCTGTGTGGAGATGCAGTGTAAATGTTACTGTGTGGAGGTGAGGTGCAGGGTAAATGTTACTGTGTGGTGGTGGGGTGCAGGGTAAATGTTACTGTGTGGTGGTGGGGTGCAGGGTAAATGTTACTGTGTGGTGGTGGGGTGCAGGGTAAATGTTACTGTGTGGAGGTGGGGTGCAGGGTAAATGTTACTGTGTGGAGGTGAGGTGCAGGGTAAATGTTCCTGTGTGGTGGTGGGGTGCAGGGTAAATGTTACTGTGTGGTGGTGGGGTGCAGGGTAAATGTTACTGTGTGGTGGTGGGGTGCAGGGTAAATGTTACTGTGTGGAGGTGGGGTGCAGGGTAAATGTTACTGTGTGGAGGTGAGGTGCAGGGTAAATGTTCCTGTGTGGTGGTGGGGTGCAGGGTAAATGTTACTGTGTGGAGGTGAGGTGCAGGGTAAATGTTCCTGTGTGGAGGTGAGGTGCAGGGTAAATGTTACTGTGTGGAGGTGCAGGGTAAATGTTCCTGTGTGGTGGTGAGGTGCAGGGTAAATGTTACTGTGTGGAGGTGAGGTGCAGGGTAAATGTTACTGTGTGGAGGTGAGGTGCAGGGTAAATGTTCCTGTGTGGAGGTGGGGTGCAGGGTAAATGTTACTGTGTGGAGGTGAGGTGCAGGGTAAATGTTACTGTGTGGAGGTGGGGTGCAGGGTAAATGTTACTGTGTGAAGGTGAGGTGCAGGGTGAATGTTACTGTGTGGAGGTGAGGTGCAGGGTAAATGTTCCTGTGTGGAGGTGGGGTGCAGGGTAAATGTTACTGTGTGGAGGTGAGGTGCAGGGTAAATGTTCCTGTGTGGAGGTGGGGTGCAGGGTAAATGTTACTGTGTGGAGGTGGGGTGCAGGTTAAATGTTACTGTGTGGAGGTGAGGTGCAGGGTAAATGTTCCTGTGTGGAGGTGCAGGGTAAATGTTCCTGTGTGGAGGTGAGGTGCAGGGTAAATGTTCCTGTGTGGTGGTGGGGTGCAGGGTAAATGTTACTGTGTGGAGGTGGGGTGCAGGGTAAATGTTACTGTGTGGAGGTGAGGTGCAGGGTAAATGTTACTGTGTGGAGGTGAGGTGCAGGGTAAATGTTACTGTGTGGAGGTGGGGTGCAGGGTAAATGTTCCTGTGTGGAGGTGAGGTGCAGGGTAAATGTTACTGTGTGGTGGTGAGGTGCAGGGTAAATGTTACTGTGTGGAGGTGAGGTGCAGGGTAAATGTTCCTGTGTGGAGGTGGGGAGCAGGGTAAATGTTCCTGTGTGGAGGTGAGGTGCAGGGTAAATGTTCCTGTGTGGAGGTGAGGTGCAGGGTAAATGTTCCTGTGTGGAGGTGGGGAGCAGGGTAAATGTTCCTGTGTGGAGGTGAGGTGCAGGGTAAATGTTCCTGTGTGGAGGTGAGGTGCAGGGTAAATGTTCCTGTGTGGAGGTGGGGAGCAGGGTAAATGTTACTGTGTGGAGGTGAGGTGCAGGGTAAATGTTCCTGTGTGGAGGTGGGGTGCAGGGTAAATGTTACTGTGTGGAGGTGAGGTGCAGGGTAAATGTTACTGTGTGGAGGTGGGGTGCAGGGTAAATGTTACTGTGTGGAGGTGAGGTGCAGGGTAAATGTTCCTGTGTGGAGGTGGGGTGCAGGGTAAATGTTACTGTGTGGTGGTGAGGTGCAGGGTAAATGTTACTGTGTGGAGGTGAGGTGCAGGGTAAATGTTCCTGTGTGGAGGTGGGGTGCAGGGTAAATGTTACTGTGTGGTGGTGAGGTGCAGGGTAAATGTTACTGTGTGGAGGTGAGGTGCAGGGTAAATGTTACTGTGTGGAGGTGAGGTGCAGGGTAAATGTTCCTGTGTGGAGGTGAGGTGCAGGGTAAATGTTCCTGTGTGGAGGTGGGGAGCAGGGTAAATGTTACTGTGTGGAGGTGAGGTGCAGGGTAAATGTTCCTGTGTGGAGGTGGGGTGCAGGGTAAATGTTACTGTGTGGAGGTGAGGTGCAGGGTAAATGTTACTGTGTGGAGGTGAGGTGCAGGGTAAATGTTCCTGTGTGGAGGTGGGGAGCAGGGTAAATGTTACTGTGTGGAGGTGAGGTGCAGGGTAAATGTTCCTGTGTGGAGGTGGGGTGCAGGGTAAATGTTACTGTGTGGAGGTGCAGGGTAAATGTTCCTGTGTGGAGGTGCAGGGTAAATGTTCCTGTGTGGAGGTGAGGTGCAGGGTAAATGTTCCTGTGTGGTGGTGGGGTGCAGGGTAAATGTTACTGTGTGGAGGTGGGGTGCAGGGTAAATGTTACTGTGTGGAGGTGGGGTGCAGGGTAAATGTTCCTGTGTGGAGGTGGGGTGCTGGGTAAATGTTACTGTGTGGAGGTGAGGTGCAGGGTAAATGTTACTGTGTGGAGGTGGGGTGCAGGGTAAATGTTACTGTGTGAAGGTGAGGTGCAGGGTAAATGTTACTGTGTGGAGGTGGGGTGCAGGGTAAATGTTACTGTGTGGAGGTGGGGTGCAGGGTAAATGTTACTGTGTGGAGGTGAGGTGCAGGGTAAATGTTACTGTGTGGAGGTGGGGTGCTGGGTAAATGTTACTGTGTGGAGGTGCAGGGTAAATGTTACTGTGTGGAGGTGGGGTGCAGGGTAAATGTTACTGTGTGGAGGTGAGGTGCAGGGTAAATGTTACTGTGTGGAGGTGAGGGTGCAGGGTAAATGTTCCTGTGTGGAGGTGGGGTGCAGGGTAAATGTTACTGTGTGAAGGTGAGGTGCAGGGTAAATGTTACTGTGTGGAGGTGAGGTGCAGGGTAAATGTTCCTGTGTGGAGGTGGGGTGCAGGGTAAATGTTACTGTGTGGAGGTGAGGTGCAGGGTAAATGTTACTGTGTGGAGGTGAGGGTGCAGGGTAAATGTTCCTGTGTGGAGGTGGGGTGCAGGGTAAAAGTTACTGTGTGAAGGTGAGGTGCAGGGTAAATGTTACTGTGTGGAGGTGAGGTGCAGGGTAAATGTTCCTGTGTGGAGGTGAGGTGCAGGGTAAATGTTACTGTGTGGAGGTGAGGTGCAGGGTAAATGTTACTGTGTGGAGGTGGGGTGCAGGGTAAATGTTCCTGTGTGGAGGTGGGGTGCAGGGTAAATGTTACTGTGTGGAGGTGAGGTGCAGGGTAAATGTTACTGTGTGGTGGTGAGGTGCAGGGTAAATGTTCCTGTGTGGAGGTGAGGTGCAGGGTAAATGTTCCTGTGTGGAGGTGGGGAGCAGGGTAAATGTTACTGTGTGGAGGTGAGGTGCAGGGTAAATGTTCCTGTGTGGAGGTGAGGTGCAGGGTAAATGTTCCTGTGTGGAGGTGGGGAGCAGGGTAAATGTTACTGTGTGGAGGTGAGGTGCAGGGTAAATGTTCCTGTGTGGAGGTGGGGTGCAGGGTAAATGTTACTGTGTGGAGGTGGGGTGCAGGGTAAATGTTCCTGTGTGGAGGTGAGGTGCAGGGTAATTGTTCCTGTGTGGAGGTGGGGTGCAGGGTAAATGTTACTGTGTGGAGGTGGGGTGCAGGGTAAATGTTCCTGTGTGGAGGTGGGGAGCAGGGTAAATGTTACTGTGTGGAGGTGAAGTGCAGGGTAAATGTTACTGTGTGGAGGTGGGGTGCAGGGTAAATGTTACTGTGTGGAGGTGGGGTGCAGGGTAAATGTTACTGTGTGGAGGTGAGGTGCAGGGTAAATGTTCCTGTGTGGAGGTGGGGAGCAGGGTAAATGTTACTGTGTGGAGGTGAGGTGCAGGGTAAATGTTACTGTGTGGAGGTGAGGTGCAGGGTAAATGTTACTGTGTGGAGGTGAGGTGCCGGGTAAATGTTACTGTGTGGAGGTGGGGTGCAGGGTAAATGTTCCTGTGTGGAGGTGAGGTGCAGGGTAATTGTTCCTGTGTGGAGGTGGGGTGCAGGGTAAATGTTACTGTGTGGAGGTGGGGTGCAGGGTAAATGTTCCTGTGTGGAGGTGGGGAGCAGGGTAAATGTTACTGTGTGGAGGTGAGGTGCAGGGTAAATGTTACTGTGTGGAGGTGGGGTGCAGGGTAAATGTTACTGTGTGGAGGTGGGGTGCAGGGTAAATGTTACTGTGTGGAGGTGAGGTGCAGGGTAAATGTTCCTGTGTGGAGGTGGGGAGCAGGGTAAATGTTACTGTGTGGAGGTGAGGTGCAGGGTAAATGTTACTGTGTGGAGGTGAGGTGCAGGGTAAATGTTACTGTGTGGAGGTGGGGTGCAGGGTAAATGTTACTGTGTGGAGGTGAGGTGCAGGGTAAATGTTACTGTGTGGAGGTGGGGTGCAGGGTAAATGTTCCTGTGTGGAGGTGAGGTGCAGGGTAATTGTTCCTGTGTGGAGGTGCAGGGTAAATGTTACTGTGTGGTGGTGAGGTGCAGGGTAAATGTTCCTGTGTGGAGGTGCAGGGTAAATGTTACTGTGTGGAGAGGAGGTGCAGGGTAAATGTTACTGTGTGGAGGTGAGGTGCAGGGTAAATGTTACTGCGTGGTGGTGGGGTGCAGGGTAAATGTTACTGTGTGGAGGTGGGGTGCAGGGTAAATGTTACTGTGTGGTGGTGGGGTGCAGGGTAAATGTTACTGTGTGGAGGTGGGGTGCAGGGTAAATGTTCCTGTGTGGTGGTGAGGTGCAGGGTAAATGTTACTGCGTGGTGGTGGGGTGCAGGGTAAATGTTCCTGTGTGGTGGTGAGGTGCAGGGTAAATGTTACTGTGTGGAGGTGGGGTGCAGGGTAAATGTTCCTGTGTGGTGGTGAGGTGCAGGGTAAATGTTACTGTGTGGAGGTGGGGTGCAGGGTAAATGTTCCTGTGTGGAGGTGGGGTGCAGGGTAAATGTTACTGTGTGGAGGTGGGGTGCAGGGTAAATGTTACTGTGTGGAGGTGAGGTGCAGGGTAAATGTTACTGTGTGGAGGTGGGGTGCAGGGTAAATGTTACTGTGTGGAGGTGCAGGGTAAATGTTACTGTGTGGAGGTGGGGTGCAGGGTAAATGTTACTGTGTGGAGGTGGGGTGCAGGGTAAATGTTTCTGTGTGGAGGTGCAGGGTAAATGTTACTGTGTGGTGGTGGGGTGCAGGGTAAATGTTACTGTGTGGAGGTGAGGTGCAGGGTAAATGTTACTGTGTGGAGGTGGGGTGCAGGGTAAATGTTACTGTGTGGAGGTGGGGTGCAGGGTAAATGTTACTGTGTGGAGGTGGGGTGCAGGGTAAATGTTACTGTGTGGTGGTGAGGTGCAGGGTAAATGTTACTGTGTGGTGGTGAGGTGCAGGGTAAATGTTCCTGTGTGGAGGTGAGGTGCAGGGTAAATGTTACTGTGTGGAGGTGGGGTGCAGGGTAAATGTTACTGTGTGGAGGTGGGGTGCAGGGTAAATGTTACTGTGTGGTGGTGAGGTGCAGGGTAAATGTTACTGTGTGGTGGTGAGGTGCAGGGTAAATGTTCCTGTGTGGAGGTGAGGTGCAGGGTAAATGTTACTGTGTGGAGGTGGGGTGCAGGGTAAATGTTCCTGTGTGGAGGTGAGGTGCAGGGTAAATGTTACTGTGTGGAGGTGAGGTGCAGGGTAAATGTTCCTGTGTGGAGGTGGGGTGCAGGGTAAATGTTACTGTGTGGAGGTGGGGTGCAGGGTAAATGTTACTGTGTGGAGGTGGGGTGCAGGGTAAATGTTACTGTGTGGAGGTGAGGTGCAGGGTAAATGTTCCTGTGTGGAGGTGAGGTGCAGGGTAAATGTTACTGTGTGGAGGTGCAGGGTAAATGTTACTGTGTGGAGGTGAGGTGCAGGGTAAATGTTACTGTGTGGAGGTGAGGTGCAGGGTAAATGTTACTGTGTGGAGGTGCAGGGTAAATGTTACTGTGTGGAGGTGAGGTGCAGGGTAAATGTTCCTGTGTGGAAAGTGAGGTGCAGGGTATATGTTACTGTGTGGAGGTGCAGGGTAAATGTTACTGTGTGGAGGTGAGGTGCAGGGTAAATGTTACTGTGTGGAGGTGGGGTGCAGGGTAAATGTTCCTGTGTGGAGGTGGGGTACAGGGTAAATGTTACTGTGTGGAGGTGAGGTGCAGGGTAAATGTTACTGTGTGGAGGTGAGGTGCAGGGTAAATGTTACTGTGTGGAGGTGCAGGGTAAATGTTACTGTGTGGAGGTGAGGTGCAGGGTAAATGTTACTGTGTGGAGGTGAGGTGCAGGGTAAATGTTACTGTGTGGAGGTGGGGTGCAGGGTAAATGTTACTGTGTGGAGGTGGGGTGCAGGGTAATTGTTCCTGTGTGGAGGTGGGGTGCAGGGTAAATGTTACTGTGTGGAGGTGGGGTGCAGGGTAAATGTTCCTGTGTGGAGGTGGGGAGCAGGGTAAATGTTACTGTGTGGAGGTGAGGTGCAGGGTAAATGTTACTGTGTGGAGGTGGGGTGCAGGGTAAATGTTACTGTGTGGAGGTGGGGTGCAGGGTAAATGTTACTGTGTGGAGGTGGGGTGCAGGGTAAATGTTCCTGTGTGGAGGTGAGGTGCAGGGTAATTGTTCCTGTGTGGAGGTGGGGTGCAGGGTAAATGTTACTGTGTGGAGGTGGGGTGCAGGGTAAATGTTCCTGTGTGGAGGTGGGGAGCAGGGTAAATGTTACTGTGTGGAGGTGAGGTGCAGGGTAAATGTTACTGTGTGGAGGTGGGGTGCAGGGTAAATGTTACTGTGTGGAGGTGGGGTGCAGGGTAAATGTTACTGTGTGGAGGTGAGGTGCAGGGTAAATGTTCCTGTGTGGAGGTGGGGAGCAGGGTAAATGTTACTGTGTGGAGGTGAGGTGCAGGGTAAATGTTACTGTGTGGAGGTGAGGTGCAGGGTAAATGTTACTGTGTGGAGGTGAGGTGCCGGGTAAATGTTACTGTGTGGAGGTGGGGTGCAGGGTAAATGTTCCTGTGTGGAGGTGAGGTGCAGGGTAATTGTTCCTGTGTGGAGGTGGGGTGCAGGGTAAATGTTACTGTGTGGAGGTGGGGTGCAGGGTAAATGTTCCTGTGTGGAGGTGGGGAGCAGGGTAAATGTTACTGTGTGGAGGTGAGGTGCAGGGTAAATGTTACTGTGTGGAGGTGGGGTGCAGGGTAAATGTTACTGTGTGGAGGTGGGGTGCAGGGTAAATGTTACTGTGTGGAGGTGAGGTGCAGGGTAAATGTTCCTGTGTGGAGGTGGGGAGCAGGGTAAATGTTACTGTGTGGAGGTGAGGTGCAGGGTAAATGTTACTGTGTGGAGGTGAGGTGCAGGGTAAATGTTACTGTGTGGAGGTGGGGTGCAGGGTAAATGTTACTGTGTGGAGGTGAGGTGCAGGGTAAATGTTACTGTGTGGAGGTGGGGTGCAGGGTAAATGTTCCTGTGTGGAGGTGAGGTGCAGGGTAATTGTTCCTGTGTGGAGGTGCAGGGTAAATGTTACTGTGTGGTGGTGAGGTGCAGGGTAAATGTTCCTGTGTGGAGGTGCAGGGTAAATGTTACTGTGTGGAGAGGAGGTGCAGGGTAAATGTTACTGTGTGGAGGTGAGGTGCAGGGTAAATGTTACTGCGTGGTGGTGGGGTGCAGGGTAAATGTTACTGTGTGGAGGTGGGGTGCAGGGTAAATGTTACTGTGTGGTGGTGGGGTGCAGGGTAAATGTTACTGTGTGGAGGTGGGGTGCAGGGTAAATGTTCCTGTGTGGTGGTGAGGTGCAGGGTAAATGTTACTGCGTGGTGGTGGGGTGCAGGGTAAATGTTCCTGTGTGGTGGTGAGGTGCAGGGTAAATGTTACTGTGTGGAGGTGGGGTGCAGGGTAAATGTTCCTGTGTGGTGGTGAGGTGCAGGGTAAATGTTACTGTGTGGAGGTGGGGTGCAGGGTAAATGTTCCTGTGTGGAGGTGGGGTGCAGGGTAAATGTTACTGTGTGGAGGTGGGGTGCAGGGTAAATGTTACTGTGTGGAGGTGAGGTGCAGGGTAAATGTTACTGTGTGGAGGTGGGGTGCAGGGTAAATGTTACTGTGTGGAGGTGCAGGGTAAATGTTACTGTGTGGAGGTGGGGTGCAGGGTAAATGTTACTGTGTGGAGGTGGGGTGCAGGGTAAATGTTTCTGTGTGGAGGTGCAGGGTAAATGTTACTGTGTGGTGGTGGGGTGCAGGGTAAATGTTACTGTGTGGAGGTGAGGTGCAGGGTAAATGTTACTGTGTGGAGGTGGGGTGCAGGGTAAATGTTACTGTGTGGAGGTGGGGTGCAGGGTAAATGTTACTGTGTGGAGGTGGGGTGCAGGGTAAATGTTACTGTGTGGTGGTGAGGTGCAGGGTAAATGTTACTGTGTGGTGGTGAGGTGCAGGGTAAATGTTCCTGTGTGGAGGTGAGGTGCAGGGTAAATGTTACTGTGTGGAGGTGGGGTGCAGGGTAAATGTTACTGTGTGGAGGTGGGGTGCAGGGTAAATGTTACTGTGTGGTGGTGAGGTGCAGGGTAAATGTTACTGTGTGGTGGTGAGGTGCAGGGTAAATGTTCCTGTGTGGAGGTGAGGTGCAGGGTAAATGTTACTGTGTGGAGGTGGGGTGCAGGGTAAATGTTCCTGTGTGGAGGTGAGGTGCAGGGTAAATGTTACTGTGTGGAGGTGAGGTGCAGGGTAAATGTTCCTGTGTGGAGGTGGGGTGCAGGGTAAATGTTACTGTGTGGAGGTGGGGTGCAGGGTAAATGTTACTGTGTGGAGGTGGGGTGCAGGGTAAATGTTACTGTGTGGAGGTGAGGTGCAGGGTAAATGTTCCTGTGTGGAGGTGAGGTGCAGGGTAAATGTTACTGTGTGGAGGTGCAGGGTAAATGTTACTGTGTGGAGGTGAGGTGCAGGGTAAATGTTACTGTGTGGAGGTGAGGTGCAGGGTAAATGTTACTGTGTGGAGGTGCAGGGTAAATGTTACTGTGTGGAGGTGAGGTGCAGGGTAAATGTTCCTGTGTGGAAAGTGAGGTGCAGGGTATATGTTACTGTGTGGAGGTGCAGGGTAAATGTTACTGTGTGGAGGTGAGGTGCAGGGTAAATGTTACTGTGTGGAGGTGGGGTGCAGGGTAAATGTTCCTGTGTGGAGGTGGGGTACAGGGTAAATGTTACTGTGTGGAGGTGAGGTGCAGGGTAAATGTTACTGTGTGGAGGTGAGGTGCAGGGTAAATGTTACTGTGTGGAGGTGCAGGGTAAATGTTACTGTGTGGAGGTGAGGTGCAGGGTAAATGTTACTGTGTGGAGGTGAGGTGCAGGGTAAATGTTACTGTGTGGAGGTGGGGTGCAGGGTAAATGTTACTGTGTGGAGGTGGGGTGCAGGGTAAATGTTCCTGTGTGGAGGTGAGGTGCAGGGTAAATGTTACTGTGTGGAGGTGGGGTGCAGGGTAAATGTTCCTGTGTGGAGGTGGGGTGCAGGGTAAATGTTCCTGTGTGGAGGTGAGGTGCAGGGTAAATGTTACTGTGTGGAGGTGCAGGGTAAATGTTACTGTGTGGAGGTGCAGGGTAAATGTTACTGTGTGGAGGTGAGGTGCAGGGTAAATGTTACTGTGTGGAGGTGAGGTGCAGGGTAAATGTTACTGTGTGGAGGTGAGGTGCAGGGTAAATGTTCCTGTGTGGAGGTGAGGTGCAGGGTAAATGTTACTGTGTGGAGGTGGGGTGCAGGGTAAATGTTCCTGTGTGGAGGTGAGGTGCAGGGTAAATGTTCCTGTGTGGAGGTGGGGTGCAGGGTAAATGTTCCTGTGTGGAGGTGAGGTGCAGGGTAAATGTTACTGTGTGGAGGTGCAGGGTAAATGTTACTGTGTGGAGGTGCAGGGTAAATGTTACTGTGTGGAGGTGAGGTGCAGGGTAAATGTTCCTGTGTGGAGGTGAGGTGCAGGGTAAATGTTACTGTGTGGAGGTGCAGGGTAAATGTTACTGTGTGGAGGTGAGGTGCAGGGTAAATGTTACTGTGTGGTGGTGGGGTGCAGTGTAAATGTTACTGTGTGGAGGTGCAGGGTAAATGTTACTGTGTGGAGGTGAGGTGCAGGGTAAATGTTACTGTGTGGTGGTGAGGTGCAGGGTAAATGTTACTGTGTGGAGGTGGGGTGCAGGGTAAATGTTACTGTGTGGAGGTGCAGGGTAAATGTTACTGTGTGGAGGTGCAGGGTAAATATTACTGTGTGGAGGTGGGGTGCAGGGTAAATGTTACTGTGTGGAGGTGAGGTGCAGGGTAAATGTTACTGTGTGGTGGTGAGGTGCAGGGTAAATGTTACTGTGTGGAGGTGAGGTGCAGGGTAAATGTTACTGTGTGGAGGTGGGGTGCAGGGTAAATGTTACTGTGTGGAGGTGGGGTGCAGGGTAAATGTTACTGTGTGGAGGTGCAGGGTAAATGTTACTGTGTGGAGGTGAGGTGCAGGGTAAATGTTACTGTGTGGAGGTGGGGTGCAGGGTAAATGTTACTGTGTGGAGGTGCAGGGTAAATGTTACTGTGTGGAGGTGAGGTGCAGGGTAAATGTTACTGTGTGGTGGTGAGGTGCAGGGTAAATGTTACTGTGTGGAGGTGGGGTGCAGGGTAAATGTTACTGTGTGGTGGTGGGGTGCAGGGTAAATGTTACTGTGTGGAGGTGAGGTGCAGGGTAAATGTTACTGTGTGGAGGTGGGGTGCAGGGTAAATGTTACTGTGTGGAGGTGAGGTGCAGGGTAAATGTTACTGTGTGGTGGTGAGGTGCAGGGTAAATGTTACTGTGTGGAGGTGAGGTGCAGGGTAAATGTTACTGTGTGGAGGTGGGGTGCAGGGTAAATGTTACTGTGTGGAGGTGGGGTGCAGGGTAAATGTTACTGTGTGGAGGTGAGGTGCAGGGTAAATGTTACTGTGTGGAGGTGAGGTGCAGGGTAAATGTTACTGTGTGGAGGTGCAGGGTAAATGTTACTGTGTGGAGGTGCAGGGTAAATGTTACTGTGTGGAGGTGAGGTGCAGGGTAAATGTTACTGTGTGGAGGTGGGGTGCAGGGTAAATGTTACTGTGTGGAGGTGCAGGGTAAATGTTACTGTGTGGAGGTGCAGGGTAAATGTTACTGTGTGGAGGTGAGGTGCAGGGTAAATGTTACTGTGTGGAGGTGGGGTGCAGGGTAAATGTTCCTGTGTGGTGGTGGGGTGCAGGGTAAATGTTACTGTGTGGAGGTGGGGTGCAGGGTAAATGTTACTGTGTGGAGGTGGGGTGCAGGGTAAATGTTACTGTGTGGAGGTGCAGGGTAAATGTTACTTTGTGGAGGTGAGGTGCAGGGTAAATGTTACTGTGTGGTGGTGAGGTGCAGGGTAAATGTTACTGTGTGGAGGTGGGGTGCAGGGTAAATGTTACTGTGTGGTGGTGGGGTGCAGGGTAAATGTTACTGTGTGGAGGTGCAGGGTAAATGTTACTGTGTGGAGGTGAGGTGCAGGGTAAATGTTACTGTGTGGTGGTGAGGTGCAGGGTAAATGTTACTGTGTGGAGGTGGGGTGCAGGGTAAATGTTCCTGTGTGGAGGTGGGGTGCAGGGTAAATGTTCCTGTGTGGAGGTGAGGTGCAGGGTAAATGTTCCTGTGTGGAGGTGAGGTGCAGGGTAAATGTTCCTGTGTGGTGGTGGGGTGCAGGGTAAATGTTCCTGTGTGGAGGTGGGGTGCAGGGTAAATGTTACTGTGTGGAGGTGAGGTGCAGGGTAAATGTTACTGTGTGGAGGTGAGGTGCAGGGTAAATGTTACTGTGTGGAGGTGAGGTGCAGGGTAAATGTTACTGTGTGGTGGTGGGGTGCAGGGTAAATGTCACTGTGTGGAGGTGGGGTGCAGGGTAAATGTTACTGTGTGGTGGTGGGGTGGTGGGGTGCAGGGTAAATGTTACTGTGTGGTGGTGGGGTGCAGGGTAAATGTTACTGTGTGGAGGTGAGGTGCAGGGTAAATGTTACTGTTTGGAGGTGAGGTGCAGGGTAAATGTTACTGTGTGGAGGTGGGGTGCAGGGTAAATGTTACTGTGTGGAGGTGGGGTGCAGGGTAAATGTTCCTGTGTGGTGGTGGGGTGCAGGGTAAATGTTACTGTGTGGAGGTGCAGGGTAAATGTTACTGTGTGGAGGTGAGGTGCAGGGTAAATGTTCCTGTGTGGAGGTGCAGGGTAAATGTTACTGTGTGGAGGTGGGGTGCAGGGTAAATGTTACTGTGTGGTGGTGAGGTGCAGGGTAAATGTTCCTGTGTGGAGGTGCAGTGTAAATGTTACTGTGTGGAGGTGAGGTGCAGGGTAAATGTTACTGTGTGGAGGTGCAGGGTAAATGTTACTGTGTGGTGGTGGGGTGCAGGGTAAATGTTACTGTGTGGAGGTGGGGTGCAGGGTAAATGTTACTGTGTGGAGGTGAGGTGCAGGGTAAATGTTACTGTGTGGTGGTGGGGTGCAGGGTAAATGTTACTGTGTGGTGGTGGGGTGCAGGGTAAATGTTACTGTGTGGTGGTGGGGTGCAGGGTAAATGTTACTGTGTGGAGGTGGGGTGCAGGGTAAATGTTCCTGTGTGGAGGTGAGGTGCAGGGTAAATGTTACTGTGTGGAGGTGAGGTGCAGGGTAAATGTTCCTGTGTGGTGGTGGGGTGCAGGGTAAATGTTACTGTGTGGTGGTGGGGTGCAGGGTAAATGTTACTGTGTGGTGGTGGGGTGCAGGGTAAATGTTACTGTGTGGAGGTGAGGTGCAGGGTAAATGTTCCTGTGTGGAGGTGAGGTGCAGGGTAAATGTTACTGTGTGGAGGTGAGGTGCAGGGTAAATGTTCCTGTGTGGTGGTGGGGTGCAGGGTAAATGTTACTGTGTGGAGGTGAGGTGCAGGGTAAATGTTACTGTGTGGAGGTGGGGTGCAGGGTAAATGTTCCTGTGTGGAGGTGAGGTGCAGGGTAAATGTTACTGTGTGGAGGTGAGGTGCAGGGTAAATGTTCCTGTGTGGTGGTGGGGTGCAGGGTAAATGTTACTGTGTGGAGGTGAGGTGCAGGGTAAATGTTACTGTGTGGAGGTGAGGTGCAGGGTAAATGTTCCTGTGTGGTGGTGGGGTGCAGGGTAAATGTTACTGTGTGGAGGTGAGGTGCAGGGTAAATGTTACTGTGTGGAGGTGAGGTGCAGGGTAAATGTTACTGTGTGGAGGTGGGGTGCAGGGTAAATGTTACTGTGTGGAGGTGAGGTGCAGGGTAAATGTTCCTGTGTGGAGGTGGGGTGCAGGGTAAATGTTACTGTGTGGAGGTGGGGTGCAGGGTAAATGTTACTGTGTGGAGGTGAGGTGCAGGGTAAATGTTACTGTGTGGAGGTGCAGGGTAAATGTTACTGTGTGGAGGTGAGGTGCAGGGTAAATGTTACTGTGTGGAGGTGGGGTGCAGGGTAAATGTTACTGTGTGGAGGTGCAGGGTAAATGTTACTGTGTGGAGGTGAGGTGCAGGGTAAATGTTACTGTGTGGAGGTGGGGTGCAGGGTAAATGTTACTGTGTGGAGGTGGGGAGCAGGGTAAATGTTCCTGTGTGGAGGTGAGGGTGCAGGGTAAATGTTACTGTGTGGAGGTGGGGTGCAGGGTAAATGTTACTGTGTGGAGGTGCTGGGTAAATGTTCCTGTGTGGAGGTGAGGTGCAGGGTAAATGTTACTGTGTGGAGGCGCTGGGTAAATGTTACTGTGTGGTGGTGAGGTGCAGGGTAAATGTTACTGTGTGGAGGTGAGGTGCAGGGTAAATGTTACTGTGTGGAGGTGAGGTGCAGGGTAAATGTTACTGTGTGGAGAGGCTGGGTAAATGTTACTGTGTGGTGGTGAGGTGCAGGGTAAATGTTACTGTGTGGAGGTGAGGTGCAGGGTAAATGTTACTGTGTGGAGAAGAGGTGCAGGGTAAATGTTACTGTGTGGAGGTGGGGTGCAGGGTAAATGTTACTGTGTGGAGGTGCTGGGTAAATGTTCCTGTGTGGAGGTGAGGTGCAGGGTAAATGTTACTGTGTGGAGGTGCTGGGTAAATGTTACTGTGTGGTGGTGAGGTGCAGGGTAAATGTTACTGTGTGGAGGTGAGGTGCAGGGTAAATGTTACTGTGTGGAGGTGGGGTGCAGGGTAAATGTTACTGTGTGGAGGTGAGGTGCAGGGTAAATGTTACTGTGTGGTGGTGGGGTGCAGGGTAAATGTTACTGTGTGGAGGTGGGGTGCAGGGTAAATGTTCCTGTGTGGAGGTGAGGTGCAGGGTAAATGTTACTGTGTGGAGGTGAGGTGCAGGGTAAATGTTACTGTGTGGAGGTGAGGTGCAGGGTAAATGTTACTGTGTGGAGGTGAGGTGCAGGGTAAATGTTACTGTGTGGAGGTGGGGTGCAGGGTAAATGTTACTGTGTGGAGGTGAGGTGCAGGGTAAATGTTACTGTGTGGAGGTGAGGTGCAGGGTAAATGTTACTGTGTGGAGGTGAGGTGCAGGGTAAATGTTACTGTGTGGTGGTGGGGTGCAGGGTAAATGTTACTGTGTGGAGGTGAGGTGCAGGGTAAATGTTACTGTGTGGAGGTGGGGTGCAGGGTAAATGTTCCTGTGTGGAGGTGAGGTGCAGGGTAAATGTTACTGTGTGGAGGTGGGGTGCAGGGTAAATGTTCCTGTGTGGAGGTGCGGTGCAGGGTAAATGTTACTGTGTGGAGGTGCTGGGTAAATGTTCCTGTGTGGAGGTGGGGTGCAGGGTAAATGTTACTGTGTGGAGGTGAGGTGCAGGGTAAATGTTCCTGTGTGGAGGTGGGGTGCAGGGTAAATGTTACTGTGTGGAGGTGAGGTGCAGGGTAAATGTTACTGTGTGGAGGTGAGGTGCAGGGTAAATGTTCCTGTGTGGAGGTGGGGTGCAGGGTAAATGTTACTGTGTGGAGGTGCAGGGTAAATGTTACTGTGTGGAGGTGAGGTGCAGGGTAAATGTTACTGTGTGGAGGTGCAGGGTAAATGTTACTGTGTGGAGGTGAGGTGCAGGGTAAATGTTACTGTGTGGAGGTGGGGTGCAGGGTAAATGTTCCTGTGTGGAGGTGGGGTGCAGGGTAAATGTTACTGTGTGGAGGTGGGGTGCAGGGTAAATGTTACTGTGTGGAGGTGGGGTGCAGGGTAAATGTTACTGTGTGGAGGTGAGGTGCAGGGTAAATGTTACTGTGTGGAGGTGCAGGGTAAATGTTACTGTGTGGAGGTGGGGTGCAGGGTAAATGTTACTGTGTGGATATGGGGTGCAGGGTAAATGTTCCTGTGTGGATATGGGGTGCAGGGTAAATGTTCCTGTGTGGATATGGGGTGCAGGGTAAATGTTCCTGTGTGGAGGTGAGGTGCAGGGTAAATGTTCCTGTGTGGAGGTGAGGTGCAGGGTAAATGTTCCTGTGTGGAGGTGAGGTGCAGGGTAAATGTTCCTGTGTGGATATGGGGTGCAGGGTAAATGTTCCTGTGTGGATATGGGGTGCAGGGTAAATGTTCCTGTGTGGAGGTGAGGTGCAGGGTAAATGTTACTGTGTGGTGGTGGGGTGCAGGGTAAATGTTCCTGTGTGGAGGTGGGGTGCAGGGTAAATGTTCCTGTCTGGAGGTGGGGTGCAGGGTAAATGTTACTGTCTGGAGGTGGGGTGCAGGGTAAATGTTCCTGTGTGGAGGTGAGGTGCAGGGTAAATGTTACTGTGTGGTGGTGGGGTGCAGGGTAAATGTTCCTGTGTGGAGGTGGGGTGCAGGGTAAATGTTCCTGTCTGGAGGTGGGGTGCAGGGTAAATGTTCCTGTCTGGAGGTGGGGTGCAGGGTAAATGTTCCTGTGTGGAGGTGAGGTGCAGGGTAAATGTTCCTGTGTGGAGGTGAGGTGCAGGGTAAATGTTACTGTGTGGAGGTGAGGTGCAGGGTAAATGTTACTGTGTGGAGGTGAGGTGCAGGGTAAATGTTACTGTGTGGAGGTGAGGTGCAGGGTAAATGTTACTGTGTGGAGGTGAGGTGCAGGGTAAATGTTACTGTGTGGAGGTGAGGTGCAGGGTAAATGTTACTGTGTGGAGGTGAGGTGCAGGGTAAATGTTCCTGTGTGGAGGTGAGGTGCAGGGTAAATGTTACTGTGTGGAGGTGAGGTGCAGGGTAAATGTTACTGTGTGGAGGTGAGGTGCAGGGTAAATGTTACTGTGTGGAGGTGGGGTGCAGGGTAAATGTTCCTGTGTGGAGGTGAGGTGCAGGGTAAATGTTACTGTGTGGTGGTGGGGTGCAGGGTAAATGTTCCTGTGTGGAGGTGGGGTGCAGGGTAAATGTTCCTGTCTGGAGGTGGGGTGCAGGGTAAATGTTCCTGTCTGGAGGTGGGGTGCAGGGTAAATGTTCCTGTGTGGAGGTGAGGTGCAGGGTAAATGTTCCTGTGTGGAGGTGAGGTGCAGGGTAAATGTTACTGTGTGGAGGTGAGGTGCAGGGTAAATGTTACTGTGTGGAGGTGAGGTGCAGGGTAAATGTTACTGTGTGGAGGTGAGGTGCAGGGTAAATGTTACTGTGTGGAGGTGAGGTGCAGGGTAAATGTTACTGTGTGGAGGTGAGGTGCAGGGTAAATGTTACTGTGTGGAGGTGAGGTGCAGGGTAAATGTTCCTGTGTGGAGGTGAGGTGCAGGGTAAATGTTACTGTGTGGAGGTGAGGTGCAGGGTAAATGTTACTGTGTGGAGGTGAGGTGCAGGGTAAATGTTACTGTGTGGAGGTGAGGTGCAGGGTAAATGTTACTGTGTGGAGGTGAGGTGCAGGGTAAATGTTACTGTGTGGAGGTGAGGTGCAGGGTAAATGTTCCTGTGTGGGTGGTGCAGGGTAAATGTTCCTGGGGAGGGGGGGGGGGGGTCTTGCAGTCACTCTGAGTGTGGATTGCAGTCACTCCAAGTCCTTATCCATAGACTGCTTTCAAGGTAAGGAAACAAATATCTAAATATTTTAAATCGCTGAACTATCACTTTAATGTCATGGTATAAATTTAGACTTACTGTTGTACATTTCAATGTTCTAATTAAAAAAGTCAGATAAAATAAAATGCTTTGGAAGTTTGAAAGACATGCCCCAACCCTCCCTGTGAGTTCCACTGAATCAACGGTCAATAAGGTTATTGAGTATTAAGTTAATAAGTTAGACCAGGACGTCTGATAAGACAGACTGAGTGGGCGAGAAGCTCACCTTGACTAAAGGTTCTTTGAAAACGCCTGTGTGATGCAACATGGACGCAGTGTTGACCAGTGAGACCAGGTCAATGTGCTGATACACAAACAAGTCAAACAACATTGACATTGAACGCATAGGGTGGCAGGTAGCCTAGCGGTTAAGAGCGGTTCAAATCCCCGAGCCAACTTGGTGAAAAACCTGCCGTTGTGCCCTTAAGCAAGGCACCTAACCCTAATTGCTCCTGTAAATCACTCTGAATAAGAACGTCTGCTAACTGACTAAAATCATTTAAAAAATAAACATCCAATCAGGTCAGACACTGAATATACAAAACATTATGAACACCTCTTTCCATGACAGACTGACCAGGTGAATCCAGGTGAAAGCTTTGACCCCTTATTGGTGTCACGTTCTAAATCCACTTCAATCAGTGTAGATGAAGGAGAAGAGACGGGTTAAAGAAGGATTTTTAAGCCTTGAGACATTTGAGACATGGATTGTGTGTGTGTCATTCAGAGTGTGAATGGGCAAGACAAAATACACTACAAAAATATGTGGACACATGCTTATCGAACATCTCATTCCAAAATCATGGCATTGACATGGAGTTGGTCCCCCCTTTGCTGCTAGATGTTGGAACATTCCTGCGGAGACTTGCTTCCATTCAGCCACAAACATTAGTGAGGTCGGGCACTGATGTTGGGCAATTAGGCCTGGCTCACAGTCGGTGTTCCAATTCATCCCAAATGTGTTCAATGGGGTTGAGGTGGTTTGAGGTTTGCAGGCCAGTCAAGTTCTTTCACATCGATCTCAACAAACCATTTCTGTATTGACTTTGCTTCATGCACAGGGGCATTATCATGCTGAAACAGGAAAGGGCCTTCCCCAAACTGTTGCCATAAAGCACAGAATCATCTAGAATGCCATTGTATGCTGTAGCATTAAGATTTCCCTTCATTGAAACTCAGGGGCCCAAAACATGAAAAACAGCCCCAGAACATTATTCCTTCTCCACCAAACTTTACATTTGGCACTGTGCATTGGGGCTGGTAGCGTTCTCCTGGCATCTGCCAAACCCAGATTCGGGGTGGGTTTGGCATTCTAGGGGTGGGTTTGGCATTTCCTCTGCCATGGAAACCAATTTCATGAAGCTCCCGACGAACAGTTCTTGTGCTGATGTTGCTTCCAGAGGCCGTTTGGAACTCAGCAGTGAGTGTTGCAACCGAGGACTGACGATTTTTGCGCGTTTCAGCATTCGGTGGTCCCGTTCTCTGAGCTTGTGTGGCCTACCACTTCGCGGCTGAGCCGTTGTTGCTCCTAGACGTTTCCACTTTACAATAACAGCACTTACAGTTGACCAGGGCAACTCTAGCAGGGAAGACATTTGACAAACTGACTTGTCTGAAATGTCCTATGACGGTGCCACATTGAAAATCACTGCGCTCTTCAGTAAGGCCAATCTGTTGGTTCTGTCTTATCACTGATTTAGTCTAAATATAAACCCTGTTTAACACATCTATTAGATCCTTCAACAAGTTGGTTCTGTCTTATCATTGATTTAGTCTAAATATAAACCCTGTTGTTTAACACATCTATTAGATCCTTCAACAAGTTGGTTCTGTCTTATCATTGATTTAGTCTAAATATAAACCCTGTTGTTTAACACATCTATTAGATCCTTCAACAAGTTGGTTCTGTCTTATCATTGATTTAGTCTGAATATAAACCCTGTTTAACACATCTATTAGATCCTTCAACAAGTTGGTTCTGTCTTATCATTGATTTAGTCTAAATATAAACCCTGTTGTTTAACACATCTATTAGATCCTTCAACAAGTTGGTTCTGTCTTATCATTGATTTAGTCTAAATATAAACCCTGTTGTTTAACACATCTATTAGATCCTTCAACAAGTTGGTTCTGTCTTATCATTGATTTAGTCTAAATATAAACCCTGTAGTTTAACACATCTATTAGATCCTTCAACAAGTTGGTTCTGTCTTATCATTGATTTAGTCTAAATATAAACCCTGTTGTTTAACACATCTATTAGATCCTTCAACAAGTTGGTTCTGTCTTATCATTGATTTAGTCTAAATATAAACCCTGTTGTTTAACACATCTATTAGATCCTTCAACAAGTTGGTTCTGTCTTATCAGCTTAATATTCAATAATAAAACATTACTGGGACCTACTTTATTTTAAACACGGTTCCATGTAATGGAGACAGATTATCGTTATAGATGACATTACCTCCCATTCAGCTGTTTATACCTCTGCTCCAAATGTCCCATTTTGTCCCTTACAGTCTGTTTGAGTTCAGTGAGTACTACTTCCTGTCACTAGCAGCTTATCTATTTTGTCAGTCTGAAAGCTCAAACCTTTTATTCATTATTTAACCTTGTATTGAAACCACAGCTTCTTCAATTCACTAAAATATGGCATTATCAGAGTGCTATTCAAAAACCCACTAACAACATATTACCATTCTATCAGGTTTCAGTTAAGACCCAAATGCAGACGTAACAATGTTTATTACAGCAACAGGGGAAGGCAAACGACAGGCCAAGGCAGGGAGGGGTCGGTAATCCAGAGTAGAGGCAAAGTTATATGATGGCAGGCAGGCTCAGGGTCAGGCAGAGTAGTCAGGCAGGCGGGCTCAGAGTCAGGACAGGCAAGGGTCAAAACCAGGAGGGCGAGAAAGAGAGAGACTGGGGAAAAGCAGGAGCTGAGACAAAAATGCTGGTTGACTTGACATACAAGACGAACTGGCAACAGACAAACAGAGAACACAGGGATAAGTACCCAGGGGATAATGGGGAAGATGGGCAACACCTGGAGGGGGGTGGAGACAATCACTAGGACAGGTTAAACAGATCAGGACGTGACAGTCCTGGCGTCCTACTTGGGCGCATACCTGGTTGAGCTGAGTGCTGGCGTTGGAACTTAGAGATGAGGCCTGGGTCCAGGATGTCCCTAGCGGAGACCCAGCACCTCTCCTCTGGACCATAACCCTCCCAGTGTGATAGAAAATGTATGTATTCACCTTATTTGTTGGATATGTCACAATTATTTACCTAAACAGTGAGATATTTCTGTCCTGCTAATGCTGAGTTTATTTGGTGTCCACTAGCTTCCTGGTGATAAAACCTACAGCTGGCATTCCAGTGACAGGATGTGGATGTGGGGTGGTTGTAACTGTGCTAGAGAGGAGTAGAACAAAGGCCTCAATGGTTCTTAGACATCCTGGCCTGGGAAATTAGGCCAGGGTCATGGGTTAAGATAACACCTGGGAAATGAGGCCAGGGGTCGGGGGTTAAGATAACTGCATAGGCAGATAAAGACAGGATGGCCCAAAGTGGCTCATGGTGCCCCCCAATCTATATGGGAGGGGTGGAACCAAGCATTCTGGGTATTAGCTATATGAACTGTGCGTTGTCTGTATGATTCTGACTCTCAGACTAACAGTCAGAACAAGACTGGTGGGCTGACGGTCTCATTATTGCAATAATTAATCAATATTAAATAAAGATGATTGTTTGAAGAAATGACCAAGTCTCTCTCAGTACTGAATTTCCACAACAGTTGTTAGTGTTGTTATTGTCCTGACCGTAGAGAGCTTTTATGTCTCTATTTTGGTTTGGTCAGGGTGTGATTTGGGTGGGCATTCTATGTTCATATGTTTTGTATGTCTTTGTATTTGGCCGGGTGTGCTTCTCAATCAGAGGCAGCTGTCTATCGTTGTCTCTGATTGGGAACCATACTTAGGTAGCTTATTCCCACATGGTTTTTGTGGGTAGTTAATTTCTGTTTAGTGTTTTCACCTTACAGGACTGTTTCGGTTATTCTCTTGTTTATTTTTGCTATAGTGTTCAGTTTCAATAAATCAAGCATGAACACTTACCACGCTGCGCTTTGGTCCGATGATTCCTCTTCTTCAGACGACGAATACCGTTACAGTTATTAAATGGTGCTTTGTATCAGTCATTCTACTACTGTATAGCCTGGTTGTTAGTGTAGTTATTAAATGGTGCTTTGTATCAGTCATTCTACTACTGTATAGCCTGGTTGTTGTTATTAAATGGTGCTTTGTATCAGTCATTCTACTACTGTATAGCCTGGTTGTTGATATTAAATGGTGCTTTGTATCAGTCATTCTACTACTGTATAGCCTGGTTGTTGTTATTAAATGGTGCTTTGTATCAGTCATTCTACTACTGTATAGCCTGGTTGTTGATATTAAATGGTGCTTTGTATCAGTCATTCTTCTACTGTATAGCCTGGTTGTTGATATTAAATGGTGCTTTGTATCAGTCATTCTACTACTGTATAGCCTGGTTGTTAGTGTAGTTATTAAATGGTGCTTTGTATCAGTCATTCTACTACTGTATAGCCTGGTTGTTGTTATTAAATGGTGCTTTGTATCAGTCATTCTACTACTGTATAGCCTGGTTGTTGATATTAAATGGTGCTTTGTATCAGTCATTCTACTACTGTATAGCCTGGTTGTTAGTGTAGTTATTAAATGGTGCTTTGTATCAGTCATTCTACTACTGTATAGCCTGGTTGTTGTTATTAAATGGTGCTTTGTATCAGTCATTCTACTACTGTATAGCCTGGTTGTTGATATTAAATGGTGCTTTGTATCAGTCATTCGTCTACTGTATAGCCTGGTTGTTGATATTAAATGGTGCTTTGTATTAGTCATTCTACTACTGTATAGCCTGGTTGTAGTTATTAAATGGTGCTTTGTATCAGTCATTCTACTACTGTATAGCCTGGTTGTTAGTGTTGATATTAAATGGTGCTTTGTATCAGTTATTCTACTACTGTATAGCCTGGTTGTTAGTGTTGATATTAAATGGTGCTTTGTATCAGTTATTCTACTACTGTATAGCCTGGTTGTTGATATTAAATGGTGCTTTGTATCAGTTATTCTTCTACTGTATAGCCTGGTTGTTAGTGTTGATATTAAATGGTGCTTTGTATCAGTCATTCTTCTACTGTATAGCCTGGTTGTCGATATTAAATGGTGCTTTGTATCAGTCATTCTACTACTGTATAGCCTGGTTGTTGTTATTAAATGGTGCTTTGTATCAGTCATTCTACTACTGTATAGCCTGGTTGTTGTTATTAAATGGTGCTTTGTATCAGTCATTCTACTACTGTATAGCCTGGTTGTTAGTGTTGATATTAAATGGTGCTTTGTATCAGTCATTCTACTACTGTATAGCCTGGTTGTTGATATTAAATGGTGCTTTGTATCAGTCATTCTTCTACTGTATAGCCTGGTTGTCGATATTAAATGGTGCTTTGTATCAGTCATTCTACTACTGTATAGCCTGGTTGTAGTTATTAAATGGTGCTTTGTATCAGTCATTCTACTACTGTATAGCCTGGTTGTTGATATTAAATGGTGCTTTGTATTAGTCATTCTACTACTGTATAGCCTGGTTGTTGATATTAAATGGTGCTTTGTATCAGTCATTCTACTACTGTATAGCCTGGTTGTTGATATTAAATGGTGCTTTGTATCAGTCATTCTACTACTGTATAGCCTGGTTGTTGTTATTAAATGGTGCTTTGTATCAGTCATTCTTCTACTGTATAGCCTGGTTGTTGATATTAAATGGTGCTTTGTATCAGTCATTCTGCTACTGTATAGCCTGGTTGTTGATATTAAATGGTGCTTTGTATCAGTCATTCTTCTACTGTATAGCCTGGTTGTTAGTGTTGTTATTAAATGGTGCTTTGTATCAGTCATTCTACTACTGTATAGCCTGGTTGTTGATATTAAATGGTGCTTTGTATCAGTCATTCTACTACTGTATAGCCTGGTTGTTGTTATTAAATGGTGCTTTGTATCAGTCATTCTTCTACTGTATAGCCTGGTTGTTGATATTAAATGGTGCTTTGTATCAGTCATTCTTCTACTGTATAGCCTGGTTGTTAGTGTTGTTATTAAATGGTGCTTTGTATCAGTCATTCTTCTACTGTATAGCCTGGTTGTTGTTATTAAATGGTGCTTTGTATCAGTCATTCTACTACTGTATAGCCTGGTTGTTGTTATTAAATGGTGCTTTGTATCAGTCATTCTACTACTGTATAGCCTGGTTGTTAGTGTTGATATTAAATGGTGCTTTGTATCAGTCATTCTTCTACTGTATAGCCTGGTTGTTGATATTAAATGGTGCTTTGTATCAGTCATTCTACTACTGTATAGCCTGGTTGTTGATATTAAATGGTGCTTTGTATCAGTCATTCTTCTACTGTATAGCCTGGTTGTAGTTATTAAATGGTGCTTTGTATCAGTCATTCTACTACTGTATAGCCTGGTTGTTAGTGTTGATATTAAATGGTGCTTTGTATCAGTCATTCTACTACTGTATAGCCTGGTTGTTGATATTAAATGGTGCTTTGTATCAGTTATTCTACTACTGTATAGCCTGGTTGTTGATATTAAATGGTGCTTTGTATCAGTCATTCTACTACTGTATAGCCTGGTTGTTGATATTAAATGGTGCTTTGTATCAGTCATTCTTCTACTGTATAGCCTGGTTGTAGTTATTAAATGGTGCTTTGTATCAGTCATTCTACTACTGTATAGCCTGGTTGTTAGTGTTGATATTAAATGGTGCTTTGTATCAGTCATTCTTCTACTGTATTGCCTGGTTGTTATACATATCTATCTGAACCAACCACACATGGGTCTATAATGAGATACAGAACACATATCTATCTGAACCAACCACACATGGGTCTATAATGAGATACAGAACACATATCTATCTGAACCAACCACACATGGGTCTATAATGAGATACAGAACACATATCTATCTGAACCAACCACACATGGATCTATAATGAGATACAGAACACATATCTATCTGAACCAACCACACATGGGTCTATAATGAGGTACAGAACACATATCTATCTGAACCAACCACACATGGGTCTATAATGAGATACAGAATACATATCTATCTGAACCAACCACACATGGGTCTATAATGAGATACAGAATACATATCTATCTGAACCAACCACACATGGGTCTATAATGAGGTACAGAATACATATCTATCTGAACTAACCACACATGGGTCTATAATGAGGTACAGAACACATATCTATCTGAACCAACCACACATGGGTCTATAATGAGATACAGAATACATATCTATCTGAACCAACCACACATGGGTCTATAATGAGATACAGAACACATATATATCTGAACCAACCACACATGGGTCTATAATGAGATACAGAACACATATATATCTGAACAAACCACACATGGGTCTATAATGAGGTACAGAACACATATCTATCTGAACCAACCACACATGGGTCTATAATGAGATACAGAATACATATCTATCTGAACAAACCACACATGGGTCTATAATGAGGTACAGAACACATATCTATCTGAACCAACCACACATGGGTCTATAATGAGATACAGAATACATATCTATCTGAACCAACCACACATGGGTCTATAATGAGGTACAGAATACATATATATCTGAACTAACCACACATGGGTCTATAATGAGATACAGAACACATATCTATCTGAACCAACCACACATGGGTCTATAATGAGGTACAGAACACATATCTATCTGAACCAACCACACATGGGTCTATAATGAGGTACAGAATACATATATATCTGAACTAACCACACATGGGTCTATAATGAGGTACAGAACACATATCTATCTGAACCAACCACACATGGGTCTATAATGAGATACAGAATACATATATATCTGAACCAACCATAGAACCACTGAAAGCTCCTGTTAGGGTTGGGGTTGGGTTAGAGTTAGGGTTAGGGTTGGGTTAGGATTAATGATAGAGTTGGGTTAGGGTTAGGGTTGTGTTGGATTAGGGTTGGGTTGGTGTTAGGGTTAGGGTTAGTGTTGGGTTAGGGTTAGAGTTGGGGTTGGGTTAGGGTTAGGGTTGGGTTAGGGTTGGGGTTGTGTTAGTTGGGGGTTAGGGTTGGGGTTGGGTTAGGGTTGGGTTAGGGTTAGGGTTGGGTTAGGGTTTGGGTTGGGTTGGTGTTAGGGTTGGGTTAGGGTTAAGGATAGAGTTGGGTTAGGGTTAGGGTTAGAGTTGGGTTGGTGTTAGGTTTACGGTTAGGGTTTGGTTAAGGTTAGAGTTGGGGTTGGGTTAGGGTTAGGGTTGGGTTAGAGTTGGGGTTGAGTTAGGGTTAGGGTTGGGTTAGAGTTAGGGTTAAGGTTGAGTTAGGGTTGGGTTAGGGTTGGTTTGGTGTTGAGGTTAGGGTTGGGTTAGGGTTAGAGTTGGGGTTGGGTTATGGTTGGGTTAGGTTTAGGGTTGGGATAGGGTTAAGGATAGAGTTGGGTTTGGGTTAGGGTTGGGTTGGGTTAGGGTTAAGGATAGAGTTGGGTTAGGGTTAGGTTAGTGTTGGGTTGGGTTAGGATTGGGTTAGGGTTGGTTTAGGGTTAGGTTAGTGTTGGGTTGGGATAGGGTTAAGGATAGAGTTGGGTTAGGGTTAGGTTAGTGATGGGTTGGGTTGGGTTAGGATTGGGTTAGGGTTGGTTTAGGGTTAGGTTAGTGTTGGGTTGGGATAGGGTTAAGGATAGAGTTGGGTTAGGGTTAGGTTAGTGATGGGTTGGGTTAGGATTGGGTTAGGGTTGGTTTAGGGTTAGGTTAGTGTTGGGTTGGGTTGGGATAGGGTTAAGGATAGAGTTGGGTTAGGGTTAGGTTAGTTTTGGGTTGGGTTAGGATTGGGTTAGGGTTGGTTTAGGGTTAGGTTAGTGTTGGGTTGGGTTGGGATAGGGTTAAGGATAGAGTTGGGTTAGGGTTAGGTTAGTTTTGGGTTGGGTTAGGATTGGGTTAGGGTTGGTTTAGGGTTAGGGTTAGGTTAGTGTTGGGTTGGGATAGGGTTGGTTTAGGGTTAGGGTTAGGTTAGGGTTAGGTTGGTTTAGGGTTAGGGTTAGGTTAGTGTTGGGTTGGGTTGAAGCCAGCATGTGGATGGACTTGAGAATAAGGTTTGAGGATATATAGTTAATTCTCTGACTGTATTGACCCAATTGAACCCCATTTCTAGTCCTGTAAACAGAAACAGAACAACATACATGGAAATGAGTTTAACACGTTTTAATGTATTTTTAGTTTTAATCATGTTAATTTGTATCTCTCTCTGTATGGCAGATTCTCAGTAGGTTTCCATGGTCCATTAACCTAACAGCCTGGCAGGCCTACACAGAGAGAGAGAGAGAGAGAGAGAGAGAGAGAGAGAGAGAGAGAGAGAGAGAGAGAGAGAGAGAGAGAGAGAGAGAGAGAGAGAGAGAGAGAGAGAGAGAGAGAGAGAGAGAGAGAGAGAGGGGAGAGAGTGCGAGAGAGCGTGAGAGAGAGAGCGAGAGAGCGTGAGAGAGAGAGCGAGAGAGCGTGAGAGAGAGAGCGAGAGAGCGTGAGAGAGAGAGCGAGAGAGAGAGAGCGAGAGAGAGAGAGAGAGAGAGAGAGAGAGAGAGAGAGAGAGAGAGAGAGAGAGAGAGAGAGAGATTGATTCTTTAACCAGTTTGGCTCATTGGACAGGTCAGAGTCTATGTTTGTGAGAGATAGGGGAGTGTGGAGAGAGGAGCGAAGAGAGAGAGGGAGATACTACAGACATTATCACAACCTACCACTAGAGGAAGACAAATAAACAGTTTTGTTAGTTTGTCATTCTTACATTCATGGTCACAAAACAATCCCATAATTGTGGCAGAGAGAGAGAGAGAGAGAAGACTGATAACACTCAGTCATCCTTTTTATGTCTCTATTTGGTTTGGTCAGGGTGTGATTTGGGGTGGGCATTCTATGTTTTGTTTTCTGTGTTTCCTTATTTCTATGTTTTGGCCGGGTGTGGTTCTCAATCAGGGACAGCTGTCTATCGTTGTCTCTGATTGGGAACAATACTTAGGTAGCCCTTTTCCCTCCTTTCAGTGTGGGAAGTTAACTTTGTTAGTGGCTCTTTGCCCTGTAAGCTTCACGGTTGGCGATATTTGTACGACAAATGTACGCTCACCACGCTGCACCTTAGTCCTCTTCCAGCATCGGCCGTGCATGTAGGGAATAGGGTGTTATAGAGCTCTGGTCTAAAGTAGTGTACTACAGTATGTAAGGAATAGGGTGTTATAGAGCTCTGGTCTAAAGTAGTGTACTACAGTATGTAGGGAATAGGGTGTTATAGAGCTCTGGTCAAAAGTAGTGTACTACAGTATGTAGGGAATAGGGTGTTATAGAGCTCTGGTCAAAAGTAGTGTACTACAGTATGTAGGGAATAGGGTGTTATAGAGCTCTGGTCTAAAGTAGTGTACTACAGTATGTAAGGAATAGGGTGTTATAGAGCTCTGGTCAAAAGTAGTGTACTACAGTATGTAGGGAATAGGGTGTTATAGAGCTCTGGTCAAAAGTAGTGTACTACAGTATGTAGGGAATAGGGTGTTATAGAGCTCTGGTCTAAAGTAGTGTACTACAGTATGTAAGGAATATGGTGTTATAGAGCTCTGGTCAAAAGTAGTGTACTACAGTATGTAGGGAATAGGGTGTTATAGAGCTCTGGTCAAAAGTAGTGTACTACAGTATGTAGGGAATAGGGTGTTATAGAGCTCTGGTCTAAAGTAGTGTACTACAGTATGTAAGGAATATGGTGTTATAGAGCTCTGGTCAAAAGTAGTGTACTACAGTATGTAGGGAATAGGGTGTTATAGAGCTCTGGTCAAAGTAGTGTACTACAGTATGTAGGGAATAGGGTGTTATAGAGCTCTGGTCAAAAGTAGTGTACTACAGTATGTAAGGAATAGGGTGTTATAGAGCTCTGGTCTAAAGTAGTGTACTACAGTATGTAAGGAATAGGGTGTTATAGAGCTCTGGTCTAAAGTAGTGTACTACAGTATGTAGGGAATAGGGTGTTATAGAGCTCTGGTCTAAAGTAGTGCACTATGTAGGGAATATGGTGTTATAGAGCTCTGGTCAAAAGTAGTGTACTACAGTATGTAGGGAATAGGGTGTTATAGAGCTCTGGTCTAAAGTAGTGTACTATGTAGGGAATAGGTTGTTATAGAGCTCTGGTCTAAAGTAGGGCACTACAGTATGTAGGGATTAGGGTGTTATAGAGCTCTGGTCTAAAGTAGTGTACTACAGTATGTAGGGAATAGGGTGTTATAGAGCTCTGGTCAAAAGTAGTGTACTACAGTATGTAAGGAATAGGGTGTTATAGAGCTCTGGTCAAAAGTAGTGTACTACAGTATGTAGGGAATAGGGTGTTATAGAGCTCTGGTCAAAAGTAGTGTACTACAGTATGTAGGGAATAGGGTGTTATAGAGCTCTGGTCTAAAGTAGTGTACTACAGTATGTAGGGAATAGGGTGTTATAGAGCTCTGGTCTAAAGTAGTGCACTACAGTATGTAGGGAATAGGGTGTTATAGAGTTCTGGTCAAAAGTAGTGTACTACAGTATGTAGGGAATAGGGTGTTATAGAGTTCTGGTCAAAAGTAGTGTACTACAGTATGTAGGGAATAGGGTGTTATAGAGCTCTGGTCTAAAGTAGTGTACTACAGCATGTAGGGAATAGGGTGTTATAGAGCTCTGGTCTAAAGTAGTGTACTACAGCATGTAGGGAATAGGGTGTTATAGAGCTCTGGTCAAAGTAGTGTACTACAGTATGTAGGGAATATGGTGTTATAGAGCTCTGGTCAAAGGTAGTGTACTACAGTATGTAGAGAATAGGGTGCCACTTGGGACAGGCCTCAGACTTGAATCACTGGTCCTGGAGACGGCTAGTTGTTCATACGGTGTTGTTTTTAATGATTAACCTTGAAATGCAGTGGACTGAATCAGGGTCACACAGTGTTTGTTGGAAGTCTTAAACAAATCTACTTTGAGACAAAGGTATCACCTCAAACACATGGTTCTGGGCTTAATGAAAGAAGACACCTGTACCATGTCAGATATGGAGTTGAAATGTGTTACATTTTGAGTTGCATCCCAATATAACACTTTATATACATCACAGAAGACTGAAATATAACAACACCATTTGGCATAGAAACACCGGATTTTCGGCCTTAAAAAACAATTAATGTTTGTTAATTACGAAATTATAAAAAATATGAATAACATTCCACCATGAGGTCACTAGGTAATCTGACTGCAGGAAAGGACTCCAGGTAATAATGATACAATATGAATAACATTCCACCATGAGGTCACTAGGTAATCTGACTGCAGGAAAGGACTCCAGGTAATAATGATACAATATGAATAACATTCCACCATGAGGTCACTAGGTAATCTGACTGCAGGAAAGCAGTAGCTACACAGCGATGTTATTGGAAACCCAAGGCTTTTCTGGTAAACAGGTTAAACTGGGTTTCTGATGATGCTGACATGGGGTCAGTGCCACTAAACTTTAACAGAAATGATGGTATCCTTCATTAATCAGTAACAGAAATTACACAAAGTTTCCTGACATCGGGGAGGTGAATAAACTGTCCCTTGGTTTCTGTCTCAACACAAAGGAACATCTCACTGACTTCACATGTTGTGGTTTTGAATTCAGGCTGCAAGGTAAGGATCCTACCAGGCATTATTCATGTAGGATGTTGGTAGAATGTTGAAGTTGGGATAGTAGTAAGGATCCTACCAGGGATTATTCATGTAGGATGTTGGTAGAATGTTGAAGTTGGGATAGTAGTAAGGATCCTACCAGGGGTTATTCATGTATAATGTTGGTAGAATGTTGAAGTTGGGATAGTAGTAAGGATCCTACCAGGGATTATTCATGTAGGATGTTGGTAGAATGTTGAAGTTGGGATAGTAGTAAGGATCCTACCAGGGATTATTCATGTAGGATGTTGGTAGAATGTTGAAGTTGGGATAGTAGTAAGGATCCTACCAGGGGTTATTCATGTAGGATGTTGGTAGACTGTTGAAGTTGGGATAGTAGTAAGGATCGTACCAGGGATTATTCATGTAGGATGTTGGTAGAATGTTGAAGTTGGGATAGTAGTAAGGATCGTACCAGGGATTATTCATGTATGATGTTGGTAGAATGTTGAAGTTGGGATAGTAGTAAGGATCGTACCAGGGATTATTCATGTATGATGTTGGTAGAATGTTGAAGTTGGGATAGTAGTAAGGATCCTACCAGGGATTATTCATGTATGATGTTGGTAGAATGTTGAAGTTGGGATAGTAGTAAGGATCCTACCAGGGATTATTCATGTATGATGTTGGTAGAATGTTGAAGTTGGGATAGTAGTAAGGATCGTACCAGGGATTATTCATGTATGATGTTGGTAGAATGTTGAAGTTGGGATAGTAGTAAGGATCCTACCAGGGATTATTCATGTAGGATGTTGGTAGAATGTTGAAGTTGGGATAGTAGTAAGGATCCTACCAGGGATTATTCATGTAGGATGTTGGTAGAATGTTGTAGATACAGAGCCACTTGTCATCAGAAAGGTGCTCTCTCAGCAGAAGGGAAAATATTTAAATTCCTTGACATGTTCTGGTTGTGAATTCAGGCTACAAGGTAAGACTTTTCCCAGTGATTATTGTGTGTGTAGAGAAATTAAAGGTATGGTGTTATTTTAGTATAGTGAATGACAGTTAAACAATCAGATCTAACAGTCCATTTCACCTGGGACAGCTACGTGACAGTTCAATCATACAAAATGGCGCTAACTGGGCGTAGGCAATACAATGTAAAAACATATTGTTCATATATTCGTATATTGTGGATATTTTACAATTTGTATATTTTTTCATGTATTATAGTTCAATGACATGTTGGATCTCTGTTTAGGGGTCAGTGCTCGAAAATGAGTCTCTCTGGGGAGAGAGAGGAGGGGGGCCCTGCCTCTAAAATGAGTCTCTCTGGGGAGAGAGAGGAGGGGGGCCCTGCCTCTAAAATGAGTCTCTCTGGGGAGAGAGAGGAGGGGGGCCCTGCCTCTAAAATGAGTCTCTCTGGGGAACATGACACCAAAGCTAAGAGGTGAGATTACAATTTTGTTTAAGAATTTATGAAGAGTTTATATCCAAAATGCTATATCCATAATTTTTTCACATTTGTGTTTTTTTCATCAGAAATTAAGGCTTCTGGGTACCTTCATGTGTGTGTAAAATATTACTGTTCTAAGATTGATAGATTTTAGTGTCTGATATTTCTCCTAAACGTCATCTGAGCAGCGCAGAGACACCATTCATATGTGTGCAGACTCATTACATCTTCAGCTGTAAACACAAAGTGATGTTGTC
The DNA here is from genome assembly GCF_045679555.1 of Salvelinus alpinus. Classification (NCBI taxonomy): domain Eukaryota; kingdom Metazoa; phylum Chordata; class Actinopteri; order Salmoniformes; family Salmonidae; genus Salvelinus; species Salvelinus alpinus. The sequence goes on from NC_092086.1 coordinate 11,527,627, forward strand.
CGTCTGTGACCAAGAGAAAGTGGTCTGAGTTAAATTCTATGAAATTATTTAGTATTTTTTTCATTTTGGGGGCTGAACATCACAGTGAATATTGTTACATCACAGCAAGATGAAACGAATATTGTTACATTCTCTAGATTCTCCCGTTTCATTTGCGCTGTAGAGCCCCACAGTGGAGGTGTCATAATACCCATAACACCTAGCGGTCAAACAGGGAAATGGTTCCAAAAGTTTTATAGAGCCCCACAGTGGAGGTGTCAAATTACTCATAACACCTAGCGGTCAAACAGGGAAATTGTTCCAATAGTTTTATTGAGCCCCACAGTGGAGGTGTCATAATACCCATAACACCTAGTGGTCAAACAGGGAAATGGTTCCAATAGTTTTATAGAGCCCCACAGTGGAGGTGTCATAATACCCATAACACCTAGCGGTCAAACAGGGAAATGGTTCCAATAGATTTATAGAGCCATTCAATTTTTTTAATTTAAAAAATATATTTTTTTTACCCCCTTTTCTCCCCAATTTTCGTGGTATACAATCGCTAGTAATTACTATCTTGTCTCATCGCTACAACTCCCGTACGGACTCGGGAGAGACGAAGGTCGAAAGCCATGCGTCCTCCGAAGCACAACCCAACCAAGCCGCTAGCGCTAAGATGCAGTGCCCTAGACCACTGCGCCACCCGGGAGGCCCTGACACATTCAATTTTTAACAACGTTTTTTTCTGATAAAAACTAGTTCATTGCAACCACCTTGGAGCCCAGTTTCATAATATTACCTTATTTCCCTAGCTATGAAGTAATCGTGCAGAGTGGGCTGAGGTGATCTTGGGGAATAACGATGGAGTTCGCTACAGTGTTGAGATGCCGAAGTTTATTGTTCAGACGAACGACCTGCTAGCTAGCCAAGCTAGTCGGTACAGCTAGGTAAGCTAGCTAGCTACTCTACCAGCAGCATCCTAGTTATCCTAGCTAGTCGGTACAGCTAGGTAAGCTAGCTAGCTACTCTACCAGCAGCATCCTAGTTATCCTAGCTAGTCGGTACAGCTAGGTAAGCTAGCTAGCTACTCTACCAGCAGCATCCTAGTTACCATAGCTACCACTACATCATCACCGGCTGTCTGCATTTCTTGTGGACCGATGGAGCTCCCCGGTTGTTTCTTCCACCTGTTAAATCCCGTGGAGGGCTTCTCCCTCTCTCGTTGACGGATGCTGGCTACTTCTGTCCGGTTCTCCTCTCTTCACTAGATGGACGGTAACTTTAGTGTTTAACCCGTCTGTGTCCAAGGGCCGAACTTTTTAATATTATTTTCGGGGCGCCTCAGGGGTTTAATTGTTTGTAAAACTTTGGTGGAGAGCTCTCCATTTTGCCTGGTTTTAGGTATACCTTTCAGAAAATATTCACACCCCTTGACTTTTTACACATTTGTTGTGTTAAATCCTGAATTTAAATGGATTAATTCAGATTTTTTGGGGTCACTGGCCTACACACACAACACCCCATAATGTCAAAGTGGAATTATGTTTTACGAAGTCTTTACCAAATGTATTTAAATGAAAAGCTGAAATGTCTTGAATCATTAAGTTTTCAGCCCCTTTGTTATGGCCCAAGTCTAAAAAGGTTCAGGAGTATAAATACGCTTAACAAGTCACATAATAACAGTAGTGGTGCTGCAGTGGTGCCTGGGTAATATCACTGGGGAAGACATGTTACATCATATGTGTTGTTTTAATTACATTGTTTGCTCTATAACCTGCTAGTTCATATGTTTTGCAACCATGATATATAAGCCTGAGGCCCAGACAATAAGAAGACACAGTGGCAGAATATATTCAACCACACCTTTGCTTCATCAATAAATCGGAGAGCAACCTCTGTCTGGTGAAGTCCACAACACATATTGCATTTAACACAGTTACAACTAAAAGATACCAAAAACAATTTAGTCTAATCAACTTAAGCTAAATACGTAGCAGTCCATGGTTCTGATTTCTCTGTGTGTGTGTGTGTGTGTGTGTGTGTGTGTGTGTGTGTGTGTGTGTGTGTGTGTGTGTGTGTGTGTGTGTGTGTGTGTGTGTGTGTGTGTGTGTGTGTGTGTGTGTGTGTGTGTGTGTGTGTGTGTGTGTGTGTGTGTGTGTGTGTAAGCAGATTTCTCTACTTGTAGAAACACCATCCTCCTTTCTTTCATGTTGACAATGTTGTGGAAATCCAACACACGGACACTCGAAGTCAAACTTAAATGAATCATTTAGTTAACTGGAGAGGTTTAAACCAACTCAATGCACCATAGAACACATGTTGGTTAGGAGCTCTGCTGGGACAATACCAGAGATGGTCCTATATACGGATCAACAAAAACCTCCAGAACATGGATTGGTTAGGAGCTCTGCTGGGACAATACCAGAGATGGTCCTATATACGGATCAACAGAAACCTCCAGAACATGGATTGGTTGCTGCATGTGACTGGCTGTTATCCTGCAGGCGTCCTAAGAAACTGAGCAACGTCTCCAACCTTAACTTCCAGAACATATTCTGGGCGTTCTGCCAATTGGTCTGAGGGTCACAGTCACCTGCATCAACCAAAACAGAGTGAGAGAAGAGATGGCAGCACTCTCTTCAGCAACACAATTCCAGAAGAACAAAATGGTTTATCACCCTGGCATACTGTTTAATTTTGTATTTTTTTATTTCACCTTTATTTAACCAGGTAGGCTAGTTGAGAACAAGTTCTCATTTGCAACTGCGACCTGGCCAAGATAAAGTAAAGCAGTTCGACACATTCAACAACACAGAGTTACACATGGAATAAACAGACATACAGTCAATAATACAGTAGAAAAATCTATATACAGCATGTGCAAATGAGGTAGGATAAGAGAGGTAATAAATACTGTACATACTTTTATTTTATGTCCTAGGCTACTTGGCTAAAAAGCTTGGTTCGCAACGTTCGCTAGTTAACTATTAAACAGTAGCCATCTACATCTAGCTACATATTGAACTTCCATCCTCTCAGGTCAGGGGCGCAATGTATGAATTAATGACTAGTTAAGAATCAGCTTTATAATCATTAGCCAGTATGGAAAATTAAGTAAAACCACAAGTCCAAATTCCTATCTCCATCTCCATCTCCATGCCTCACAAAGAAGGGCACTTATTGGTAGTTGGGAAAAACAAAAGCAGACCTTGAATTCGCCTTTGAGCATGGTGAAGTTATTATTAATTACACTTTGGATGGTGTATCAATACACCCAGTCACTACAAAGACACAGGCGTCTTCCTAACTTAGTTGTCGGAGAGGAAGGAAACCGCTCATTGATTTCAGCATGAGGCCAATGGTGACTTTAAAGCAGTTACATAGTTTAATTAATGGCTGTGATAGGAGAAAACTGAGGATGGATGAACAACATTGTAGTTACTCCTCAATATGAACCTCATTGACAGAGTGAAAAGAAGGAACTCTGTACAGAATAACAATATTCCAAAACATGCATCCTGTTTGCAACAAGGCACTAAAGCAATACTGCAAAAAAATGTGGCAAAGCAGTTCACTTTTTGTCCTGAATACAAAGTGTTATGTTTGGTGCAAATCCAATACAACACCTTACTGACTGCCACTCTCCATATTTTCAAGCATGGTGGTGGCTGCATCATTTACATTACATTTTAGTCATTTAGCAGACGCTCTGATGCAGTAGTGAGTCATTTAGCAGACGCTCTGATCCAGTAGTGAGTCATTTAGCAGACGCTGTTATCCAGTAGTGAGTCATTTACCAGACTCTCTTATCCAGTAGTGGGTAATTTACCAGACGCTCTTATCCAGTAGTGAGTCATTTAGCAGATGCTGGGATCCAGTAGTGAGTCATTTAGCAGACGCTCGGATCCAGTAGTGAGTCATTTAGCAGACTCGTATCCAGTAGTGAGTCATTTAGCCGACTCTCATCCAGTAGTGAGTCATTTAGCAGACTCTCATCCAGTAGTGAGTCATTTAGCAGACTCTCATCCAGCAGTGAGTCATTTAGCAGACTCGTATCCAGTAGTGAGTCATTTAGCAGACTCTTCTCCAGTAGTGAGTTATTTAGCAGACTCACAACCAGTAGTGAGTCATTTAGCAGACTCTTATCCAGTAGTGAGTCATTTAGCAGACTCTTATCCAGTAATGAGTCATTTAGCAGACTCTTCTCCAGATGGAATCATTTAGCAGAGTCCCATCCAGTAGTGAGTCATTTAGCAGACTCTCATCCAGTAGTGAGTCATTTAGCAGACTCGTATCCAGTAGTGAGTCATTTAGCAGACTCTTATCCAGTAGTGAGTGCATACATTTAATTTACATTTCCATACTTCCATACTTTTTTCATACTGTTATGGGTATTCTTCTAATCGTTAATGACTGGGGAGTTTGTCAGGATAAAAAAATGAAATGGAGCTAAGCACAGGCAAAATTCTAGAGGAAAACCTGGTTCCATCTGCTTTCCAACAGACACTGGGAGATGAGTTCACCTTTCAGCAGGAAAATAATCTAAGACACAAGGCCAAATCTACACTGGAGTTGCTTACCAAGAATCCAGTTCCTGAGTGGCGAAGTTGCAGTTTGGACTTAAATCTGTTTGGAAATCAATGGCAAGACTTGAAAATGGTTGTCTAGCAATGATCAACAACCAATTTGACACGGCTTGAAGAATTATAAGAAGAATAACGGGCAAATGTTGCACAATGCAGGTGTGGAAAGCTCTTAGAGACTTTCCCAGAAAGACTGACAGCTGTAATCGCTGCCAAAGGTTCTTCTACAACGTATTGACTCAGGGGCCTGACTATGTAAATTAAATACAGTTTCTGTATTTCGTTTTTTATGAATTAGCGAACATTTAAAAAACACTGTCATTTTGAGTGATTGTGTGTGAGAAAAAACACACACTTTTTATAAATGTTGAATTCAGGCTGTAACACAATACAATGTGGAGTAAGTCAAGGGGTCTGAGTACTTTATTTATTTTGACCTTTATTTAACTAGGCAAGTCAGTTAATAAGAACACATTCTTATTTACAATGACAGCCTAGGGACAGTGGGTTAACTGCCTTGTTCAGGGGCAGAACAACAGATTTTTACATTGTCTGCTCATGGATTTGATCTTGCAACCTTTCAGTTACTAGTCCAACACTCAAACCACTAGGCTACCTGCCTCTAACCACTAGGCTACCTGCCTCTAACCACTAGGCTACCTGCCTCTAACCACTAGGCTACCTGCCTCTAACCACTAGGCTACCTGCCTCTAACCACTAGGCTACCTGTCTCTAACCACTAGGATACCTGCCTCTAACCACTAGGCTACCTGCTCTAACCACTAGGCTACCTGTCTCTAACCACTAGGCTACCTCCTCTAACCACTAGGCTACCTGCTCTAACCACTAGGCTACCTGCCTCTAACCACTAGTCTACCTGCCTCTAACCACTAGGATACCTGCCTCTAACCACTAGGCTACCTGCCTCTAACCACTAGGCTACCTGCTCTAACCACTAGGCTACCTGCCTCTAACCACTAGTCTACCTGCCTCTAACCACTAGGATACCTGCCTCTAACCACTAGGCTACCTGCCTCTAACCACTAGGCTACCTGCTCTAACCACTAGGCTACCTGCCTCTAACCACTAGGCTACCTGTCTCTAACCACTAGGCTACCTGCTCTAACCACTAGGCTACCTGTCTCTAACCACTAGGCTACCTGCTCTAACCACTAGGCTACCTGCCTCTAACCACTACGCTACCTGCTCTAACCACTAGGCTACCTGTCTCTAACCACTAGGCTACCTGCCTCTAATCACTAGGCTACCTGCTCTAACCACTAGGCTACCTGTCTATAACCACTAGGCTACCTGCTCAAACCACTAGGCTACCTGTCTCTAACCACTAGGCTACCTGCCTCTAACCACTAGGCTAACTGTCTCTAACCACTAGGCTACCTGCTCTAACCACTAGGCTACCTGTCTCTAACCACTAGGCTACCTGTCTCTAACCACTAGGCTACCTGCTCTAACCACTAGGCTACCTGTCTCTAACCACTAGGCTACCTGCCTCTAACTACTAGGCTACCTGCTCTAACCACTAGGCTACCTGCTCTAACCACTAGGCTACCTGCCTCTAACCACTAGGCTACCTGTCTCTAACCACTAGGCTACCTGCCTCTAACCACTAGTCTACCTGCTCTAACCACTAGGCTACCTGCTCTAACCACTAGGCTACCTGCCTCTAACCACTAGGCTACCTGCCTCTAACCACTAGGCTACCTGCCTCTAACCACTAGGCTACCTGCCTCTAACCACTAGGCTACCTGTCTCTAACCACTAGGCTACCTGTCTCTAACCACTAGGCTACCTGTCTCTAACCACTAGGCTACCTGTCTCTAACCACTAGGCTACCTGCCTCTAACCACTAGGCTACCTGCCTCTAACCACTAGGCTACCTGCCTCTAACCACTAGGCTACCTGCTCTAACCACTAGGCTACCTGCCTCTAACCACTAGGCTACCTGCATCTAACCACTAGGCTACCTGCCTCTAACCACTAGGCTACCTGCCTCTAACCACTAGGCTACCTGCCTCTAACCACTAGGCTACCTGCCGCCCCACCTGTTTCAAAATAGCTTCAGCTTTCTTGGGTTCTAGGCTGGGAAAGTATTGTTAGCTACAGTACTGTATGTTTTCCCCTGGTTTCACCTGTCTACAGGGTTTGCTCCAAATTTGATATATGATTGTACAATTGCAATACTGTGGATTTTTTATATACAGTGCATTTGGAAAGTATTTTAGACCCCTTGAGTTTTCCACATTTTGTTATGTTACAGCATTATTCTAAAATGGATCAAATCGTTTTTTTCCCTCATCAATCTACACACAATACCCCATAATGACAAACAAAACAAAAAAATACATTTACATAAGTATTCAGACCCTTTACTCAGTACTTTGTTGAAGCACCTTTGGCAGCAATTACAGCCTCGAGTCGTCTTGGGTATGACGCTACAAGCTTGGCACATCTGTATTTGGGGAGTTTCTCTCATTCTTCTCTGCAGATCCTCTCAAGCTCTGTCAGGTTTGATGGGGAGCGTCGCTGGACAGCTATTTTCAGGTCTCTCCGGAGATATTAGATCGTGTTCAAGTCTGGGCTGTGGATTGGCCGCTCAAAGACATTCAGAGACTTGTCCAGAAGCCACTCCTGCGTTGTCTTGGCTGTGTGCTTAGGGTCGTTGTCCTTTTGGAAGGTGAACCTTCGTCACAAGTCTGAAGTCCTGAGCGCTCTGGAGCAGGTTTTCATCAAGGATCTCTCTGTACTTTGCTCCGTTCATCTTTGCCTCGATCCTGATTAGTCTCCCAGTCACTGCTGCTGAAAAACATCCCCACAGCATGATGCTGCCACCACCATACTTCATCTAAGGGAAGGTGCCAGGTTACCTCCAGACGTGACGCTTGGCATTCAGCCCAAATAGTTAAATCTGGGTTTCAAAAGACCAGAGAATCTTGTTTCTCATGGTTTGAGAGTCCTTTAGGTGCCTTTTGGCAAACTCCAAGAGCACTGTCATGTGCCTTTTACTGAGGACTGGCTTCCATCTGGCCACTCTACCATTAAGGCCTGATTGGTGGAGTGCTGCAGAGATGGTAGTCCTTCTGGAAGGTTCTCCAATCTCCCATCGGGATCTTGGTCACCTCCCTGACCAAGGCCCTTCTCCCCCGATTGCTCAGTTTGGCCGGAAGGCCAGCTCTAGGAAGAGTCTTGTTGGTTCCAAACTTCTTCCATTTAAGAATGATGGATGTCACTGTGTTCTTGGGGTCCTTCAATGCTGCAGAATTATTTTGGTTCCCTTCCCCTGATCTGTGCCTCGACATAATCCTGTCTGGGAGCTCTAATACACACACAGTGTCCTGTAGGCCAACATGCTTCCTTATACACCCCCCCCCCCCCCATCTACTACTGCCACTATATATATGGACCACCTGATAGAACCCAGGACTTATCACTCTATCAGTACTAGCCACTACTACTGCCACTATATATATGGACCACCTGATAGAACCCAGGACTTATCACTCTATCAGTACTAGCCACTACTACTGCCACTATATATATGGACCACCTGATAGAACCCAGGTCTTATCACTCTATCAGTACTAGCCACTACTACTGCCACTATATATATGGACCACCTGATAGAACCCAGGACTTATCACTCTATCAGTACTAGCCACTACTACTGCCACTATATATATGGACCACCTGATAGAACCCAGGACTTATCTCTCTATCAGTACTAGCCACTACTACTGCCACTATATATATATATATATATATATATATATAGACCACCTGATAGAACCCAGGTCTTATCACTCTATCAGTACTAGCCACTACTACTGCCACTATATCAGTACTAGCCTAGATAAAGGCAGAACAAAGCTTGCTGAAGAAAGAGGGGGGAACAGAAAGTTAGGTCGTCGTCAGACATTCAATAGTCAGAGTAGGTTTGAGCTCTGATCAGTTATCAGGCCTAGGCTACGTGCTCTGTCCTGCTGCTGGTCGGCCTGCAATGTTATCTGAACTGATCTGAGACCGTTTTCCCAACAGCATCTTAAGCCTCAGTTCATCGTTAAGAACCTTGGTCACAAACACTGAACCTTGGTCAGTATGCTGTACTTGTGTATAACTGGATTGTAATATGTGCAGGTAGCATATCCATGTTCATCCAGTACTGCCTTGTTAATATTCTAGTTCCTCTAATGGTGCTGTCAGTTATAGTACTGTGTCAGTTATAGTACTGTGTCAGTTATAGTACTGTGTCAGTTATAGTACTGTGTCAGTTATAGTATTGTGTCAGTTATAGTACTGTGTCAGTTATAGTACTGTGTTAGTTATAGTACTGTGTCAGTTATAGTATTGTGTCAGTTATAGTACTGTGTCAGTTATAGTACTGTGTCAGTTATAGTACTGTGTCAGTTATAGTACTGTGTCAGTTATAGTACTGTGTCAGTTATAGTACTGTGTTAGTTATAGTACTGTGTTAGTTATAGTATTGTGTCAGTTATAGTACTGTGTTAGTTATAGTACTGTGTTAGTTATAGTATTGTGTCAGTTATAGTACTGTGTTAGTTATAGTACTGTGTCAGTTATAGTACTGTGTTAGTTATAGTACTGTGTTAGTTATAGTATTGTGTCAGTTATAGTACTGTGTTAGTTATAGTACTGTGTCAGTTATAGTATTGTGTCAGTTATAGTACTGTGTCAGTCATAGTATTGTGACAGTTATAGTAGTGTGTCAGTTATAGTATTGTGTCAGTCATAGTATTGTGTCAGTTATAGTAGTGTGTCAGTTATAGTATTGTGTCAGTCATAGTATTGTGTCAGTTATAGTATTGTGTCAGTTATAGTATTGTGTCAGTTATAGTACTGTGTCAGTTATAGTATTGTGTCAGTCATAGTATTGGGTCAGTTATATTATTGGGTCAGTCATAGTATTGTGTCAGTTATAGTAGTGTGTCAGTTATAGTATTGTGTCAGTTATAGTACTGTGTCAGTCATAGTATTGTGACAGTTATAGTACTGTGTCAGTTATAGTATTGTGTCAGTCATAGTATTGTGTCAGTTATAGTATTGTGTCAGTTATAGTATTGTGTCAGTCATAGTATTGTATCAGTTATATTATTGTGTCAGTCATAGTATTGTGTCAGTTATAGTATTGTGTCAGTTATAGTATCGTGCCAGTTATAGTATTGTGTCAGTTATAGTATTGTGTCAGTCATAGTATTGTGTCAGTTATATTATTGTGTCAGTCATAGTATTGTGTCAGTTATAGTATTGTGCCAGTTATATTATTGTGTCAGTCATAGTATTGTGTCAGTTATAGTATTGTGTCAGCTGTAGTATCGTGCCAGTTATAGTATTGTGTCAGTTATAGTATTGTGTCAGTCATAGTATTGTGTCAGTTATAGTATTGTGCCAGTTATATTATTGTGTCAGTCATAGTATTGTGTTGGTTATAGTATTGTGTCAGTCATAGTAGTGTGTCAGTTATAGTAGTGTGTCAGGTATAGTATTATGTCAGTTATAGTATTGTGTCAGTTATAGTATTGTGTCAGTTATAGTATTGTGTCAGTTATAGTATTGTGTCAGTTATAGTATTGTGTCAGTTATATTATTGTGCCAGTTGTAGTATTGTGTCAGTTATAGTATTGTGTCAGTTATAGTATTGTATAACAGTGGATTCATTCCCTTGTTAACTCTTTGGGCTGAGATCCCGCTAACGGGATCGATATGACAACAGCCAGTGAAAGTGCAGGGCGCCAAATTCAAACAACAGAAATCTCATAATTAAAATTCCTCAAACATACAAGTATTTTACACCATTTTAAAGATACACTTCTTGTTAATCCCACCACAGTGTCCGATTTCAAAAAGGCTTTACGACGAAAGCATACCATGCGATTATGTTAGGTGAGTGCCTAGTCACAGAAAAACACAGCCATTTTTCCAGTCGAAGAGAGGAGTCACAAAAAGCAGAAATATAAATAAATGAATCACTAACCTTTGATGATCTTCATCAGATGACACTCATAGGACTTCATTTTACACAATACATGTATGTTTTGTTCGATAAAGTTCATATTTATATAAAAAAATCTCAGTATACATTGGCGTGTTATGTTCAGTATAATAAATGTTTGATTTGTTCGATAAAGTCCATAATTTATATCCAAATACCTCCTTTTTTGTTCGCGCGTTTAGCACAGTAATCCAAATTCATGACGCGCGAGCAGACGAAAAGTCAAAAAGTTCCGTTACAGTCCGTAGAAACATGTCAAATGAAGTAAAGATTCAATCTTTAGGATGTTTTTAACATAAATCTTCAATAATGTTCCAACCGGAGAATTCCTTTGTCTGTAGAATTGCAATGGAACGCAAGCTAACTATCACGTGAACGCACGTGGTCAGTTCATGCCTCTCTGGCAGAGCCCTGACTCAATACCCTCTCATTCGCCCCCAATTCACAGTAGAAGCCTTAAACAAGGTTCTAAAGACTATTGACATCTAGTGGAAGCCTTAGGAAGTGCAATATGACCCCATAGAGACTGTGTATTCGATAGGAAAAGAGTTGAAAAACTACAAACCTCAGATTTCCAACTTCCTGGTTGGATTTTTTCTCAGGTTTTTGCCTGCCATATGAGTTCTGTTATACTCACAGACATCATTCAAACGGTTTTAGAAACGTCAGAGTGTTTTCTTTCCAAATATACGAATACTATGCATATCTTAGCTTCTGGGACTGAGTAGCAGGCAGTTTACTCTGGGCACCTCTGGGAACCTTATTCATCCAAGCTACTCAATACTGCCCCCAGCCATAACAAGTGTCATGACGTTGGCCTCGGGGTAGGTTTATGACAGTCATAAATACCTCTTCCACCCTTTTTCCTCTCTCTACCCTACTGATGTTACATTTGAAAACTCCTTGGTTAACATAGAGATTCTGGTAACATCAGAAGTTGGGGGGAAATTAACTATATTCTGGTAATCCGACCAATTGAGCATATGAGGTGGTACTTAATGAATATGATGTCAGTTCGGTTGTCATCTGAGACATTCTCATCAATGATAAGATGACATAAACTCTACAGTGAAAAGTCTAAACATCAGAGGTATCGGATTCAAATGGAAGTTATGTTCAATTTAAATGTTTGAATATTAAATTATTTGTGATGGGATGAAATGTGATTTTAGCTTCTAAAATGTGAGAATTGGGTTTTCATAAGGTTAGGGCTCTGCTCAATCAGTGGCCCGCCCCTGTGAAGAGACATGGGTTATAAACTTTTCAGACACACCCTTCTCGCTCCACTATATAAGCCATTGACGAAAATGTAACTTCCTGTTCCGAGGATGTGAGGACGACGGTCTGATGTCAGAATGGTTCAGATAATAACTACAGAACGAAGCCAACATCAGCGTGAGCTTTGGTTGCAAATGGTATGAACTTTTAACTCTTATTCACAACAGAAGTGATACCTCCAAGCAGTTGAGTTAGCAACAGCAGCTGCAAACGTAGGTTAGGAAGGAACAGACAGAGTATCCCATCTATCACACAATGACGTTACTACAACGTATCCAATTGACCACCAGAGACATTCTTCAAAGAACAAAGGACTCGGTTTGGCAACACGGCCTTCCATCTACCACCAACCTACCGAAGCGCAGCTCAGAGTAAATATTTATTGCATTTTCCTTTTCCAAATAGGCGGTAATTTAGAATGCATAAGATACTGTATTTACGATAGCACAGCTTCTTCCCTTTGTTCCTCAGTCTTCCCGCTCTTCCACTCAAACCCAGCCCCTTTTCTTTGTGTAACAAGCTGTCATATCTGTTCCGCCCGCTAGGGACGTTTTCCTTTATGACGTAATTTGTAATCAAGTTATAATTCATTATGTGTATGTGTAATTCTGTGTGATTAGTTTGGTATTTAGTAAATAAATAATTAAACCCAATTTTGTATTGCTGATTCAACTTGTTAGCCAGGGTTCGTGAAGAACCAAGAATTTACAACTTTCAGATGAGACTGAATTAAGGTGACGATTAATTATTGACTGCTATTGATGTAAAATATCACTAGGTCTTTAAGAGTATTCGGAAGATTACAGCTCTATAAGTATTCTTTCGTGGTGCCCGACTCTCTAGTTAATTACATTTACATGATTAGCTCAATCAGGTAATATTAATTACGGAGAAATTATTTTATAGAATAGCATGTCATATCACTTAATCCGGCCAAAGACACGACACAAGTTAATATTCTAGTTCCTCTAATGGATCTGTCAGTTATAGTATAACAGTGGATTAATTACCTCTATCTCCTGTTTCAACCATTCCACTACCATTCCATCACCATTCCACTACCATTCCTTCACCATTCCACTACCATTCCATCACCATTCCATTACCATTCCATTACCATTCCATTACCATTACATCACCATTCCATTACCATTCCATTACCATTCCATTACCATTCCATTACCATTCCACTACCATTCCATTACCATTCCATTACCATTCCATTACCATTCCATCACCATTCCACTACCATTCCACTACCATTCCATTACCATTCCATTACCATTCCACTACCATTCCATTACAATTCCACTACCATTCCATTACCATTCCATTACCATTCCATTACCATTCCACTACCATTCCATTACCATTACATTACCATTCCACTACCATTCCATTACAATTCCACTACCATTCCATTACCATTCCACTACCATTCCATTACCATTCTAGTACCATTCCACTACCATTCCATTACCATTCCACTACCATTCCATTACCATTCTAGTACCATTCCATTACCATTCCATTACCATTCCACTACCATTCCATTACCATTCCACTACCATTCCTTCACTATTCCATTACCATTCTCGTACCATTCCACTACCATTGCATTACCATTCCACTACCATTCCATTACCATTCCATTACCATTCCACTACCATTCTAGTACCATTCCACTACCATTCCATTACCATTCCACTACCATTCCATTACCATTCCACTACCATTCCATTACCATTCCACTACCATTCCATTACCATTCCACTACCATTCCATCACCATTCCATTACCATTCCACTACCATTCCATCACCATTCCACTACCATTCCATTACCATTCCACTACCATTCCATCACCATTCCATCACCATTCCACTACCATTCCACTACCATTCCATCACCATTCCATTACCATTCCACTACCATTCCATCACCATTCCATTACCATTCCACTACCATTCCATCACCATTCCACTACCATTCCATCACCATTCCACTACCATTCCATTACCATTCCATCACCATTCCATCACCATTCCACTACCATTCCATTACCATTCCATCACCATTCCATCACCATTCCACTACCATTCCACTACCATTCCACTACCATTCCATTACCATTCCACTACCATTCCATCACCATTCCACTACCATTCCACTACCATTCCACTACCATTCCATTACCATTCCATCACCATTCCATTACCATTCCACTACCATTCCATTACCATTCCATTACCATTCCATCACCTTTCCATTACCATTCCATTACCATTCCACTACCATTCCATTACCATTCCATTACCATTCTAGTACCATTCCATTAACATTCCACTACCATTCCATTACCATTCCATTACCATTCCATTACCATTCCATCACCATTCCACTACCATTCCATCACCATTCCACTACCATTCCATTACCATTCCACTACCATTCCATTACCATTCCATCACCTTTCCATTACCATTCCACTACCATTCCATTACCATTCCACTACCATTCCATTACCATTCCACTACCATTCCATTACCATTCCATCACCTTTCCACTACCATTCCACTACCATTCCATTACCATTCCATTACCATTCCACTTCCATTCCACTACCATTCCATTACCATTCCATTACCATTCCACTACCATTCCACTACCATTCCACTACCATTCCACTACCATTACATCACCATTCCATTACCATTCCACTACCATTCCACTACCATTCCATTACCATTCCATCACCATTCCACTACCTTTCCCACTCTTCATCTCCATGTTCATCTTCCTCAGTGTGTTTAAATAAAGTTCCTGTGTGTTAACTCCTGGGCTGCTTTATTCCCCTCGAACCGGGGACGGAGTCAGTGAGTCACAAACCAGTAAAATACATAAAATACAATCGCTCTCTTTCAAGCTCTGAGATTTAACGATGCTCCTATGAAGGTTCTAACGATTAACTTGGCCTTAAGGTGCTTAACTATATGCTAAATTACTCAAATGTAAATGTTTTATGTATAGATCTCATATTACTGTATTGAATTGTTAGTTTTAAATATTAGTAAATGTATTGGGGCGGCAGATAGCCTAGTGGTTAGAGTGTTGGACTAGAAACCAAAAGGTTGCAAGATTGAATCCCCGAGCTGACAAGGTAAAAATCTGTTGTTCCGCCCCTGAACAAGGCAGTTAAGTTAACCCACTGTTCCTAGGCTGTCATTGAAATTAAGAGTTTGTTCTTAACTGATTTGCCTAGTTAAATAAAAATGTCACAAATGTATATTTTGTACAGTTGTTCACTAAAAATGTATTTATTTGTTACATATGACCTAGCAGTACTACTGATTTCACTGAGAGTGAGGCAGATATATATTATTACTGTATAAAACCTAGCAGTACTACTGATTTCACTGAGAGTGAGGCAGATATATATTATTACTGTATAAGACCTAGCAGTACTACTGATTTCACTGAGAGTGAGGCAGATATATATTATTACTGTGTAAAACCTAGCAGTACTACTGATTTCACTGAGAGTGAGGCAGATATATATTATTACTGTGTAAAACCTAGCAGTACTACTGATTTCTCTGAGAGTGAGACAGATATATATTATTACTGTATAAAACCTAGCAGTACTACTGATTTCACTGAGAGTGAGGCAGATATATATTATTACTGTATAAAACCTAGCAGTACTACTGATTTCTCTGAGAGTGAGGCAGATATATATTATTACTGTGTAAAACCTAGCAGTACTACTGATTTCACTGAGAGTGAGGCAGATATATATTATTACTGTGTAAAACCTAGCAGTACTACTGATTTGTCTGAGAGTGAGGCAGATATATATTATTACTGTGTAAAACCTAGCAGTACTACTGATTTCTCTGAGAGTGAGGCAGATATATATTATTACTGTGTAAAACCTAGCAGTACTACTGATTTCACTGAGAGTGAGGCAGATATATATTATTACTGTATAAAACCTAGCAGTACCACTGATTTCACTGAGAGTGAGGCAGATATATATTATTACTGTGTAAAACCTAGCAGTACTACTGATTTCTCTGAGAGTGAGGCAGATATATATTATTACTGTGTAAAACCTAGCAGTACTACTGATTTCTCTGAGAGTGAGGCAGATATATATTATTACTGTGTAAAACCTAGCAGTACTACTGATTTCTCTGAGAGTGAGGCAGATATATATTATTACTGTGTAAAACCTAGCAGTACTACTGATTTCTCTGAGAGGGAGGCAGATATATATTATTACTGTGTAAAACCTAGCAGTACTACTGATTTCTCTGAGAGTGGGGCAGATATATAGTATTACTGTGTAAAACCGAGCAGTACTACTGATTTATCTGAGAGTGAGGCAGATATATATTATTACTGTGTAAAACCTAGCAGTACTACTGATTTATCTGAGAGTGAGGCAGATATATATTATTACTGTGTAAAACCTAGCAGTACTACTGATTTATCTGAGAGTGAGGCAGATATATATTATTACTGTGTAAAACCTAGCAGTACTACTGATTTATCTGAGAGTGAGGCAGATATATATTATTACTGTGTAAAACCTAGCAGTACTACTGATTTCACTGAGAGTGAGGCAGATATATATTATTACTGTGTAAAACCTAGCAGTACCACTGATTTCACTGAGAGTGAGGCAGATATATATTATTACTGTGTAAAACCTAGCAGTACTACTGATTTCACTGAGAGTGAGGCAGATATATATTATTACTGTATAAAACCTAGCAGTACTACTGATTTCTCTGAGAGTGAGGCAGATATATATTATTACTGTATAAAACCTAGCAGTACTACTGATTTCTCTGAGAGTGAGGCAGATATATATTATTACTGTGTAAAACCTAGCAGTACTACTGATTTCACTGAGAGTGAGGCAGATATATATTATTACTGTATAAAACCTAGCAGTACTACTGATTTCTCTGAAAGTGAGGCAGATATATATTATTACTGTGTAAAACCTAGCAGTACTACTGATTTCTCTGAGAGTGAGGCAGATATATATTATTACTGTGTAAAACCTAGAAGTACTACTGATTTCTCTGAGAGTGGGGCAGATATATATTATTACTGTGTTAAACCTAGCAGTACTACTGATTTCTCTGATAGTGAGGCAGATATATATTATTACTGTGTAAAACCTAGCAGTACTTCTGATTTCTCTGAGAGTGAGGCAGATATATATTATTACTGTATAAAACCTAGCAGTACTACTGATTTCTCTGATAGTGAGGCAGATATATATTATTACTGTGTAAAACCTAGCAGTACTTCTGATTTCTCTGAGAGTGAGGCAGATATATATTATTACTGTGTAAAACTTAGCAGTACTACTGAATTCTCTGAGAGTGAGGCAGATATATATTATTACTGTGTAAAACCTAGCAGTACTACTGATTTCTCTGAGAGTGGGGCAGATATATATTATTACTGTGTAAAACCTAGCAGTACTACTGATTTCTCTGAGAGTGAGGCAGATATATATTATTACTGTATAAAACCTAGCAGTACTACTGATTTCTCTGAGAGTGAGGCAGATATATATTATTACTGTGTAAAACCTAGCAGTACTACTGATTTCTCTGAGAGTGAGGCAGATATATATTATTACTGTATAAAACCTAGCAGTACTACTGATTTATCTGAGAGTGAGGCAGATATATATTATTACTGTGTAAAACCTAGCAGTACTACTGATTTCTCTGAGAGTGAGGCAGATATATATTATTACTGTATAAAATCTAGCAGTACTACTGATTTCTCTGAGAGTGAGGCAGATATATATTATTACTGTGTAAAACCTAGCAGTACTACTGATTTCTCTGATAGTGAGGCAGATATATATTATTACTGTGTAAAACCTAGCAGTACTTCTGATTTCTCTGAGAGTGAGGCAGATATATATTATTACTGTGTAAAACCTAGCAGTACTTCTGATTTCTCTGAGAGTGAGGCAGATATATATTATTACTGTATAAAACCTAGCAGTACTACTGATTTCTCTGATAGTGAGGCAGATATATATTATTACTGTGTAAAACCTATCAGTACTTCTGATTTCTCTGAGAGTGAGGCAGATATATATTATTACTGTGTAAAACTTAGCAGTACTACTGAATTCTCTGAGAGTGAGGCAGATATATATTATTACTGTATAAAATCTAGCAGTACTACTGATTTCTCTGAGAGTGAGGCAGATATATATTATTACTGTGTAAAACCTAGCAGTACTACTGATTTCTCTGATAGTGAGGCAGATATATATTATTACTGTGTAAAACCTAGCAGTACTTCTGATTTCTCTGAGAGTGAGGCAGATATATATTATTACTGTGTAAAACCTAGCAGTACTTCTGATTTCTCTGAGAGTGAGGCAGATATATATTATTACTGTATAAAACCTAGCAGTACTACTGATTTCTCTGATAGTGAGGCAGATATATATTATTACTGTGTAAAACCTATCAGTACTTCTGATTTCTCTGAGAGTGAGGCAGATATATATTATTACTGTGTAAAACTTAGCAGTACTACTGAATTCTCTGAGAGTGAGGCAGATATATATTATTACTGTGTAAAACCTAGCAGTACTACTGATTTCTCTGAGAGTGGGGCAGATATATATTATTACTGTGTAAAACCTAGCAGTACTACTGATTTCTCTGAGAGTGAGGCAGATATATATTATTACTGTATAAAACCTAGCAGTACTACTGATTTCTCTGAGAGTGAGGCAGATATATATTATTACTGTGTAAAACCTAGCAGTACTACTGATTTCTCTGAGAGTGAGGCAGATATATATTATTACTGTATAAAACCTAGCAGTACTACTGATTTATCTGAGAGTAAGGCAGATATATATTATTGCTGTGTAAAACCTAGCAGTACTACTGATTTCTCTGAGAGTGAGGCAGATATATATTATTACTGTATAAAACCTAGCAGTACTACTGATTTCTCTGAGAGTGAGGCAGATATATATTAT
Organism: Salvelinus alpinus; assembly: GCF_045679555.1. Classification (NCBI taxonomy): domain Eukaryota; kingdom Metazoa; phylum Chordata; class Actinopteri; order Salmoniformes; family Salmonidae; genus Salvelinus; species Salvelinus alpinus. The sequence goes on from NC_092086.1 coordinate 11,546,536, forward strand.
TACTGTGTAAAACCTAGCAGTACTACTGATTTCTCTGAGAGTGAGGCAGATATATATTATTACTGTATAAAACCTAGCAGTACTACTGATTTCTCTGAGAGTGAGGCAGATATATATTATTACTGTGTAAAACCTAGCAGTACTACTGATTTCTCTGAGAGTGAGGCAGATATATATTATTACTGTGTAAAACCTAGCAGTACCACTGATTTCTCTGAGAGTGAGGCAGATATATATTATTATTGTGTAAAACCTAGCAGTACTACTGATTTCTCTGAGAGTGAGGCAGATATATATTATTACTGTGTAAAACCTAGCAGTACTACTGATTTCTCTGAGAGTGAGGCAGATATATATTATTACTGTGTAAAACCTAGCAGTACTACTGATTTCTCTGAGAGGGAGGCAGATATATATTATTACTGTGTAAAACCTAGCAGTACTACTGATTTCTCTGAGAGTGGGGCAGATATATAGTATTACTGTGTAAAACCGAGCAGTACTACTGATTTATCTGAGAGTGAGGCAGATATATATTATTACTGTGTAAAACCTAGCAGTACTACTGATTTATCTGAGAGTGAGGCAGATATATATTATTACTGTGTAAAACCTAGCAGTACTACTGATTTATCTGAGAGTGAGGCAGATATATATTATTACTGTATAAAACCTAGCAGTACTACTGATTTATCTGAGAGTGAGGCAGATATATATTATTACTGTGTAAAACCTAGCAGTACTACTGATTTCACTGAGAGTGAGGCAGATATATATTATTACTGTGTAAAACCTAGCAGTACCACTGATTTCACTGAGAGTGAGGCAGATATATATTATTACTGTATAAAACCTAGCAGTACTACTGATTTCTCTGAGATTGAGGCAGATATATATTATTACTGTGTAAAACCTAGCAGTACTACTGATTTCACTGAGAGTGAGGCAGATATATATTATTACTGTGTAAAACCTAGCAGTACTACTGATTTCTCTGAGAGTGAGGCAGATATATATTATTACTGTGTAAAACCTAGCAGTACTACTGATTTCACTGAGAGTGAGGCAGATATATATTATTACTGTATAAAACCTAGCAGTACTACTGATTTCTCTGAGAGTGAGGCAGATATATATTATTACTGTGTAAACCTAGCAGTACTACTGATTTCACTGAGAGTGAGGCAGATATATATTATTACTGTGTAAAACCTAGCAGTACTACTGATTTCTCTGAGAGGGAGGCAGATATATATTATTACTGTGTAAAACCTAGCAGTACTACTGATTTCTCTGAGAGTGGGGCAGATATATAGTATTACTGTGTAAAACCGAGCAGTACTACTGATTTATCTGAGAGTGAGGCAGATATATATTATTACTGTGTAAAACCTAGCAGTACTCCTGATTTATCTGAGAGTGAGGCAGATATATATTATTACTGTATAAAACCTAGCAGTACTACTGATTTCTCTGAGAGTGAGGCAGATATATATTATTACTGTATAAAACCTAGCAGTACTACTGATTTCTCTGAGAGTGAGGCAGATATATATTATTACTGTGTAAAACCTAGCAGTACTACTGATTTCACTGAGAGTGAGGCAGATATATATTATTACTGTATAAAACCTAGCAGTACTACTGATTTCTCTGAAAGTGAGGCAGATATATATTATTACTGTGTAAAACCTAGCAGTACTACTGATTTCTCTGAGAGTGAGGCAGATATATATTATTACTGTGTAAAACCTAGAAGTACTACTGATTTCTCTGAGAGTGGGGCAGATATATATTATTACTGTGTTAAACCTAGCAGTACTACTGATTTCTCTGATAGTGAGGCAGATATATATTATTACTGTGTAAAACCTAGCAGTACTTCTGATTTCTCTGAGAGTGAGGCAGATATATATTATTACTGTATAAAACCTAGCAGTACTACTGATTTCTCTGATAGTGAGGCAGATATATATTATTACTGTGTAAAACCTAGCAGTACTTCTGATTTCTCTGAGAGTGAGGCAGATATATATTATTACTGTGTAAAACTTAGCAGTACTACTGAATTCTCTGAGAGTGAGGCAGATATATATTATTACTGTGTAAAACCTAGCAGTACTACTGATTTCTCTGAGAGTGGGGCAGATATATATTATTACTGTGTAAAACCTAGCAGTACTACTGATTTCTCTGAGAGTGAGGCAGATATATATTATTACTGTATAAAACCTAGCAGTACTACTGATTTCTCTGAGAGTGAGGCAGATATATATTATTACTGTGTAAAACCTAGCAGTACTACTGATTTCTCTGAGAGTGAGGCAGATATATATTATTACTGTATAAAACCTAGCAGTACTACTGATTTATCTGAGAGTGAGGCAGATATATATTATTACTGTGTAAAACCTAGCAGTACTACTGATTTCTCTGAGAGTGAGGCAGATATATATTATTACTGTATAAAATCTAGCAGTACTACTGATTTCTCTGAGAGTGAGGCAGATATATATTATTACTGTGTAAAACCTAGCAGTACTACTGATTTCTCTGATAGTGAGGCAGATATATATTATTACTGTGTAAAACCTAGCAGTACTTCTGATTTCTCTGAGAGTGAGGCAGATATATATTATTACTGTGTGAAACCTAGCAGTACTACTGATTTCTCTGATAGTGAGGCAGATATATATTATTACTGTGTAAAACCTAGCAGTACTTCTGATTTCTCTGAGAGTGAGGCAGATATATATTATTACTGTATAAAACCTAGCAGTACTACTGATTTCTCTGATAGTGAGGCAGATATATATTATTACTGTGTAAAACCTATCAGTACTTCTGATTTCTCTGAGAGTGAGGCAGATATATATTATTACTGTGTAAAACTTAGCAGTACTACTGAATTCTCTGAGAGTGAGGCAGATATATATTATTACTGTGTAAAACCTAGCAGTACTACTGATTTCTCTGAGAGTGGGGCAGATATATATTATTACTGTGTAAAACCTAGCAGTACTACTGATTTCTCTGAGAGTGAGGCAGATATATATTATTACTGTATAAAACCTAGCAGTACTACTGATTTCTCTGAGAGTGAGGCAGATATATATTATTACTGTGTAAAACCTAGCAGTACTACTGATTTCTCTGAGAGTGAGGCAGATATATATTATTACTGTATAAAACCTAGCAGTACTACTGATTTATCTGAGAGTAAGGCAGATATATATTATTACTGTGTAAAACCTAGCAGTACTACTGATTTCTCTGAGAGTGAGGCAGATATATATTATTACTGTATAAAACCTAGCAGTACTACTGATTTCTCTGAGAGTGAGGCAGATATATATTATTACTGTGTAAAACCTAGCAGTACTACTGATTTCTCTGAGAGTGAGGCAGATATATATTATTACTGTATAAAACCTAGCAGTACTACTGATTTCTCTGAGAGTGAGGCAGATATATATTATTACTGTGTAAAACCTAGCAGTACTACTGATTTCTCTGAGAGTGAGGCAGATATATATTATTACTGTGTAAAACCTAGCAGTACCACTGATTTCTCTGAGAGTGAGGCAGATATATATTATTATTGTGTAAAACCTAGCAGTACTACTGATTTCTCTGAGAGTGAGGCAGATATATATTATTACTGTGTAAAACCTAGCAGTACTACTGATTTCTCTGAGAGTGAGGCAGATATATATTATTACTGTGTAAAACCTAGCAGTACTACTGATTTCTCTGAGAGGGAGGCAGATATATATTATTACTGTGTAAAACCTAGCAGTACTACTGATTTCTCTGAGAGTGGGGCAGATATATAGTATTACTGTGTAAAACCGAGCAGTACTACTGATTTATCTGAGAGTGAGGCAGATATATATTATTACTGTGTAAAACCTAGCAGTACTACTGATTTATCTGAGAGTGAGGCAGATATATATTATTACTGTGTAAAACCTAGCAGTACTACTGATTTATCTGAGAGTGAGGCAGATATATATTATTACTGTGTAAAACCTAGCAGTACTACTGATTTATCTGAGAGTGAGGCAGATATATATTATTACTGTGTAAAACCTAGCAGTACTACTGATTTCACTGAGAGTGAGGCAGATATATATTATTACTGTGTAAAACCTAGCAGTACCACTGATTTCACTGAGAGTGAGGCAGATATATATTATTACTGTATAAAACCTAGCAGTACTACTGATTTCTCTGAGATTGAGGCAGATATATATTATTACTGTGTAAAACCTAGCAGTACTACTGATTTCACTGAGAGTGAGGCAGATATATATTATTACTGTGTAAAACCTAGCAGTACTACTGATTTCTCTGAGAGTGAGGCAGATATATATTATTACTGTGTAAAACCTAGCAGTACTACTGATTTCACTGAGAGTGAGGCAGATATATATTATTACTGTATAAAACCTAGCAGTACTACTGATTTCTCTGAGAGTGAGGCAGATATATATTATTACTGTGTAAACCTAGCAGTACTACTGATTTCACTGAGAGTGAGGCAGATATATATTATTACTGTGTAAAACCTAGCAGTACTACTGATTTCTCTGAGAGGGAGGCAGATATATATTATTACTGTGTAAAACCTAGCAGTACTACTGATTTCTCTGAGAGTGGGGCAGATATATAGTATTACTGTGTAAAACCGAGCAGTACTACTGATTTATCTGAGAGTGAGGCAGATATATATTATTACTGTGTAAAACCTAGCAGTACTACTGATTTATCTGAGAGTGAGGCAGATATATATTATTACTGTGTAAAACCTAGCAGTACTACTGATTTATCTGAGAGTGAGGCAGATATATATTATTACTGTGTAAAACCTAGCAGTACTACTGATTTATCTGAGAGTGAGGCAGATATATATTATTACTGTGTAAAACCTAGCAGTACTACTGATTTCACTGAGAGTGAGGCAGATATATATTATTACTGTGTAAAACCTAGCAGTACCACTGATTTCACTGAGAGTGAGGCAGATATATATTATTACTGTATAAAACCTAGCAGTACTACTGATTTCTCTGAGATTGAGGCAGATATATATTATTACTGTGTAAAACCTAGCAGTACTACTGATTTCACTGAGAGTGAGGCAGATATATATTATTACTGTGTAAAACCTAGCAGTACTACTGATTTCTCTGAGAGTGAGGCAGATATATATTATTACTGTGTAAAACCTAGCAGTACTACTGATTTCACTGAGAGTGAGGCAGATATATATTATTACTGTATAAAACCTAGCAGTACTACTGATTTCTCTGAGAGTGAGGCAGATATATATTATTACTGTGTAAAACCTAGCAGTACTACTGATTTCACTGAGAGTGAGGCAGATATATATTATTACTGTGTAAAACCTAGCAGTACTACTGATTTCTCTGAGAGTGAGGCAGATATATATTATTACTGTGTAAAACCTAGCAGTACTACTGATTTCTCTGAGAGTGAGGCAGATATATATTATTACTGTGTAAAACCTAGCAGTACTACTGATTTCACTGAGAGTGAGGCAGATATATATTATTACTGTGTAAAACCTAGCAGTACTACTGATTTCTCTGAGAGGGAGGCAGATATATATTATTACTGTGTAAAACCTAGCAGTACTACTGATTTCTCTGAGAGTGGGGCAGATATATAGTATTACTGTGTAAAACCGAGCAGTACTACTGATTTATCTGAGAGTGAGGCAGATATATATTATTACTGTGTAAAACCTAGCAGTACTACTGATTTATCTGAGAGTGAGGCAGATATATATTATTACTGTGTAAAACCTAGCAGTACTACTGATTTATCTGAGAGTGAGGCAGATATATATTATTACTGTGTAAAACCTAGCAGTACTACTGATTTATCTGAGAGTGAGGCAGATATATATTATTACTGTGTAAAACCTAGCAGTACTACTGATTTCACTGAGAGTGAGGCAGATATATATTATTACTGTGTAAAACCTAGCAGTACCACTGATTTCACTGAGAGTGAGGCAGATATATATTATTACTGTATAAAACCTAGCAGTACTACTGATTTCTCTGAGATTGAGGCAGATATATATTATTACTGTGTAAAACCTAGCAGTACTACTGATTTCACTGAGAGTGAGGCAGATATATATTATTACTGTGTAAAACCTAGCAGTACTACTGATTTCTCTGAGAGTGAGGCAGATATATATTATTACTGTGTAAAACCTAGCAGTACTACTGATTTCACTGAGAGTGAGGCAGATATATATTATTACTGTATAAAACCTAGCAGTACTACTGATTTCTCTGAGAGTGAGGCAGATATATATTATTACTGTGTAAAACCTAGCAGTACTACTGATTTCACTGAGAGTGAGGCAGATATATATTATTACTGTGTAAAACCTAGCAGTACTACTGATTTCTCTGAGAGTGAGGCAGATATATATTATTACTGTGTAAAACCTAGCAGTACTACTGATTTCTCTGAGAGGGAGGCAGCTATATATTATTACTGTGTAAAACCTAGCAGTACTACTGATTTCTCTGAGAGTGGGGCAGATATATAGTATTACTGTGTAAAACCGAGCAGTACTACTGATTTATCTGAGAGTGAGGCAGATATATATTATTACTGTGTAAAACCTAGCAGTACTACTGATTTATCTGAGAGTGAGGCAGATATATATTATTACTGTGTAAAACCTAGCAGTACTACTGATTTATCTGAGAGTGAGGCAGATATATATTATTACTGTGTAAAACCTAGCAGTACTACTGATTTATCTGAGAGTGAGGCAGATATATATTATTACTGTGTAAAACCTAGCAGTACTACTGATTTCACTGAGAGTGAGGCAGATATATATTATTACTGTGTAAAACCTAGCAGTACCACTGATTTCACTGAGAGTGAGGCAGATATATATTATTACTGTATAAAACCTAGCAGTACTACTGATTTCTCTGAGATTGAGGCAGATATATATTATTACTGTGTAAAACCTAGCAGTACTACTGATTTCACTGAGAGTGAGGCAGATATATATTATTACTGTGTAAAACCTAGCAGTACTACTGATTTCTCTGAGAGTGAGGCAGATATATATTATTACTGTGTAAAACCTAGCAGTACTACTGATTTCACTGAGAGTGAGGCAGATATATATTATTACTGTATAAAACCTAGCAGTACTACTGATTTCTCTGAGAGTGAGGCAGATATATATTATTACTGTGTAAAACCTAGCAGTACTACTGATTTCACTGAGAGTGAGGCAGATATATATTATTACTGTATAAAACCTAGCAGTACTACTGATTTCTCTGAGAGTGAGGCAGATATATATTATTACTGTATAAAACCTAGCAGTACTACTGATTTAACTGAGAGTGAGGCAGATATATATTATTACTGTGTAAAACCTAGCAGTACTACTGATTTCACTGAGAGTGAGGCAGATATATATTATTACTGTATAAAACCTAGCAGTACTACTGATTTCTCTGAAAGTGAGGCAGATATATATTATTACTGTGTAAAACCTAGCAGTACTACTGATTTCTCTGAGAGTGAGGCAGATATATATTATTACTGTGTAAAACCTAGCAGTACTACTGATTTCTCTGAGAGTGGGGCAGATATATATTATTACTGTGTTAAACCTAGCAGTACTACTGATTTCTCTGATAGTGAGGCAGATATATATTATTACTGTGTAAAACCTAGCAGTACTTCTGATTTCTCTGAGAGTGAGGCAGATATATATTATTACTGTATAAAACCTAGCAGTACTACTGATTTCTCTGATAGTGAGGCAGATATATATTATTACTGTGTAAAACCTAGCAGTACTTCTGATTTCTCTGAGAGTGAGGCAGATATATATTATTACTGTGTAAAACTTAGCAGTACTACTGAATTCTCTGAGAGTGAGGCAGATATATATTATTACTGTGTAAAACCTAGCAGTACTACTGATTTCTCTGAGAGTGGGGCAGATATATATTATTACTGTGTAAAACCTAGCAGTACTACTGATTTCTCTGAGAGTGAGGCAGATATATATTATTACTGTATAAAACCTAGCAGTACTACTGATTTATCTGAGAGTGAGGCAGATATATATTATTACTGTGTAAAACCTAGCAGTACTACTGATTTCTCTGAGAGTGAGGCAGATATATATTATTACTGTATAAAACCTAGCAGTACTACTGATTTCTCTGAGAGTGAGGCAGATATATATTATTACTGTGTAAAACCTAGCAGTACTACTGATTTCTCTGATAGTGAGGCAGATATATATTATTACTGTGTAAAACCTAGCAGTACTTCTGATTTCTCTGAGAGTGAGGCAGATATATATTATTACTGTGTTAAACCTAGCAGTACTACTGATTTCTCTGATAGTGAGGCAGATATATATTATTACTGTGTAAAACCTAGCAGTACTTCTGATTTCTCTGAGAGTGAGGCAGATATATATTATTACTGTATAAAACCTAGCAGTACTACTGATTTCTCTGATAGTGAGGCAGATATATATTATTACTGTGTAAAACCTAGCAGTACTTCTGATTTCTCTGAGAGTGAGGCAGATATATATTATTACTGTGTAAAACTTAGCAGTACTACTGAATTCTCTGAGAGTGAGGCAGATATATATTATTACTGTGTAAAACCTAGCAGTACTACTGATTTCTCTGAGAGTGGGGCAGATATATATTATTACTGTGTAAAACCTAGCAGTACTACTGATTTCTCTGAGAGTGAGGCAGATATATATTATTACTGTATAAAACCTAGCAGTACTACTGATTTCTCTGAGAGTGAGGCAGATATATATTATTACTGTGTAAAACCTAGCAGTACTACTGATTTCTCTGAGAGTGAGGCAGATATATATTATTACTGTATAAAACCTAGCAGTACTACTGATTTATCTGAGAGTGAGGCAGATATATATTATTACTGTGTAAAACCTAGCAGTACTACTGATTTCTCTGAGAGTGAGGCAGATATATATTATTACTGTGTAAAACCTAGCAGTACTACTGATTTCTCTGAGAGTGAGGCAGATATATATTATTACTGTGTAAAACCTAGCAGTACTACTGATTTCTCTGAGAGTGAGGCAGATATATATTATTACTGTATAAAACCTAGCAGTACTACTGATTTCTCTGAGAGTGAGGCAGATATATATTATTACTGTGTAAAACCTAGCAGTACTACTGATTTCTCTGAGAGTGAGGCAGATATATATTATTACTGTATAAAACCTAGCGGTACTACTGATTTCTCTGAGAGTGAGGCAGATATATATTATTACTGTGTAAAACCGAGCAGTACCACTGATTTATCTGAGAGTGAGGCAGATATATATTATTACTGTGTAAAACCTAGCAGTACTACTGATTTATCTGAGAGTGAGGCAGATATATATTATTACTGTGTAAAACCTAGCAGTACTACTGATTTATCTGAGAGTGAGGCAGATATATATTATTACTGTGTAAAACCTAGCAGTACTACTGATTTATCTGAGAGTGAGGCAGATATATATTATTACTGTGTAAAACCTAGCAGTACTACTGATTTCACTGAGAGTGAGGCAGATATATATTATTACTGTGTAAAACCTAGCAGTACCACTGATTTCACTGAGAGTGAGGCAGATATATATTATTACTGTATAAAACCTAGCAGTACTACTGATTTCTCTGAGATTGAGGCAGATATATATTATTACTGTGTAAAACCTAGCAGTACTACTGATTTCACTGAGAGTGAGGCAGATATATATTATTACTGTGTAAAACCTAGCAGTACTACTGATTTCTCTGAGAGTGAGGCAGATATATATTATTACTGTGTAAAACCTAGCAGTACTACTGATTTCACTGAGAGTGAGGCAGATATATATTATTACTGTATAAAACCTAGCAGTACTACTGATTTCTCTGAGAGTGAGGCAGATATATATTATTACTGTGTAAACCTAGCAGTACTACTGATTTCACTGAGAGTGAGGCAGATATATATTATTACTGTGTAAAACCTAGCAGTACTACTGATTTCTCTGAGAGGGAGGCAGATATATATTATTACTGTGTAAAACCTAGCAGTACTACTGATTTCTCTGAGAGTGGGGCAGATATATAGTATTACTGTGTAAAACCGAGCAGTACTACTGATTTATCTGAGAGTGAGGCAGATATATATTATTACTGTGTAAAACCTAGCAGTACTACTGATTTATCTGAGAGTGAGGCAGATATATATTATTACTGTGTAAAACCTAGCAGTACTACTGATTTATCTGAGAGTGAGGCAGATATATATTATTACTGTGTAAAACCTAGCAGTACTACTGATTTATCTGAGAGTGAGGCAGATATATATTATTACTGTGTAAAACCTAGCAGTACTACTGATTTCACTGAGAGTGAGGCAGATATATATTATTACTGTGTAAAACCTAGCAGTACCACTGATTTCACTGAGAGTGAGGCAGATATATATTATTACTGTATAAAACCTAGCAGTACTACTGATTTCTCTGAGATTGAGGCAGATATATATTATTACTGTGTAAAACCTAGCAGTACTACTGATTTCACTGAGAGTGAGGCAGATATATATTATTACTGTGTAAAACCTAGCAGTACTACTGATTTCTCTGAGAGTGAGGCAGATATATATTATTACTGTGTAAAACCTAGCAGTACTACTGATTTCACTGAGAGTGAGGCAGATATATATTATTACTGTATAAAACCTAGCAGTACTACTGATTTCTCTGAGAGTGAGGCAGATATATATTATTACTGTGTAAAACCTAGCAGTACTACTGATTTCACTGAGAGTGAGGCAGATATATATTATTACTGTGTAAAACCTAGCAGTACTACTGATTTCTCTGAGAGTGAGGCAGATATATATTATTACTGTGTAAAACCTAGCAGTACTACTGATTTCTCTGAGAGTGAGGCAGATATATATTATTACTGTGTAAAACCTAGCAGTACTACTGATTTCACTGAGAGTGAGGCAGATATATATTATTACTGTGTAAAACCTAGCAGTACTACTGATTTCTCTGAGAGGGAGGCAGATATATATTATTACTGTGTAAAACCTAGCAGTACTACTGATTTCTCTGAGAGTGGGGCAGATATATAGTATTACTGTGTAAAACCGAGCAGTACTACTGATTTATCTGAGAGTGAGGCAGATATATATTATTACTGTGTAAAACCTAGCAGTACTACTGATTTATCTGAGAGTGAGGCAGATATATATTATTACTGTGTAAAACCTAGCAGTACTACTGATTTATCTGAGAGTGAGGCAGATATATATTATTACTGTGTAAAACCTAGCAGTACTACTGATTTATCTGAGAGTGAGGCAGATATATATTATTACTGTGTAAAACCTAGCAGTACTACTGATTTCACTGAGAGTGAGGCAGATATATATTATTACTGTGTAAAACCTAGCAGTACCACTGATTTCACTGAGAGTGAGGCAGATATATATTATTACTGTATAAAACCTAGCAGTACTACTGATTTCTCTGAGATTGAGGCAGATATATATTATTACTGTGTAAAACCTAGCAGTACTACTGATTTCACTGAGAGTGAGGCAGATATATATTATTACTGTGTAAAACCTAGCAGTACTACTGATTTCTCTGAGAGTGAGGCAGATATATATTATTACTGTGTAAAACCTAGCAGTACTACTGATTTCACTGAGAGTGAGGCAGATATATATTATTACTGTATAAAACCTAGCAGTACTACTGATTTCTCTGAGAGTGAGGCAGATATATATTATTACTGTGTAAAACCTAGCAGTACTACTGATTTCACTGAGAGTGAGGCAGATATATATTATTACTGTGTAAAACCTAGCAGTACTACTGATTTCTCTGAGAGTGAGGCAGATATATATTATTACTGTGTAAAACCTAGCAGTACTACTGATTTCTCTGAGAGGGAGGCAGCTATATATTATTACTGTGTAAAACCTAGCAGTACTACTGATTTCTCTGAGAGTGGGGCAGATATATAGTATTACTGTGTAAAACCGAGCAGTACTACTGATTTATCTGAGAGTGAGGCAGATATATATTATTACTGTGTAAAACCTAGCAGTACTACTGATTTATCTGAGAGTGAGGCAGATATATATTATTACTGTGTAAAACCTAGCAGTACTACTGATTTATCTGAGAGTGAGGCAGATATATATTATTACTGTGTAAAACCTAGCAGTACTACTGATTTATCTGAGAGTGAGGCAGATATATATTATTACTGTGTAAAACCTAGCAGTACTACTGATTTCACTGAGAGTGAGGCAGATATATATTATTACTGTGTAAAACCTAGCAGTACCACTGATTTCACTGAGAGTGAGGCAGATATATATTATTACTGTATAAAACCTAGCAGTACTACTGATTTCTCTGAGATTGAGGCAGATATATATTATTACTGTGTAAAACCTAGCAGTACTACTGATTTCACTGAGAGTGAGGCAGATATATATTATTACTGTGTAAAACCTAGCAGTACTACTGATTTCTCTGAGAGTGAGGCAGATATATATTATTACTGTGTAAAACCTAGCAGTACTACTGATTTCACTGAGAGTGAGGCAGATATATATTATTACTGTATAAAACCTAGCAGTACTACTGATTTCTCTGAGAGTGAGGCAGATATATATTATTACTGTGTAAAACCTAGCAGTACTACTGATTTCACTGAGAGTGAGGCAGATATATATTATTACTGTATAAAACCTAGCAGTACTACTGATTTCTCTGAGAGTGAGGCAGATATATATTATTACTGTATAAAACCTAGCAGTACTACTGATTTAACTGAGAGTGAGGCAGATATATATTATTACTGTGTAAAACCTAGCAGTACTACTGATTTCACTGAGAGTGAGGCAGATATATATTATTACTGTATAAAACCTAGCAGTACTACTGATTTCTCTGAAAGTGAGGCAGATATATATTATTACTGTGTAAAACCTAGCAGTACTACTGATTTCTCTGAGAGTGAGGCAGATATATATTATTACTGTGTAAAACCTAGCAGTACTACTGATTTCTCTGAGAGTGGGGCAGATATATATTATTACTGTGTTAAACCTAGCAGTACTACTGATTTCTCTGATAGTGAGGCAGATATATATTATTACTGTGTAAAACCTAGCAGTACTTCTGATTTCTCTGAGAGTGAGGCAGATATATATTATTACTGTATAAAACCTAGCAGTACTACTGATTTCTCTGATAGTGAGGCAGATATATATTATTACTGTGTAAAACCTAGCAGTACTTCTGATTTCTCTGAGAGTGAGGCAGATATATATTATTACTGTGTAAAACTTAGCAGTACTACTGAATTCTCTGAGAGTGAGGCAGATATATATTATTACTGTGTAAAACCTAGCAGTACTACTGATTTCTCTGAGAGTGGGGCAGATATATATTATTACTGTGTAAAACCTAGCAGTACTACTGATTTCTCTGAGAGTGAGGCAGATATATATTATTACTGTATAAAACCTAGCAGTACTACTGATTTATCTGAGAGTGAGGCAGATATATATTATTACTGTGTAAAACCTAGCAGTACTACTGATTTCTCTGAGAGTGAGGCAGATATATATTATTACTGTATAAAACCTAGCAGTACTACTGATTTCTCTGAGAGTGAGGCAGATACATATTATTACTGTGTAAAACCTACCAGTACTACTGATTTCTCTGATAGTGAGGCAGATATATATTATTACTGTGTAAAACCTAGCAGTACTTCTGATTTCTCTGAGAGTGAGGCAGATATATATTATTACTGTGTTAAACCTAGCAGTACTACTGATTTCTCTGATAGTGAGGCAGATATATATTATTACTGTGTAAAACCTAGCAGTACTTCTGATTTCTCTGAGAGTGAGGCAGATATATATTATTACTGTATAAAACCTAGCAGTACTACTGATTTCTCTGATAGTGAGGCAGATATATATTATTACTGTGTAAAACCTAGCAGTACTTCTGATTTCTCTGAGAGTGAGGCAGATATATATTATTACTGTGTAAAACTTAGCAGTACTACTGAATTCTCTGAGAGTGAGGCAGATATATATTATTACTGTGTAAAACCTAGCAGTACTACTGATTTCTCTGAGAGTGGGGCAGATATATATTATTACTGTGTAAAACCTAGCAGTACTACTGATTTCTCTGAGAGTGAGGCAGATATATATTATTACTGTATAAAACCTAGCAGTACTACTGATTTCTCTGAGAGTGAGGCAGATATATATTATTACTGTGTAAAACCTAGCAGTACTACTGATTTCTCTGAGAGTGAGGCAGATATATATTATTACTGTATAAAACCTAGCAGTACTACTGATTTATCTGAGAGTGAGGCAGATATATATTATTACTGTGTAAAACCTAGCAGTACTACTGATTTCTCTGAGAGTGAGGCAGATATATATTATTACTGTGTAAAACCTAGCAGTACTACTGATTTCTCTGAGAGTGAGGCAGATATATATTATTACTGTGTAAAACCTAGCAGTACTACTGATTTCTCTGAGAGTGAGGCAGATATATATTATTACTGTATAAAACCTAGCAGTACTACTGATTTCTCTGAGAGTGAGGCAGATATATATTATTACTGTGTAAAACCTAGCAGTACTACTGATTTCTCTGAGAGTGAGGCAGATATATATTATTACTGTATAAAACCTAGCGGTACTACTGATTTCTCTGAGAGTGAGGCAGATATATATTATTACTGTGTAAAACCGAGCAGTACCACTGATTTCTCTGAGAGTGAGGCAGATATATATTATTACTGTGTAAAACCTAGCAGTACTACTGATTTCTCTGAGAGTGAGGCAGATATATATTATTACTGTGTAAAACCTAGCAGTACTACTGATTTCTCTGATAGTGAGGCAGATATATATTATTACTGTGTAAAACCTAGCAGTACTTCTGATTTCTCTGAGAGTGAGGCAGATATATATTATTACTGTGTTAAACCTAGCAGTACTACTGATTTCTCTGATAGTGAGGCAGATATATATTATTACTGTGTAAAACCTAGCAGTACTTCTGATTTCTCTGAGAGTGAGGCAGATATATATTATTACTGTATAAAACCTAGCAGTACTACTGATTTCTCTGATAGTGAGGCAGATATATATTATTACTGTGTAAAACCTAGCAGTACTTCTGATTTCTCTGAGAGTGAGGCAGATATATATTATTACTGTGTAAAACTTAGCAGTACTACTGAATTCTCTGAGAGTGAGGCAGATATATATTATTACTGTGTAAAACCTAGCAGTACTACTGATTTCTCTGAGAGTGGGGCAGATATATATTATTACTGTGTAAAACCTAGCAGTACTACTGATTTCTCTGAGAGTGAGGCAGATATATATTATTACTGTATAAAACCTAGCAGTACTACTGATTTCTCTGAGAGTGAGGCAGATATATATTATTACTGTGTAAAACCTAGCAGTACTACTGATTTCTCTGAGAGTGAGGCAGATATATATTATTACTGTATAAAACCTAGCAGTACTACTGATTTATCTGAGAGTGAGGCAGATATATATTATTACTGTGTAAAACCTAGCAGTACTACTGATTTCTCTGAGAGTGAGGCAGATATATATTATTACTGTGTAAAACCTAGCAGTACTACTGATTTCTCTGAGAGTGAGGCAGATATATATTATTACTGTGTAAAACCTAGCAGTACTACTGATTTCTCTGAGAGTGAGGCAGATATATATTATTACTGTGTAAAACCTAGCAGTACTACTGATTTCTCTGAGAGTGAGGCAGATATATATTATTACTGTGTAAAACCTAGCAGTACTACTGATTTCTCTGAGAGTGAGGCAGATATATATTATTACTGTATAAAACCTAGCGGTACTACTGATTTCTCTGAGAGTGAGGCAGATATATATTATTACTGTGTAAAACCGAGCAGTACTACTGATTTCTCTGAGAGTGAGGCAGATATATATTATTACTGTGTAAAACCTAGCAGTACTACTGATTTCTCTGAGAGTGAGGCAGATATATATTATTACTGTGTAAAACCTAGCAGTACTACTGATTTCTCTGAGAGTGAGGCAGATATATAGCATTTTGCAAAAAAACATGATTATTTGTCCTTCTGAAATGAAACCATCAAGTGATAGATTTTAAACAAATACATGTCTGTCATTGAACAACCCCATGCCATGATTAGATAGTGAAAAAACACCAATCTCTTTAAAAATTTAACAAAACAATAAAAGCTAATTTATGAACGTTTCTGAAAATGGATATATAGCGTTTTGGAATGAAACTCTTCTTATGTTTCCCCATCTGAGCTCAGAGTAGATGAGAGATGTAATGTTTGTCTCTGTTGTGTTGAAGCCCAATCAAGCAGGAGAGACCAGCCTCCCCTGTACCCAGCTGTGTGTCCATGAAGAGTGACTGGTCTATGAATCAACCTATATACTTTAGAGAGGGAGACTTTTCTACTGAACAAAGGTAAGAAGAACTCATGGGTCATGGTCAGTGAGTTAAACAACACTGTCTCTAGTCATTTCTCATCTCCCATTTTACCATTTCTATTTGTTGTTTTCATAATCCATAGGCTAATCCTTTTGTCCATTTTCATAGTCCTAAAACAATATTAAACAAACACAACATTCCCTCCCTCCGTGTGTGTGTGTGTGTGTGTGTGTGTGTGTGTGTGTGTGTGTGTGTGTGTGTGTGTGTGTGTGTGTGTGTGTGTGTGTGTGTGTGTGTGTGTGTGTGTGTGTGTGTGTGTGTGTGTGTGTGTGTGTGTGTGTGTGTGTGTGTGTGTGTGTGTGTGTGTGTACTCCCTGGATGAGGAGATGTAATCTCATGTTTTGTCCACAGAAACCAACAGGAGAGATCAGAGTCAGAGATTCTCAGTGGTCAGTCTTCCCAGAGTCATCAAACAGACCTGGACTCCATATTCAGTGTATGTGGTCCTGTTATGTACATTTGTTTTTGTTTACATCAAGTAAAGTTGATCTGTCAATCATTCATTAATGTCTTGAAGAGAAAGCATTTAGTCTCTTGCTTAACTTATTTACTTGATTTATTTCAGTTGCTTGAAGAGAAAATTATGACATTTGTGAAGAACGAGCTGAAGATGTTCAAGAGGATCCTTAGTCCAGAACTCCCAGAAGGCTTTGAGAGTCAGAAGCAGGATAAGGAAGTGGTGGATGCTGAAGATGAGAAGCAGGAGAGCAGTGCCAGAGAGGGGGCTCTGAAGATCACACTGCACATCCTGAGGAAATTGAACCAGAAGGAGCTTGCTGACACACTGGAGAAATGTAAGATCTGTGTGCTTCATGTTGAATGATGTTTTATAACATTTAAAATCTGTAGCTAAAGTACAGCTAAAGTAGCTGTGTAACTCAATGATATTGTAGCAGCCTTAACACAACACCTAGTGACCTCATCAAGTAGCAGCAGGGATGTGTTGTGGTGATTAATTTAGAGAGAGAGAGAGAGAGAGAGAGAGAGAGAGAGAGAGAGAGAGAGAGAGAGAGAGAGAGAGAGAGAGAGAGAGAGAGAGAGAGAGAGAGAGAGAGAGAGAGAGAGAGAGAGAGGGAACACTAATGATACCACCAATAATACCAACAATTTTATAATCAGTCACACCAGTCTGTAATGCATTATGAAAACATTTACACATTTATACTCTCAGTTAAGAGAAGAAATTATTATATTTAAAAGTCCTACAATACTGTAGGCATTAAAACATTAGTATTAATATATTCTGTGTTATTTCTAGATTCAGATGAGCTTGCTGTGATTTGCCAACGTAAACTCAAATCTAATCTAAAGAAGAAGTTTCAATGTGTATTTGAGGGGATCGCTAAACAAGGAAACCCAACACTTCTCAATAACATCTACACAGAGCTTTACATCACAGAGGGTGGAACAGGAGAGGTCAATAATGAACATGAGCTGAGACAGATTGAGACAACAACCAGGAAACAAGCAAGACCAGAGACTGCAATCAAATGTAACGACATCTTCAAACCCTTAACTGGACAAGACAAACGTATAAGAATGGTGCTGACAAAGGGAGTCGCTGGCATTGGAAAAACAGTCTCTGTGCAGAAGTTCATTCTGGACTGGGCTGAAGGAAAAGCAAATCAGGATGTCCAATTTGTATTTTCATTCCCTTTCCGGGAGCTGAATTTGATGAAAGATGATAAATACACTTTGATTGACCTTCTCAATCACTTCTCAATGGAAACCAAACAATCAGGAATCTCCAACTTCGACAAGTACAAAGTTCTGTTCATCTTTGATGGTCTGGATGAGTGCCGACTGCCCCTAGACTTCCAGAAGAACAAGATCTGTTGGGACGTCACAGAGTCAACCTCAGTGGATGTTCTGCTGACAAATCTCATCAAGGGAAATCTGCTT
Source organism: Salvelinus alpinus (assembly GCF_045679555.1). Lineage (NCBI taxonomy): Eukaryota > Metazoa > Chordata > Actinopteri > Salmoniformes > Salmonidae > Salvelinus > Salvelinus alpinus. The sequence goes on from NC_092086.1 coordinate 11,565,110, forward strand.
CCCTCTGCTCTCCTCTGGATAACTACCCGACCTGCAGCAGCCAATACGATACATTCAGTGTGTGTTGACCAGGTGACAGAGGTACGAGGCTTCAATGACCCACAGAAGGAGGAGTACTTCAGGAAGAGATTCAGTGATGAGGACCTGGCCAGCAGAATCATCTCACACATAAAGACATCAAGGAGCCTCCACATCATGTGCCACATTCCAGTCTTCTGTTGGATTTCTGCAACAGTCCTTGAACACATGCTGAAACATAAGAGAGAAGAGATGCCCAAGACTCTGACTGAGATGTACACACACCTTGTGGTGTTTCATACCAAACAGAAGAATGAAAAGTATCTTGGGAAAGAAGAGACAGGTCCACACTGGAATAAAGAGAGCATTCTGTCACTGGGAAAACTGGCTTTTCAACAGCTTGTGAAGGGCAATCTGATTTTCTATGAAGAAGACCTGAAGGAGGCTGGCATTGATGTCAATGAAGCCTCAGTGTACTCAGGATTGTGCACACCGCTCTTTAAAGAGGAATGTGGGCTGTACCAGGACAAGGTGTACTGCTTTGTTCATCTGAGCATTCAGGAGTTTCTGGCTGCTGTATATGTGTTCCTCTCATTCATCAACAACAATGAGAATCTAATGGATGATCCTCAATCAATGTTCAGGAACTTTTTTGTGAGGATCAAACAAAGGCTTGAAGTTACTTTCTACAAGAGTGCTGTGGATAAAGCCTTACAAAGTGAGACAGGAAACCTGGACCTGTTCCTCCGCTTCCTTCTGGGCCTCTCACTGGAGTCCAATCAGAAGCACTTACGAGGTCTACTGACAAAGACAAGAAGCAGCTCACAGAGCCATGAAAAAACAGTCAAGTACATCAAGAAGAAGATCAGGGAGAATCCCTCTCCAGAGAGGAGCATCAATCTGTTCCACTGTCTGAATGAACTGAATGACCATTCTCTAGTGGAGGAGATCCAAAGCTTCCTGAGATCAGGAAGTCTCTCAGAAGACGAACTGTCACCTGCACAGTGGTCAGCTCTGGTCTTTGTGTTGCTGACTTCAGAAAAGGAGCTGGATGTGTTTGACCTGAAGAAATACTCCAGATCAGAGGAAGGTCTTCTGAGGCTGCTGCCAGTGGTCAAAGCCTCCAGAGCTGTTCTGTGAGTAAATAAAATGACATATAAGAACTAATCATCAGGAAGAAATATTCAGTTTAGAGAAAAATATGCATAATAATATGTGTATAATATTATATTGAAAAACATATTGAAAAAATGCATTGATGTTTACTTTAGTATAACATTTTGACCATTCAATTCTAGGAGACGGAAGATGAATCTATATGTTGTTTGAGAGAATAAACCAAATGCATCTGCCATTGTCCTTCTACACTACTCATTAAATTAACAGTGTGTTTGTGAAGTCATGATGATCTCTTTGTCAGGCTGTCAGGCTGTGGAGTCACAGAGGAAGGCTGTGCTTCTCTAGTCTCAGCTCTGGAGTCAAACCCCTCACACCTGAGAGAGCTGGACCTGAGTAACAATGACCTGAAGAATTCAGGAGTGGAGCTGCTCTCTGCTGGACTGGGGAATCCTCACTGTAAACTGGAGACTCTGAGGTCAGTATTCCTGTAGTTGGTCAACAAGTGATAACTGTTCACCAGATCTACATGTGTTTACCAGACACACATAGTCCACACCATATGTGTTTGGACAGTGAAGCTTACAGTTTTACATTTGGTGCTATGCTCCAACATTTTGGATATGAGATATAATGTTTCATATTAGGTGACAGTACAGAATGTCACCTTTTATTTGAGGGAATTCATACATATATTTTACCGTTTAGATATGAATAGTGAATAATGATGAATAACAAAGTTATAGAGGCACAAATATCAGTATAAATGCTAATCTCCCCTGTTATTGGTAATGGTGAGAGGTTAGTATGTTTTGTTGTAGCCTCTGTTATTGGTAATGGTGAGAGGTTAGTATGTTTTGTTGTGGGCTCTGTTATTGGTGATGGTGAGATGTTAGCATGTTTTGTTGTAGCCTCTGTTATTGGTAATGGTGAGAGGTTAGTATGTTTTGTTGTAGCCTCTGTTATTGGTAATGGTGAGAGGTTAGTATGTTTTGTTGTAGCCTCTGTTATTGGTGATGGTGAGATGTTAGCATGTTTTGTTGTAGCCTCTGTTATTGGTAATGGTGAGAGGTTAGTATGTTTTGTTGTAGTCTCTGTTATTGGTAATGGTGAGAGGTTAGCATGTTTTGTTGTAGTCTCTGTTATTGGTAATGGTGAGATGTTAGCATGTTTTGTTGTAGTCTCTGTTATTGGTAATGGTGAGAGGTTAGCATGTTTTGTTGTAGTCTCTGTTATTGGTAATGGTGAGATGTTAGCATGTTTTGTTGTAGTCTCTGTTATTGGTAATGGTGAGAGATTAGCATGTTTTGTTGTAGTCTCTGTTATTGGTAATGGTGAGGGGTTAGCATGTTTTGTTGTAGTCTCTGTTATTGGTAATGGTGAGAGGTTAGCATGTTTTGTTGTAGCCTCTGTTATTGGTAATGGTGAGAGGTTAGCATGTTTTGTTGTAGCCTCTGTTATTGGTAATGGTGAGAGGTTAGTATGTTTTGTTGTAGCCTCTGTTATTGGTAATGGTGAGAGGTTAGCATGTTTTGTTGTAGCCTCTGTTATTGGTAATGGTGAGAGGTTAGCATGTTTTGTTGTAGTCTCTGTTATTGGTAATGGTGAGAGGTTAGCATGTTTTGTTGTAGTCTCTGTTAGTGGTAATGCTGAGAGGTTAGCATGTTTTGTTGTAGTCTCTGTTATTGGTAATGGTGAGAGGTTGGCATGTTTTGTTGTAGCCTCTGTTATTGGTAATGGAGAGAGGTTAGCATGTTTTGTTGTAGTCTCTGTTATTGGTATTGGTGAGAGGTTAGTATGTTTTGTTGTAGTCTCTGTTAGTGGTAATGCTGAGAGGTTAGCATGTTTTGTTGTAGTCTCTGTTATTGGTATTGGTGAGAGGTTAGTATGTTTTGTTGTAGTCTCTGTTAGTGGTAATGCTGAGAGGTTAGCATGTTTTGTTGTAGTCTCTGTTAGTGGTAATGCTGAGAGGTTAGCATGTTTTGTTGTAGTCTCTGTTATTGGTAATGGTGAGAGGTTGGCATGTTTTGTTGTAGCCTCTGTTATTGGTAATGGAGAGAGGTTAGCATGCTTTGTTGTAGTCTCTGTTATTGGTAATGGTGAGAGATTAGCATGTTTTGTTGTAGTCTCTGTTATTGGTAATGGTGAGGGGTTAGCATGTTTTGTTGTAGTCTGTGTTATTGGTAATGGTGAGAGGTTAGTATGTTTTGTTGTAGCCTCTGTTATTGGTATTGGTGAGATGTTAGCATGTTTTGTTGTATCCTCTGTTATTGGTAATGGTGAGAGGTTAGTATGTTTTGTTGTATCCTCTGTTATTGGTAATGGTGAGAGGTTAGTATGTTTTGTTGTAGCCTCTGTTATTGGTAATGGTGAGAGGTTAGCATGTTTTGTTGTAGCCTCTGTTATTGGTAATGGTGAGAGGTTAGCATGTTTTGTTGTAGTCTCTGTTATTGGTAATGGTGAGAGGTTAGCATGTTTTGTTGTAGTCTCTGTTAGTGGTAATGCTGAGAGGTTAGCATGTTTTGTTGTAGTCTCTGTTATTGGTAATGGTGAGAGGTTGGCATGTTTTGTTGTAGCCTCTGTTATTGGTAATGGAGAGAGGTTAGCATGTTTTGTTGTAGTCTCTGTTATTGGTAATGGTGAGAGGTTAGTATGTTTTGTTGTAGTCTCTGTTATTGGTAATGGTGAGAGGTTAGCATGTTTTGTTGTAGCCTCTGTTATTGGTAATGGTGAGAGGTTAGCATGTTTTGTTGTAGTCTCTGTTATTGGTAATGGTGAGAGGTTAGCATGTTTTGTTGTAGTCTCTGTTATTGGTAATGGTGAGAGGTTAGCATGTTTTGTTGTAGCCTATGTAACTTTCTCGCTCATTATTATTCATGATTCATTCATGATTTGTATTAATCAAGTCATCATCAGGATTAATTAAGTAGTGTTTAGAAACATGGTATCTACTCACTTATAAAGAAAATTACTCCAGTCATCATCCACCATTGAGTTTCTATTGGGCAAAACACAACCCAAAACAAACTGCAAATGTGTCAATGTCACCTCATATAAAACATTTGATCTGAAATCCAAAATGTTGGAATATAGAGCCACATTTAAAATGTTAGCTTCACTGTCAAAATAGATATGGTGTGGACTGTATACTCAATACAATCTAAATCTGATCCCTCACTGTCTGTCTTTTGACTGATACTCCTTTTTAAACTGGTCTGGTCAGTCTACTCAGATATTCGTACAATACATTTTTCTCTCTACAAGCAACACTTTGATAATTTGTCATTTCTAATAATGAAACATCCATTTATGAATAGATATGGCAGGTTTCAGGACGCTGATGTATCTGAAAATGTTAAAACGTTATACTGCCACTATTTTCACCACCAAAGAATAGCAGTGTGATTTTAATATGATTTGACTCTTTGCAGGCTGTCAGGCTGTCTAGTCACAGAGGAAGGCTGTGCTTCTCTGGTCTCAGCTCTGAAGTCAAACCCCTCACACCTGAGAGAGCTGGACCTGAGTAACAATGACCTGAAGGATTCAGGAGTGAAGCTGCTCTCTGCTGGACTGGGGAATCCCCACTGTAAACTGGAGACTCTGAGGTCAGTATTCCTGTAGTTGGTCAACAAGTGATAACTGTTCACCAGATCCACATGTGTTTACCAGACACACACAGTCCACACCATATGTGTTTGGACAGTGAAGCTTACAGTTTTAAATATGGTGTTATGCTCCAGCATTTTGGATTTGAGATAGAATGTTTCATATTAGGTGACAGTACAGAATGTCTCCTTCTATTTGAGGGAATTCATACATACATTTTACCTTTTAGATATGAATAGTGAATAATGATGAATAACAAAGATATAGAGGCACAAATATCAGTATAAATGCTAATCTCCCCTGTTATTGGTAATGGTGAGAGGTTAGCATGTTTTGTTTTAGTCTCTGTTATTGGTAATGGTGAGAAGTTAGCATGTTTTGTTGTAGCCTCTGTTATTGGTAATGGTGAGAGTTTAGCATGTTTTGTTGTAGCCTCTGTTATTGGTAAAGGTGAGAGGTTAGCATGTTTTGTTGTAGTCTCTGTTATTGGTAATGGTGAGAGGTTAGTATGTTTTGTTGTAGCCTCTGTTGTTGGTAATGGTGAGAGGTTAGCATGTTTTGTTGTATCCTCTGTTATTGGTAATGTTGAGAGGTTAACATGTTTTGTTGTAGCCTCTGTTATTGGTAATGGTGAGAGGTTAGTATGTTTTGTTGTATCCTCTGTTATTAGTAATGGTGAGAGGTTAGCATGTTTTGTTGTAGTCTCTGTTATTGGTAACGGTGAGAGGTTAGCATGTTTTGTTGTAGCCTCTGTTATTGGTAATGGTGAGAGATTAGCATGTTTTGTTGTAGCCTCTGTTATTGGTAATGGTGAGAGGTTAGCATGTTTTGTTGTATCCTCTGTTATTGGTAATGGTGAGAGGTTAGCATGTTTTGTTGTAGCCCCTGTTATTGGTAATGGTGAAAGGTTAGTATGTTTTGTTGTAGCCTCTGTTATTGGTAATGGTGAGAGGTTAGTATGGTTTGTTGTAGCCTCTGTTATTGGTAATGGTGAGAGGTTAGCATGTTTTGTTGTAGCCTCTGTTATTGGTAATGGTGATGTTAGCATGTTTTGTTGTAGCCTCTGTTATTGGTATTGGTGAGAGGTTAGCATGTTTTGTTGTAGCCTCTGTTATTGGTAATGGTGAGAGGTTAGCATGTTTTGTTGTAGCCTCTGTTATTGGTAATGGTGAGAGGTTAGCATGTTTTGTTGTAGCCTCTGTTATTGGTAATGGTGAGATGTTAGCATGTTTTGTTGTAGTCTCTGTTATTGGTAATGGTGAGAGGTTAACATGTTTTGTTATAGCCTCTGTTATTGGTAATGGTGAGATGTTAGCATGTTTTGTTGTAGCCTCTGTTATTGGTAATGGTGAGAGGTTAGCATGTTTTGTTGTAGCCTCTGTTATTGGTCATAGTGAGAGGTTAGTATGTTTTGTTGTAGTCTCTGTTATTGGTAATGGTGAGAGGTTAGCATGTTTTGTTGTAGTCTCTGTTATTGGTAATGGTGAGAGGTTAGCATGTTTTGTTGTAGCCTCTGTTATTGGTAATGGAGAGAGGTTAGTATGTTTTGTTGTAGCCTCTGTTATTGGTAATGGTGAGAGGTTAGCATGTTTTGTTGTATCCTCTGTTATTGGTAATGGTGAGAGGTTAGCATGTTTTGTTGTAGTCTCTGTTATTGGTAATGGTGAGAGGTTAGCATGTTTTGTTGTAGCCTCTGTTATTGGTAATGGTGAGAGGTTAGCATGTTTTGTTGTAGCCTATGTAACTTTCTCACTCATTATTATTCATGATTCATTCATAATTTATCTTAATCATGGCATCATCAGGATTAATTTAGTAGTGTTTAGAAACATGGTATCTACTCACTTATAAAGAAAATTACTCCAGTCATCATCCACCATTGAGTTTCTATTGGGCAAAACACAACCCAAAACAAACTGCAAATGTGTCAATGTCACCTCATATAAAACATTTGATCTGAAATCCAAAATGTTGGAGTATAGAGACACATTTAAAATGTTAGCTTCACTGTCAAAATAGATATGATGTGGACTGTATACTCAATACAATCTAAATCTGATACCTCACTGTCTGTCTTTTGACTGATACTGCTTTTTAAACTGGTCTGGTCAGTCTACTCAAATATTTGTACTATACATTTTTCTCTCTCCAAGCAACACTTTGATAATTTGTCATTTCAAATAATGAAACATCCATTTATGAATAGATATGGCAGGTTTCAGGACGCTGATGTATCTGAATATGTTAAAATATATACTGCCACTATTTTCACCACCAAAGAATAGCAGTGTGATTTTAATATGATTTGACTCTTTGCAGGCTGTCAGGCTGTCTAGTCACAGAGGAAGGCTGTGCTTCTCTGGTCTCAGCTCTGAGGTCAAACCCAACACATTATTTGTGCACAGGTTACAGTGTAAGCAGGGAAAGCTCAGCGTAACATTTTAATACAACCTGTCTGTCATTGTATTTCTTCTGTGTTGACAGACTCACTGGCTGTAAACTCACAGACACATCCTGTAAAGTGTTGGCCTCAGTTCTCAGTTCAAACCCCTCACACCTGAGAGAGCTGGATCTGAGTAACAATGACCTGAAGGATTCAGGAGTGAAGCTGCTCTCTGCTGGACTGGGGAATCCCCACTGTAAACTGGAGACTCTGAGGTCAGTATTCCTGTAGTTGGTCAACAAGTGATAACTGTTCACCAGATCCACATGTGTTTACCAGACACATAGTCCACACCATATGTGTTTGGATAGTGAAGCTTACAGTTTTAAATGTGGCGCTATGCTCCAGCATTTTGGATTTGAGATATAATGTTTCATACTAGGCGACAGTATAGAATGTCACGTTTTATTTAAAGGTATTCATACATATATATTTTACAGTTTAGAAATGAAATCACTTTATGTATCTTGTTCTCCCATTTGAATAAGTCTTTATTTTTGGACAAATTCACTTATATTGTATTAAAGTAGTCATAAGTTTAGTATTTGGTCCCATATTCCATTTGCCTGCAGTGATTACATCAAGCTTGTGATTCTACTAACTTGTTGAATTCATTTGCAGTTTGTCTTGGTTGTGTTTTGGATGATGTTTTTCCTAATAGGAACTGAATGGTGAATAATGTCCTGTCATTTTGGAGTCACTTCACTTGTATTGTCAGTTAGAATAGAAGATGTTTCTGAACACTTCTACATTCATGTGAATGCTACCATGATTATCACTAATCAGGAATGAATTGTGAATGATGATGAATGAGAAAGTTACAGAGGAACAAAGATCATAAACCCTCTGTTATTGGTAATGGTGAGAGGTTAGCATGTTTTGTTGTAGCCTCTGTTATTGGTAATGGTGAGAGGTTAGCATGTTTTGTTGTAGCCTCTGTTATTGGTAATGGTGAGAGGTTAGCATGTTTTGTTGTAGCCTCTGTTATTGGTAATGGTGAGAGGTTAGCATGTTTTGTTGTAGTCTCTGTTATTGGTAATGGTGAGAGGTTAGCATGTTTTGTTGTAGTCTCTGTTATTGGTAATGGTGAGAGGTTAGCATGTTTGTCGTAGCCTCTGTTATTGGTAATAGTGAGAGGTTAGCATGTGTTGTTGTAGTCTCTGTTATTGGTAATGGTGAGAGGTTAGTATGTTTTGTTGTTGTCTCTGTTATTGGTAATGGTGAGACGTTAGCATGTTTTGTTGTAGCCTCTGTTATTGGTTATGGTGAGAGGTTAGCATGTTTTGTTGTAGCCTCTGTTATTGGTAATGGTGAGAGGTTAGCATGTTTTATTGTAGCCTCTGTTATTGGTAATGGTGAGAGGTTAGTATGTTTTGTTCTAGCCTCTGTTATTGGTTATGGTGAGAGGTTAGCATGTTTTGTTGTAGCCTCTGTTATTGGTAATGGTGAGAGGTTAGCATGTTTTGTTGTAGCCTCTGTTATTGGTAATGGAGAGAGGTTAGCATGTTTTGTTGTAGCCTCTGTTATTGGTAATGGTGAGAGGTTAGTATGTTTTGTTGTGGTCTCTGTTATTGGTAATGGTGAGAGGTTAGCATGTTTTGTTGTAGCCTCTGTTATTGGTAATGGTGAGAGGTTAGTATGTTTTGTTGTGGTCTCTGTTATTGGTAATGGTGAGAGGTTAGTATGTTTTGTTGTGGTCTCTGTTATTGGTAATGGTGAGAGGTTAGTATGTTTTGTTGTGGTCTCTGTTATTGGTAATGGTGAGAGGTTAGCATGTTTTGTTGTAGCCTCTGTTATTGGTAATGGTGTGGAAATACGACCATGTATTGTGGAAATACGGTTTAGTAAACGTTGTTCAACTGGATCATAGTCGTTGTGTCATTTTAAGTTAACATTGGTAGCAGAAGATGGCTAATAACTACAATGTGCCACCTCGCTTCCACGAGAAGATGTTGTATGAAAGTTGGGAAAATAACCTTGGAATCTGGACACTGGTTACTAATCTGGACACTGGTTACTAATCTGGACGTGAAAAAGCACTTGGGTGGTATTATCGCTGGAAGGAAGAGCGAGAGATACAGCACTGGAAATATCCCTGGAGGATTTCAACAAGGATGACGGTATGGGTCTTTGATCACAGCACTGGATTCTGTGTTTCTTAAAGAAGAGAAAGACCGTGCCTACGAGGCATATTCACACTCTGACAGTGTTACTTGAGACATTTCGGTTGCAATGACGGACAACATAATTGATTTCGAACAGAGGTACAATAGGATTTGCAAGTACGACATGGTTCTCCTGGATGCAGTGTTAGCTTTCAAGTTGCTAGATACTGCCTGTCTGGATGGTAGAGACATGGTTCTCCTGGATGCAGTGTTAGCTTTCAAGTTGCTAGATACTGCCTGTCTGGATGGTAGAGACATGGTTCTCCTGGATGCAGTGTTAGCTTTCAAGTTGCTAGATACTGCCTGTCTGGATGGTAGAGACATGGTTCTCCCGGATGCAGTGTTAGTTTTCAAGTTGCTAGATACTGTCTGTCTGGATGGTAGAGACATGGTTCTCCTGGATGCAGTGTTAGCTTTCAAGTTGCTAGATACTGCCTGTCTGGATGGTAGGGAGCAATAGTTGGCTTTGACTGTGCTGACTTTTGCGTCAATGAAGTCGGCAATAAAAATAATTTTGGTTGAAAAGATGTCTGTCGCGCCAATGCAAGTGAGTGACGCAGCACATTACACTGAGCAGCAGAGAAAAGGCTCCAACAAGTCACGTTCTCAAGACAACCAGAAGAGGGCGCCATTGCCCGGCACAAATCCACTGGACAGGTATGGAAGGAGATCAACGTGCTATTTGTCAAAGCACCACTGGGTTAAAGACTGTCCTCATAAAAATGATCACGTTAAACTAACAGAGGAAAATATAAACACAGATTGAGCAACATTACATCAAACGAATCTGCTTCTGATACTGAGATCTTTATAGGTGAATCCTTAGGATCTGCTGTGATTGATACTGAGATCTTTATAGTTGAATCCTTAGGATCTGCTGTGATTGATACTGAGATCTTTAAAGTTGAATCCTTAGGATCTTCTGTGATTGATACTGTATGTAAAACACAGTGTGTGGTGAAAAATGTATTGATAGCTGTGTCAGTGAAGTAAATATGAAATAAGTACAAATTATGATTGACACACCAAACAACAGAGCTTTCATATTTGTAGATGGGAGAACCGTCCATTCTACCAAAAGAGTCAAGATACCAGCAAAAATTCAGACTAAGTGTCACATTGAAACAGAGGTGGTCCCTACAGATATCCCCTTACTATTAAGCAAAGCTTCCCTCAAGAAGGCAGGGGCTGTACTAGACATAAAACATGACAAGACAGTGATGTTTAAACAACCAGTGACCCTTGAACTTACCACCTCAGGGCCACTATTGTGTAAACATTTTAGACAAAGACATTACACGTGTGAAAATGAGATTCTAACGGACACAGAGCACATGGAGATTCTGACAGCACAGAGAACATGAACACAAAGGAAAAACACAAAGTATTGTTAACTTCACAAACAGTTTGGACATGCTAGAGTTGACAGAAATGACTCAGCAGTTCTGGGAATAATGATGAGAGTGTTTCCATTCTACAGCAGATAGTTAACAGTTGTGAGACATTCCAGAAATACAGCAAACCAGCGGTTTGTCACTGGCTTCCATGTACAATGAAACAGTGGCTGTATATCTACATGAGCCTGGACCAAGTGTGTGGTATCTTCACATCATCCACCACTTACATTTACATTTACATTTAAGTCATTTAGCAGACGCTCTTATCCAGAGCGACTTACAAATTGGTGCATTCACCTTATGACATCCAGTGGAACAGCCACTTTTCAATAGTGCATCTAAATCTTTTAAAGGGGGGGGGGGGTCAGAAGGATTACTTTATCCTATCCTAGGTATTCCTTAAAGAGGTGGGGTTTCAGGTGTCTCCGGAAGGTGGTGATTGACTCCGCTGTCCTGGCGTCGTGAGGGAGTTTGTTCCACCATTGGGGGGCCAGAGCAGCGAACAGTTTTGACTGGGCTGAGCGGGAACTGTACTTCCTCAGTGGTAGGGAGGCGAGCAGGCCAGAGGTGGATGAACGCAGTGCCCTTGTTTGGGTGTAGGGCCTGATCAGAGCCTGAAGGTACTGAGGTGCCGTTCCCCTCACAGCTCCGTAGGCAAGCACCATGGTCTTGTAGCGGATGCGAGCTTCAACTGGAAGCCAGTGGAGAGAGCGGAGGAGCGGGGTGACGTGAGAGAACTTGGGAAGGTTGAACACCAGACGGGCAGCGGCGTTCTGGATGAGTTGTAGGGGTTTAATGGCACAGGCAGGGAGCCCAGCCAACAGCGAGTTGCAGTAATCCAGACGGGAGATGACAAGTGCCTGGATTAGGACCTGCGCCGCTTCCTGTGTGAGGCAGGGTCGTACTCTGCGGATGTTGTAGAGCATGAACCTACAGGAACGGGCCACCGCCTTGATGTTAGTTGAGAACGACAGGGTGTTGTCCAGGATCACGCCAAGGTTCTTAGCGCTCTGGGAGGAGGACACAATGGAGTTGTCAACCGTGATGGCGAGATCATGGAACGGGCAGTCCTTCCCCGGGAGGAAGAGCAGCTCCGTCTTGCCGAGGTTCAGCTTGAGGTGGTGATCCGTCATCCACACTGATATGTCTGCCAGACATGCAGAGATGCGATTCGCCACCTGGTCATCAGAAGGGGGAAAGGAGAAGATTAATTGTGTGTCGTCTGCATAGCAATGATAGGAGAGACCATGTGAGGTTATGACAGAGCCAAGTGACTTGGTGTATAGCGAGAATAGGAGAGGGCCTAGAACAGAGCCCTGGGGGACACCAGTGGTGAGAGCACGTGGTGAGGAGACAGATTCTCGCCACGCCACCTGGTAGGAGCGACCTGTCAGGTAGGACGCAATCCAAGCGTGGGCCGCGCCGGAGATGCCCAACTCGGAGAGGGTGGAGAGGAGGATCTGATGGTTCACAGTATCGAAGGCAGCCGATAGGTATAGAAGGATGAGAGCAGAGGAGAGAGAGTTAGCTTTAGCAGTGCGGAGCGCCTCCGTGATACAGAGAAGAGCAGTCTCAGTTGAATGACTAGTCTTGAAACCTGACTGATTTGGATCAAGAAGGTCATTCTGAGAGAGATAGCAGGAGAGCTGGCCAAGGACGGCACGTTCAAGAGTTTTGGAGAGAAAAGAAAGAAGGGATACTGGTCTGTAGTTGTTGACATCGGAGGGATCGAGTGTAGGTTTTTTCAGAAGGGGTGCAACTCTCGCTCTCTTGAAGACGGAAGGGACGTAGCCAGCGGTCAGGGATGAGTTGATGAGCGAGGTGAGGTAAGGGAGAAGGTCTCCGGAAATGGTCTGGAGAAGAGAGGAGGGGATAGGGTCAAGCGGGCAGGTTGTTGGGCGGCCGGCCGTCACAAGACGCGAGATTTCATCTGGAGAGAGAGGGGAGAAAGAGGTCAGAGCACAGGGTAGGGCAGTGTGAGCAGAACCAGCGGTGTCGTTTGACTTAGCAAACGAGGATCGGATGTCGTCGACCTTCTTTTCAAAATGGTTGACGAAGTCATCTGCAGAGAGGGAGGAGGGGGGGGGAGGGGGAGGAGGATTCAGGAGGGAGGAGAAGGTGGCAAAGAGCTTCCTAGGGTTAGAGGCAGATGCTTGGAATTTAGAGTGGTAGAAAGTGGCTTTAGCAGCAGAGACAGAAGAGGAAAATGTAGAGAGGAGGGAGTGAAAGGATGCCAGGTCCGCAGGGAGGCGAGTTTTCCTCCATTTCCGCTCGGCTGCCCGGAGCCCTGTTCTGTGAGCTCGCAATGAGTCGTCGAGCCACGGAGCGGGAGGGGAGGACCGAGCCGGCCTGGAGGATAGGGGACATAGAGAGTCAAAGGATGCAGAAAGGGAGGAGAGGAGGGTTGAGGAGGCAGAATCAGGAGATAGGTTGGAGAAGGTTGGAGCAGAGGGAAGAGATGATAGGATGGAAGAGGAGAGAGTAGCGGGGGAGAGAGAGCGAAGGTTGGGACGGCGCGATACCATCCGAGTAGGGGCAGTGTGGGAAGTGTTGGATGAGAGCGAGAGGGAAAAGGATACAAGGTAGTGGTCGGAGACTTGGAGGGGAGTTGCAATGAGGTTAGTGGAAGAACAGCATCTAGTAAAGATGAGGTCAAGCGTATTGCCTGCCTTGTGAGTAGGGGGGGAAGGTGAGAGGGTGAGGTCAAAAGAGGAGAGGAGTGGAAAGAAGGAGGCAGAGAGGAATGAGTCAAAGGTAGACGTGGGGAGGTTAAAGTCGCCCAGAACTGTGAGAGGTGAGCCGTCCTCAGGAAAGGAGCTTATCAAGGCATCAAGCTCATTGATGAACTCTCCGAGGGAACCTGGAGGGCGATAAATGATAAGGATGTTAAGCTTGAAAGGGCTGGTAACTGTGACAGCATGGAATTCAAAGGAGGCGATAGACAGATGGGTAAGGGGAGAAAGAGAGAATGACCACTTGGGAGAGATGAGGATCCCGGTGCCACCACCCCGCTGACCAGAAGCTCTCGGGGTGTGCGAGAACACGTGGGCGGACGAAGAGAGAGCAGTAGGAGTAGCAGTGTTATCTGTGGTGATCCATGTTTCCGTCAGTGCCAAGAAGTCGAGGGACTGGAGGGAAGCATAGGCTGAGATGAACTCTGCCTTGTTGGCCGCAGATCGGCAGTTCCAGAGGCTACCGGAGACCTGGAACTCCACGTGGGTCGTGCGCGCTGGGACCACCAGGTTAGGGTGGCCGCGGCCACGCGGTGTGAAGCGTTTGTATGGTCTGTGCAGAGAGGAGAGAACAGGGATAGACAGACACATAGTTGACAGGCTACAGGAGAGGCTACGCTAATGCAAAGGAGATTGGAATGACAAGTGGACTACACGTCTCGAATGTTCAGAAAGTTAAGCTTACGTAGCAAAAATCTTATTGACTAAAATGATTAAAATGATACAGTACTGCTGAAGTAGGCTAGCTGGCAGTGGCTGCGTTGTTGACTTTGTTTGAAAGTGTAGCTGGCCAGGTAACTGGCTAGATAATTAGTCTAAACTACACAATTGTCTTAGAACAAGGACAGCAAAGACAACTATGTAGCTAGCTAACACTACACTAATCAAATCGTTCCGTTGTAATTTAATAGTTTCTACAGTGCTGCTATTCGGTAGGAGTTGGCTAGCTAGCAGTGTTAGCAGTGTTAGCAGTGTTGACTAGCAGTGTTGACTAGGTAGGAGAACGGCAGCGCAGCGGACGAAAATAGCTGGCTAGCTAACCGAAATTACTCTAGACTCCACAGTTATCTTAGATACAAAGACAGTAAAGACAACTATGTAGCTAGCTAACACTACACTAATCAAGTCGTTCCGTTGAGTGTAATAGTTACTACAGTGCTGCTATTCGGTGGCTAGCTGGCTAGCTAGCAGTGTTGATTACGTTACGTTGCGTTAAAAGAACGACAATAGCTGGCTAGCTAACCTAGAAAATCGCTCTAGACTACACAATTATCTTTGATACAAAGACGGCTATGTAGCTAGCTATGTAGCTAGCTACGATCAAACAAATCAAACCGTTGTACTGTAATGAAATTAAATTAAATGTGATACTACCTGTGGAGCGAAGCGGAATGCGACCGGGTTGTTGAATGCGGAAGTTCTATTCTACTTCACACGCTTCAGTGCTGGAAGCATTGTGAATACAAAGAAACACAGTGACATGGTCAAGCACTTCATTCATTCCTGGATACGTGTGCATGGCCCGCCCCAGAAATTATACAGTGACAATGGAGGAGAATTCAAAAATAATGAAATAAGAGAAATGGCAGAGAAATTCAACATGGAAGTAAAGACAACTGCTGCATACAGTCCGTGGAGCAATGGACTTGTGGAGAGACATAATCAAACACTCAGAGATTATGCTGAATGTGAGGCAAGAATGGATGTGACTGGAAAACAGCCCTAGATTGGGCTTTGATGGCAACTCAATGCACAATGTTCATAGTTACAGCCCATAGCAACTAGTGTTGGGGCAGAACCCTAATCTTCCCTCTGTACTGGTTGACAAGCCAGCAGCACTGGAAGGGACCAGTGTGAGTGCAATGGGGGTGGGACAGCACCTTTCAGCACTACATGCAGTGAGAAAAGCGTTCACTGAAGCAGAGTGTTCAGAGAGAATTCGCAGAGCTCTGAGGAAACAGCTTCGACCCACCGATGAGAAGTACGAGACTGGAAACAGAGTGTACTACAAACGAGTTGACTGTCAAGAGTGGAAAGGTACCGGGAGTGGTCATTGGCCAAGATGGTGTGGTGATATTTGTAAGGCACGGAGGAAACCATTTTTAAGGTGCATCACTCAAGATTGTGGAAAATAAATTAGCAACAAGATGGAGGGGCTGTTGCTGAGAATCAGCCTCCTACTGAAAATGAAAAAAGGACACAATAACAGACACAAGCCTACCAGATGTCACATCCAATGATATGGACACTGAAACTGACACAGGAAATGGAGCAGAGACCTTCAACCATGCCACAGGTAATACTGTTGAGGGTTCAAATGAGGAAAACATTCAACAACAGACACATGTGTTAAGACAGCATGGTTGTTCCAATCTGAAAACTGGACAAACTGTTAAATACACGGACAGAGAAAGTGGTATTCCACAGACAGCAACCATCATTGGACGAGCAGGAAAAACCAAAGGAAAACACCAGAACTGGTCCAACTTGCAGTACTCTGAACCAGCTACACTTTCTGGTACAACAGGGTCAGCTGACCTGTCACTTATCAGATTTCAACCAATGGAAAATGACGAAAAACAGAATGACATTCAAAATGATGATGCACTTGAAACAAAGGATGTGTCATTTGACTCTAAACTAGATGAGCTCAGTAATTGGAGGAAAAATTTAGTGTTTGAGGAAGTCAAAGACATTGGCCAAAAATGTGTCTCAACAAGGTGGGTGTGTCCCTTAAATAACTGGAATAGTGCCAAAAGCACATCTAGTGGCAAGAGGTTTAGAGGAGCTGTCTGCTAAACAACTCCCAAACGACTCATCTAGTGGCTAGAGGTTTAGAGGAGCTGGCTGCTAAACAACTCCCAAACGACTCATCTAGTGGCTAGAGGTTTAGAGGAGCTGTCTGCTAAACAACTCCCAAACGACTCATCTAGTGGCTAGAGGTTTAGAGGAGCTGGCTGCTAAACAACTCCCAAACGACTCATCTAGTGGCTAGAGGTTTAGAGGAGCTGTCTGCTAAACAACTCCCAAACGACTCATCTAGTGGCTAGAGGTTTAGAGGAGCTGGCTACTAAACAACTCCCAAACGACTCATCTAGTGGCTAGAGGTTTAGAGGAGCTGTCTGCTAAACAACTCCCAAACGACTCATCTAGTGGCTAGAGGTTTAGAGGAGCTGGCTGCTAAACAACTCCCAAACGACTCATCTAGTGGCTAGAGGTTTAGAGGAGCTGGCTGCTAAACAACTCCCAAACGACTCATCTAGTGGCTAGAGGTTTAGAGGAGCTGGCTGCTAAACAACTCCCAAACGACTCATCTAGTGGCTAGAGGTTTAGAGGAGCTGGCTGCTAAACAACTCCCAAAAGACTCATCTAGAGGTTTAGAGGAGCTGGCTGCTAAATAACTCCCAAACGACTCATCTAGTGGCTAGAGGTTTAGAGGAGCTGGCTGCTAAACAACTCCCAAAAGACTCATCTAGTGGCTAGAGGTTTAGAGGAGCTGGCTGCTAAACAACTCCCAAAAGACTCATCTAGTGGCTAGAGGTTTAGAGGAGCTGGCTGCTAAACAACTCCCAAAAGACTCATCTAGTGGCTAGAGGTTTAGAGGAGCTGGCTCCTAAACAACTCCCAAAAGCCTCATCTAGTGGCTAGAGGTTTAGAGGAGCTGGCTGCTAAACAACTCCCAAACGACTCATCTAGTGGCTAGAGGTTTAGAGGAGCTGGCTGCTAAACAACTCCGAAAAGACTCACTGACATGCGCCTCAGAGTCACTCGGATTGCTGCTGACAGTGATCTGCCAGAAACAATGAAAACTTAATTCCATAGACATGAAATCTGCATTTTTGCAGGGAACAGAGCATCAAGGGACATTCACATCTGACCTCCGCCTGAAGCTGAGTGAAGGAACACTGTGGAAACTAAAAAGGTGTGTGTCTGGCCTGGCAGGTGCATCACTCTACTGGTACAGCAAAGTCAAGGCAACAGTGCTGAGTACAGGTGGAAAAATGTCACAAGTGGATCCTGCAGTTTTCTATTGGCTTGACTGGAGTACTTGCCTGTCATGTTGATGACTTCATCTGGGGTGGCTCACAGACCTTTGCTACAACTGTGATTCCACACCTCAAAGCTGTTTTCCTGGTCGACCACAAAGGAGCAGCTTGCTGACTGTCTGACGTAAAAGGGAGCATCCGGTCTTGTGCTCCTAAAGACACTCAGTAATGGAAAGTGGCAGCTTGACTAATACAAATATAAACTGAGTCACACAACCCATTTGTAATGAGGAACTTAAATAATACTTGGGACATTTCATTATGTTGTTGTTTTATTTGTCTTTAAAGAAAAGTGGGAGATTGTTAAGTTCATGTTTTAAGTCTCCCTATATTTCTGTTACTACGGTGATATCACTCTGTTATTAGTACGTCTGGGAGTGTCACTGTTGATGGACCTGGCCTGAGTGTCATGGTAACCATGTATTGTGGTAATACGGTTTAGTAAACGTTGTTCAACTGGAACATAGTCGTTGTGTCATTTTGAGTGAACACTGTTTACTCAATACAATCTAAATCTGATACCTCACTGTCTGTCTTTTGACTGATACTGCTTTTTAAACTGGTCTGGTCAGTCTACTCAAATATTTGTACAATACATGTTTCTATCTACAAGCAATCATTTTATGATATGTAATTTCTAATAATGAGACATTCATTTATGAATAGATATGGCAGGTTTCAGGACACTGATGTATCTGAATATGTTAAAAAATATACTGCCACTAATTTCACTACCAAAGAATATCAGTGTGATTTTAATACGATGTGACTCTTTGCAGGCTGTCAGGCTGTCTAGTCACAGAGGAAGGCTGTGCTTCTCTGGTCTCAGCTCTGAGGTCAAACCCAACACATTATTAGTGTACGGGTAACAGTGTAAGCAGGGAAAGCTAAGCGTAACATTTTAATACAACCTGTCTGTCATTGTATTTCTTCTGTGTTGGCAGACTCACTGGCTGTAAACTCACAGACACATCCTGTAAAGTGTTGGCCTCAGTTTTCAGTTCAAACCCCTCACACCTGAGAGAGCTGGATCTGAGTAACAATGACCTGAAGGATTCAGGAGTGGAGCTGCTCTCTGCTGGACTGGGGAATCCCCTCTGTAAACTGGAGACTCTGAGGTCAGTATTCCTGTAGTTGGTCAACAAGTGATAACTGTTCACCAGATCCACATGTGTTTACCAGACACATAGTCCACACCATATGTGTTTGGAAAGTGAAGCTTACAGTTTTAAATGTGGCGCTATGCTCCAGCATTTTGGATTTCAGATTTAATGTTTCATACTAGGTGACAGTACAGAATGTCACCTTTTATTTAAAGGTATTCATACATATATATTTTACAGTTTATAAATGAAAGCACTTTATGTATGTAGTTCTCCCATTTGAAGAAGTCTTAAATATTTTGACAATTCACTTATATTGTATTAAAGTAGTCATAAGTTTAGTATTTGGTCCCATATTCCATGCCTGCAGTGATTACATCAAGCTTGTGATTCTACTAACTTGTTGAATACATTTGCAGTTTGTCTTGGTTGTGTTTTGGATGTTTTTCCTGATAGAAACTGAATGGTGAATAATGTCCTGTCATTTTGGAGTCACTTCACTTGTATTGTCAGTAAGAATAGAAGATGTTTCTGAACACTTCTACATTCATGTGGATGCTACCATGACCATGAATAATCAGGAATGAATCGTGAATAATGACGAATAACAAAGGCATAGAGTCACAAAAATCTGATAAAATGCAAACCACTCCTGTTACTGGTAATGGTGATAGGTTAGTATGTTTTGTTGTAGCCTCTGTTACTGGTAATGGTGATAGGTTAGTATGTTTTGTTGTAGCCTCTGTTATTGGTAATGGTGAGAGGTTAGCATGTTTTGTTGTAGCCTCTGTTATTGGTAATGGTGAGAGGTTAGTATGTTTTGTTGTAGCCTCTGTTATTGGTAATGGTGAGAGGTTAGCATGTTTTGTTGTAGTCTCTGTTATTGGTAATGGTGAGAGGTTAGCATGTTTTGTTGTAGCCTCAGTTATTGGTTATGGTGAGAGGTTAGCATGTTATTTTGTAGCCTCTGTTATTGGTAATGGTGAGAGGTTAGCATGTTTTGTTGTAGCCTCTGTTATTGGTAATGGTGAGAGGTTAGCATGTTTTGTTGTTGCCTCTGTTATTGGTAATGGTGAGAGGTTAGCATGTTTTGTTGTAGCCTCTGTTATTGGTAATGGTGAAGGTTAGCATGTTTTGTTGTAGCCTCTGTTATTGGTAATGGTGAGAGGTTAGCATGGTTTGTTGTGGTCTCTAACTTTCTCATTCATTATTATTCATGATTCATTCATGATTTTTCTCAATCATGGCTTCATCAGGATTAATTTAGTAGTGTTTAGAAACATGTTATCTACTCACTTAGACAGAAAATGACTCCAGTCATCATCCACCATTTTAATTTTGGGAAAAACACAACCCAAAACACACTGCAAATACAACCAACGAGTTTGAGTTGTGTTGTGTTCAAGGAATATCTGACCAAATACTCAACTAATGACTTTGTCATGCCCTGATCGTAGATTACTTTGTTTGTTTCTATTTTTGTTTGGTCAGGGTGTGATTTGGGTGGGCATTCTATGTTTGTATGTCTAGGTTTTTGTATTTCTATATTTCGGCCAGGTGTGGTTCTCAATCAGGGACAGCTGTCTATTGTTTTCTCTGATTGGGAATCATACTAAGGTAGCCTGTTTTTCCACTGTTAGTGGTGGGTAGTTGTAATTTCTGTTTAGTGTTTGTTTCACCTTGCAGGACTGTTTCGGGTTTTCCTTTTGTTATTTTTGTATTCAGTGTTCAGTTCCTTATAATAAAGATGAACACGTATCCCGCTGCATTTTGGTCTCTTCTTCCGATGAAAGCCGTTACAGACTTCTTTAATACACTGTAAGTTAATTGGTCAGAATACTTATGACTTCTTCAAATAGGGAGACTAGATACATAAAGTGCTTAAATTTTTATAAATGGTGAAACAGATGTATTTTAATTGTTTAAACCTTTATTTAACTAGGCAAGTCAGTTAAATAACAAATTCTTATTTTCAATGACGGCCTACCGGAGAACAGTGGGTTAACTGCCTTGTTCAGAGGCAGATCGACAGACTTGTACCTTGTCAGCTCTGGGATTTGATCTTGCAACATTCCGGTTACTAGTCCAACGCTCTAACCAATAGGCTACCCTGCTGCCCCATATTAAAATACCCTCAAATAAAAGGTGACATAATATACGGTTACCTCATGTGAAACATTTGATCTCAAATCTAAGATCCTGGAGTATAGAGACACAATTAAAATGTTAGCTTCACTGTCAACATAGATATGGTGTGGACTGTATACTCAATACAATTTAAATCTGATTACTCACTGTGTCTTTTGACTGATACTGCTTTTTAAACTGGTCTGGTCAGTCTACTCAAATATTTTTTAATATGCATCTTTCTATCTACAAGCAATACTTGGATCATTTGTCATTTCTACTAATGAAACATCCATTTATGAATAGATATGGCAGGTTTCAGGACACTGATGTATCCGAATATATTGAAAAAATATACTGCCACTATTTTCACCACCAAAGAATAGCAGTGTGATTTTAATATGATTTGACTCTTTGCAGGCTGTCAGGCTGTCTAGTCACAGAGGAAGGCTGTGCTTCTCTGGTCTCAGCTCTGAGGTCAAACCCCTCACACCTGAGAGAGCTGGACCTGAGTAACAATGACCTGAAGGATTCAGGAGTGAAGCTGCTCTCTGCTGGACTGGGGAATCCCCACTGTAAACTGGAGACTCTGAGGTCAGTATTCCTGTAGTTGGTCAACAAGTGATAACTGTTCACCAGATCCACATGTGTTTACCAGACACACATAGTCCACACCATATGTGTTTGGACAGTGAAGCTTACAGTTTTACATGTGGTGCTATGCTCCAGCATTTTGGATTTCAGATTTAATGTTTCATACTAGGTGACAGTACAGAATGTCACCTTTTATTTGAGTGTATTTTCATACCTAGCTGTGTTACTGTTAAGAAAGTAAAGCACTTTATGTATGTAGTTCTCCCATTTGAAAAAGTCGTAATTAATCGGACATATTCACTTATAGTGTATTAAAGTAGTAATAAGTTTAGTATTTGGTCCCATATTCCTCGCCTGCAGTGATTACATCAAGATTGTGATTCTACTAACTTGTTGAATTCATTTGCAGTTTGTCTTAATTGTGTTTTGGATGTTTTTCCTGATAGAAACTGAATGGTGAATAATGTCCTGTCATTTTGGAGTCACTTCACTTGTATTGTTAGTAAGAATAGAAGATGTTTCTGAACACTTCTACATTCATGTGGATGCTACCATGATTATGAATAATCAGGAATGAATCGTGAATAATGACGAATAACAAAGATATAGAGTCACAAAAATCTGATAAAATGCAAACCACTCCTGTTATTGGTAATGGAGAGAGGTTAGATATGGCAGGTTTCAGACACTGATATATCTGAACATTTTGAAAAAAATATACTGCCACTATTTTCACCACAAAAGAATAGCAGTGTGGTTTTAATATGATTTGACTCTTTGCAGGCTGTCAGGCTGTCTAGTCACAGAGGAAGGCTGTGCTTCTCTGGTCTCAGCTCTGGAGTCAAACCCCTCACACCTGAGAGAGCTGGATCTGAGTAACAATGACCTGAAGGATTCAGGAGTGAAGCTGCTCTCTGCTGGACTGGGGAATCCCCACTGTAAACTGGAGACTCTGAGGTCAGTATTCCTGTAGTTGGTCAACAAGTGATAACTGTTCACCAGATCCACATGTGTTTACCAGACACACATAGTCCACAACATATGTGTTTGGACAGTGAAGCTTACAGTTTTAAATGTGGCGCTATGCTCCAGCATTTTGGATTTGAGATATAATGTTTTATATTAGGTGACAGTACAGAATGTCACCTTTTATTTAAAGGTATTCATACATATATATTTTACCGTTTAGAAATGAAAGCACTTCATGTATCTAGTTCTCCCATTTGAAGAAGTCTTAATTATTTGGACTAATTCACTTATATCTGAATATGTTAAAAAAAGTATTCTCCCACTCCCAGCCAAATAATAGTAGTTTGGTTTTAATATGACTTGACTCTTTGCAGGCTGTCAGGCTGTCTAGTCACAGAGGAAGGCTGTGCTTCTCTGGTCTCAGCTCTGGAGTCAAACCCCTCACACCTCAGAGAGCTGGACCTGAGCTACAATCACCCAGGAGACTCAGGAGTCAGACTGCTCTCTGCTGGACTGGAGGATCCACACTGCAGACTGGAGAAACTCAAGTATGTAGAGGGTTTATGTCAATGTTCATATCAGACATGTTCGACTTATCAGGCTAGTTAAGACAAACATTCTTACCACCACTTGGACAAAGTTATGTGTTACTGTGTGTGTGTGTGTGTGTGTGTGTGTGTGTGTGTGTGTGTGTGTGTGTGTGTGTGTGTGTGTGTGTGTGTGTGTGTGTGTGTGTGTGTGTGTGTGTGTGTGTGTGTGTGTGTGTGTGTGTGTGTGTGTGTGTGTGTGTGTGTGTGTGTGTGTGTGTGTGTGTGTGTGTGTGTGTGTGTGTGTGTGTGTGTGTGTGTGTGTGTGTGTGTGTGTGTGTGTGTGTGTGTGTGTGTGTGTGTGAGTCCAGTGTGTGTGTGGGTCCAGTGACAATCTCTCAATGACATACAAACACTGGACACACACACACACACACTGGACACATGCACACACACGCTGTACACACAAACACACACACAGGACACACACATACAGACTGGATATACACACACCATTTGCTTGAAGTTAAATGCATTATATCCGTGTGTGTGTGTGTGTGTGTGTGAGTTCAGGTGTATCCCTCAATGACTGTCTGTTCTTCTGCTTACCGCTACAGTGTGGAACATGGTGGAGAGAACAGAATGAAACCTGGGCTTAGAAAATGTGAGTGTTGACTGCTGTGAAGAATATGACTAAGAATAAGTCTTAATTCAAGTTAAGTCAAAGTCAAAGACCACCATCATTACTTACTTGGTCATATTAAATATCAGCTGTAGTTCTACAGAAGCAGAAATCAGGGACACCAACGTTTACAAAGAGTTGCTTTGACAATGTGTGTGTGTGTGTGTGTGTGTGTGTGTGTGTGTGTGTGTGTGTGTGTGTGTGTGTGTGTGTGTGTGTGTGTGTGTGTGTGTGTGTGTGTGCGTGTGCGTGTGAATAATGGGAATAAGTGTGTTTTATATTAACATACAGTATAACATATGATCATTCAACAAGTCTCAAGTTACCTTAACTTCTCCTTTTGATACCTAGAAACATCTACATTAAATGAATTAGTGAAAAGTGAGTTAACATTCTAATGTGAATGATGATGATTTCTAATATTGTGTCTGGTTTCATCCATCAGATGTCTGTGATCTCACACTGGACCCAAACACAGTATTCAGACGCCTCTCTCTGTCTGAGGGGAACAAAAAGGTGACACATATGGGAAAGTACCATCCGTATCCTGATCACCCAGAGAGATTTGAGCACTGTGGAGAGGTGCTGTCTAGAGAGGGTCTGACTGGGCGCTGTTACTGGGAGGTAGAGTGGAGTGGGAGAGGAGAGAAAGAGTGGTATGGGAGAAGGGTTGATATAGGAGTGACATATAAAGGAATCAGCAGGAGAGAAGGGGGTGAGGACTGTTGGCTTGGATACAATGACAAGTCCTGGAGTCTGCGCTGCTCTGACAACAGTTACTCTGCCTGGCACAATAATAATTCCACTACCATAGACGTCCCCTCCTCCAGCTCCCACAGAGTAGGAGTGTTTCTGGACTGGCCAGCCGGCACTCTGTCCTTCTATAGAGCCTCCTCTGACACACTGACCCACCTGTACACATTCCACACCACATTCACTGAGCCCCTCTATCCAGGGTTTCATCTTTGGGGTTCTGGCGCCTCAGCGTCCCTTTGTCAGGTGAATCTGAGTAACAATGACCTGAAGCATTCAGGAGTGAAGCTGCTCTCTGCTGGACTGGGGAATCTCCACTGTAAACTGGAGACTCTGAGGTCAGTATTCCTGTAGTTGGTCAACAAGTGATAACTGTTCACCAGATCCACATGTGTTTACCAGACACACATAGTCCACACCATATGTGTTTGGACAGTTTTACATTTGGTGCTATGCTCCAGCATTTTGGATTTGAGAAATCATGTTTCATATCAGGCAACAGTACAGAATGTCACCTTTTATTTGAGGGTATTTTCATTCATATATATTTTACTGTTTAGATATGAAAGCACTTTATGTATGTAGTTCTCCCATTTGAAGAAGTCTAAATTATTTGGACAAATTCACTTATATTGTTTTAAAGTATTCATAAATGTAGTATTTGGTCCCATATTCCATGCCTGCAGTGATTACATCAAGCTTGTGATTCTACTAACTTGTTGAATTCATTTGCAGTTTGTCTTGGTTGTGTTTTGATGTTTTTCCTAATAGAAACTGAATGGTGAATAATGTCCTGTCATTTTGGAGTCACTTCACTTGTATTGTCAGTAAGAATAGAAGATGTTTCTGAACACTTCTACATTCATGTGGATGCTACCATGATTATGACTCAGTACTGGTACTCCTTATAGTCTCATTATTACCTCAACTACCTGGTACCCTGCACATTGACTCAGTACTGGTACTCCTTACAGTCTCATTATTAACTCAACTACCTGGTACCCCTGCACATTGACTCAGTACTGGTACTCCTTATAGTCTCATTATTACCTCAACTACCTGGTACCCCTGCACATTGACTCAGTACTGGTACTCCTTATAGTCTCATTATTACCTCAACTACCTGGTACCCCTGCACATTGACTCAGTACTGGTACTCCTTATAGTCTCTCGCCCTGAGACATGAATGACGCAGTTACAGAGGCTACAACAGAACATGCTAACCTCTCACCATAACCAATAACAGAGGCTACAACAAAACATGCTAACCTCTCACCATTACCAATAACAGAGGCTACAACAAAACATGCTAACCTCTCACCATTACCAATAACAGAGGCTACAACAAAACATGCTAACCTCTCACCATTACCAATAACAGAGACTACAACAAAACATGCTAACCTCTCACCATTACCAATAACAGAGGATACAACAAAACATGCTAACCTCTCACCATTACCAATAACAGAGACTACAACAAAACATGCTAACCTCTCACCATTACCAATAACAGAGACTACAACAAAACATGCTAACCTCTCACCATTACCAATAACAGAGACTACAACAAAACATGCTAACCTCTCACCATTACCAATAACAGAGGATACAACAAAACATGCTAACCTCTCACCATTACCAATAACAGAGACTACAACAAAACATGCTAACCTCTCACCATTACCAATAACAGAGACTACAACAAAACATGCTAACCTCTCACCATTACCAATAACAGAGACTACAACAAAACATACTAACCTCTCACCATTACCAATAACAGAGGCTACAGCAAAACATGCTAACCTCTCACCATTACCAATAACAGAGACTACAACAAAACATACTAACCTCTCACCATTACCAATAACAGAGACTACAACAAAACATGCTAACCTCTCACCATTACCAATAACAGAGGCTACAACAAAACATGCTAACCTCTCACCATTACCAATAACAGAGGCTACAACAAAACATGCTAACCTCTCACCATTACCAATAACAGAGACTACAACAAAACATACTAACCTCTCACCATTACTAATAACAGAGGCTACAACAAAACATGCTAACCTCTCAACATTACCAATAACAGAGACTACAACAAAACATGCTAAACTCTCACCATTACCAATAACAGAGGCTACAACAAAACATGCTAACCTCTCAACATTACCAATAACAGAGACTACAACAAAACATGCTAAACTCTCACCATTACCAATAACAGAGGCTACAACAAAACATGCTAACCTCTCACCATTACCAATAACAGAGGCTACAACAAAACATGCTACCCTCTCACCATGACCAATAACAGAGACTACAACAAAACATGCTAACCTCTCACCATTACCAATAACAGAGACTACAACAAAACATGCTAACCTCTCACCATTACCAGTAACAGAGGCTACAACAAAACATGCTAACCTCTCACCATTACCAATAACAGAGGGGGTATGATCTGTGTGCCTCTGTAACTTTCTCATTCGTCATTATTCACGATTCATTCCTGATTATTCATAATCATGGTAGCATCCACATGAATGTAGAAGTGTTCAGAAACATCTTCTATTCTTACTGACAATACAAGTGAAGTGACTCCAAAATGACAGGACATTATTCACCATTCAGTTTCTATTAGGAAAAACATCATCCAAAACACAACCAAGACAAACTGCAAATGCATTTAACAAGTTAGTAGAGTCACAAGCTTGATGTAATCACTGCAGGCATGGAATATGGGACCAAATACTAAACGTATGACTACTTTAATACACTATAAGTGAATTTGTCCAACTAATTATGACTTGTTGAAATGGGAGAACTATAAACACAAAGTGCTTTCATTTGTCAATGGTTAAACAGATATGATATGTATGAATACCCTCAAATAAAAGGTGACATTCTGTTCTGTCACCTAATATGAAACATGTATGTAGGGTTTATGGCTTTGGTTTATGTTCATATATTCATGCTGGACTTCTCAGGCTAGTTAAGACAAACATTCTGACCACCACTTGGACAAAGGTGTGTGTGTGTGTGTGTGTGTGTGTGTGTGTGTGTGTGTGTGTGTGTGTGTGTGTGTGTGTGTGTGTGTGTGTGTGTGTGTGTGTGTGTGTGTGTGTGTGTGTGTGTGTGTGTGTGTGTGTGTGTGTGTGTGTGTGTGTGTGTGTGTGTGTGTGTGTGTGTGTGTGTGAGTTCAGGTGTATCCCTCAATGACTGTCTGTTCTTCTGCTTACCGCTACAGTGTGGAACATGGTGGAGAGAACAGAATGAAACCTGGGCTTAGAAAATGTGAGTGTTGACTGCTGTGAAGAATATGACTAAGAATAAGTCTTAATTCAAGTTAAGTCAAAGTCAAATACCACCATCATTACTTACTTGGTCATATTAAATATCAGCTGTAGTTCTACAGAAGCAGATATCAGGGACACCAAAGTTTACAAAGTGTTGCTTTTGACAATGTGTGTGTGTGTGTGTGTGTGTGTGTGTGTGTGTGTGTGTGTGTGTGTGTGTGTGTGTGTGTGTGTGTGTGTGTGTGTGTGTGTGTGTGTGTGTGTGTGTGTGTGTGGCGTATTCCCTTTTACATAAGAAATGTGTGTTTGAGGTCATGCACGCATACAGGTGTGTGTGTGTTCTGTGTGTAATTAATGGGAATAAGTTTGTTTTATTTAACAGTACAACACGATCATTCAACAAGTCTCAAGTTACCTTAACTTCTACTTTTGATACCTAGAAACATCTACATTAAATTAATTAGTGAAAAGTGAGTTAACATTCTAATGTGAATGATGATGATTTCTAATATTGTGTTTGGTTTTGTCCATCAGATGCCTGTGATCTCAACCTGGACCCAAACACAGTATTCAGATACTGCTTTCTGTCTGAGGGTAACAAAAAGGTGACACATATGGGAAAGTACCATCCGTATCCTGATCACCCAGAGAGATTTATGGAATGTGGACAGGTGCTGTGTAGAGAGAGTCTGACTGGGCGCTGTTACTGGGAGGTAGAGTGGAGTGGGAGAGGAAAGGAAGTTTGGAGTGGGAGAAGGGTTGATATAGGAGTGACATATAAAGGAATCAGCAGGAGAGAAGGGGGTGAGGACTGTTGGCTTGGATACAATGACAAGTCCTGGAGTCTGCGCTGCTCTGACAACAGTTACTCTGCCTGGCACAATAATAATCAGACTACCATAGACGTCCCCTCCTCCAGCTCCCACAGAGTAGGAGTGTATCTGGACTGGCCAGCCGGCACTCTGTCCTTCTATAGAGTCTCCTCTGACACACTGACCCACCTGTACACATTCACCTCCACATTCACTGAGCCCCTCTATCCAGGGTTTCATCTTTGGGGTTGTGGCGCCTCAGTGTCTCTGTGTCAGGTGGTCCCTGTGTCAAACACAACATGATGTTTCACTCTAATCAGGGTCATGTTCAGTAAGACACACTGGAGCAACAATGTAGAATAGATCTCTAGTTATGAGTTAAAATGTTATTATTATATCTATATATTCATGATTTTATACCACCTATGTTAATAGTCATTAATAGAATGAATCATCACACTGTGTTGTAAAAACTGGTTTCATTTAGAAATGATTGATCTTGTTGTTATTGGGCTTCTTGGTGTTTTTAAATATTGTACAATGTTTATTTGTCATTCTTGAGACAACAATCCTGTTTGTGTATAAACTCAATTCAACTGAATGAAATGTACATGTGACAGATGTGACTAATAAAGGTTCATCAACCAGATGGAAGAAGAGAGGTGGAAATGTTTTAATATTGATCAGAATATGACAGTACAGTAATAGATGGAAGAAGAGAGGTGTAAATGTTTTAATACTGATCACAATATGACAGTTCAGTAATAGATGGAAGAAGAGAGGTGGAAATGTTTTAATACTGATCACAATATGACAGTACAGTAATAGATGGAAGAAGAGAGGTGGACATGTTTTAATATTGATCACAATATGACAGTACAGTAATAGATGGAAGAAGAGAGGTGGAAATGTTTTAATATTGATCAGAATGTGGCAGGACAGTAATAGATGGAAGAAGAGAGGTGTAAATGTTTTAATACTGATCACAATATGACAGTACAGTAATAGATGGAAGAAGAGAGGTGTAAATGTTTTAATATTGATCAGAATATGGCAGTACAGTAATAGATGGAAGAGGAGAGGTGGAAATGTTTTAATATTGATCACAATATGACAGTTCAGTAATAGATGGAAGAAGAGAGGTGGAAATGTTTTAATATTGATCAGAATATGGCAGTACAGTAATAGATGGAAGAAGAGAGGTGGAAATGTTTTAATACTGATCACAATATGACAGTACAGTAATAGATGGAAGAAGAGAGGTGGAAATGTTTTAATACTGATCACAATATGACAGTACAGTAATAGATGGAAGAAGAGAGGTGGAAATGTTTTAATACTGATCACAATATGACAGTACAGTAATAGATGGAAGAAGAGAGGTGGACATGTTTTAATATTGATCACAATATGACAGTACAGTAATAGATGGAAGAAGAGAGGTGGAAATGTTTTAATATTGATCAGAATGTGGCAGTACAGTAATAGATGGAAGAAGAGAGGTGGAAATGTTTTAATACTGATCAGAATATGACAGTACAGTAATAGATGGAAGAAGAGAGGTGGAAATGTTTTAATATTGATCAGAATATGGCAGGACAGTAATAGATGGAAGAAGAGAGGTGGAAATGTTTTAATATTGATCACAATATGACAGTACAGTAATAGATGGAAGAAGAGAGGTGGAAATGTTTTAATATTGATCACAATATGACAGTACAGTAATAGATGGAAGAAGAGAGGTGGAAATGTTTTAATATTGATCACAATATGACAGTACAGTAATAGATGGAAGAAGAGAGGTGGAAATGTTTTAATATTGATCACAATATGACAGTACAGTAATAGATGGGAGAAGAGAGGTGGACATTTTTTAATATTGATCACAATATGACAGTACAGTAATAGATGGGAGAAGAGAGGTGGAAATGTTTTAATATTGATCACAATATGACAGTACAGTAATAGATGGAAGAAGAGAGGTGGAAATGTTTAAATATTGATCAGAATGTGGAAGTACAGTAATAGATGGAAGAAGAGAGGTGGAAATGTTTTAATACTGATCAGAATATGACAGTACAGTAATAGATGGAAGAATAGAAGTGGAAATGTTTTAATACTGATCAGAATATGACAGTACAGTAATAGATGGAAGAAGAGAGGTGGAAATGTTTTAATATTAATCAGAATATGGCAGTACAGTAATAAGCGGTTCTGTTCAGTACATAGAAATGGTTGATCACACCGTTAGCTTTCCTAACACTGCCTGTACAACCAGAGATGGTGGATGAATGAAGATGTCTCACTCAGGCTGTTTATCATTGAAACAATTTGTCACAGTTCCGGTCTACTTAAAAGTGGCAATCGGCAGTTGATACATCATTAATGATATGTACCAATTGATTCTCGAAGAATGTAACTCATAAGTGACTCATGAGCTTGGTTCAACTGTTGTACCCAATCAGATCCCAAAATATAAGTTTTCTATTACTCCAATGTTTGTAAACAAACAAACACTATATAGCCTCAAATCATAGTTAAAACTATAACTTTTATATCACAGATGGTCAATCCTTGCATCCATAGCTCTGTCTATGAATTTGAGAGTCCCGAACCTCAGCTGGAGAGGAGATTCCATTGATAGACTCAATAGCCTAGAAGATGAAGAAATATTGTCAAAAAAATCAAATTAAAACATGTAAAAAATAGACAGAATCTCAATTGGTGTGAATGAAATGGAACAAGTCACATCCACTAGATTCCTCAGAGTTCTAAGTGATGAAAAGTTATCCTGTAAAGATCATATTCAGTTTGTCTGCAGCAAAGTGATGCAGTCTGTTGGTATCATCAGACAGATGAGTGGTTTGGTTCCTTAGCTTCCTAACTCTTTACTAGAGATTAATTTACCCATATCTCACTTCCTGTAATATTGTCTGGGCCATAATATTGTCATCTACAAATACCTCCCAGACAGTTTACCTAAACCCTTCAATGGATTCCTCCAGGTTCATTCTGAAATCCATCTATATAACACAAGACACTGCGAAAACCTTCACCCTAGCCACTGTGATAACCTTCACCCTAGCCACTGTGATAACCTTCACCCTAGCCACTGTGATAACCTTCACCCTAGCCACTGTGATAACCTTCACCCTAGCCACTGTGATAACCTTCACCCTACCCACTGTGATAACCTTCACCCTACCCAATGTGATAACCTTCACCCTACCCACTGTGATAACCTTCACCCTACCCACTGTGATAACCTTCACGCTACCCACTGTGATAACCTTCATGCTACCCAATGTGATAACCTTCACCCTACCCACTGTGATAACCTTCACGCTACCCACTGTGATAACCTTCATGCTACCCAATGTGATAACCTTCACCCTACCCACTGCCACACCTCACATTTTTATATGTTATTTCTGTCACGCCCTGCCCATAGAGAGCCCTCGGGGTTCTCCATGGTGTTTTAGGTCAGGGCGTGACTAGGGGGTGCTGTCACGCCCTGCCCATAGAGAGCCCTCGGGGTTCTCCATGGTGTTTTAGGTCAGGGCGTGACTAGGGGGTGCTGTCACACCCTGACCCTAGGGAGCCCTCGGGGTTCTCCATGGTGTTTTAGGTCAGGGCGTGACTAGGGGGTGTTCTAGGATATATATTTCTATGTTGGTGTCTTGTATGGTTCCCAATTAGAGGCAGCTGATTATCGTTATCTCTAATTGGGGATCATACTCAGGTTGTCCTTTTTCCCACCTGCGATGTGGGATATTGTTTTGTTGTGTGAGTGCCTATGTGCTTCACGATCGTTATATCTTTGTTGTTTTGGAAGTTTCACGATTATTAAAATGTGGAACTCTACTCACGCTGCGCCTTGGTCCAATTATTCATACGACGGTCGTGACAATTTCACCTTTATTTAACCAGGTAGGCCAGTAGAGAACAAGTTCTCATTTACAACTTCGACCTGACCAAGATAAAGCAAAGCAGTACGACACAAACAACACAGAGTTACACATGGAATAAACAAACGTACAGTCAATAACACAATAGAAAAGTCCATATACAGTGTGTGCAAATTAAGTAAGATTAGGGAGGTAAGGCAATAAATAGGCCATAGTGGCAAAATAATTACAATTTAGCAATTAAACACCGGAGTGATAGATGAGTAGAAGATGAATGTGCAAGTAGAGATACTGGGGTGCAAAGGAGCAAATAAATAAATAACAGTATGGGGATGAGGTAGTTGGGTGGGCTATTTACAGATGGGCTATGTACAGGTGCAATGATCTGTGAGCTGCTCTGACAGCTGGTGCTTAATGTTAGTGAGGGAGATATGAGTCTCCAGCTTCAGTGATTTTTGCAATTCGTTCCAGTCATTGGCAGCAGAGAACTGGAAGAAAAGGCGGCCAAAGGAGGAGTTGGCTTTGGGTGTGACCAATGAAATATACCTGCTGGAGCGCGTGCTACGGGTGGGTGCTGCTATGGTGGCCAGTGAGCTGAGATAAGGCGGGGCTTTACCTAGCAAAGACTTATAGATGACCTGGAGCCAGTGGGTTTGGCGATGAATATGAAGCCAGCCAACGAGAGCGTACAGGTCGCAGTGGTGGGTAGTATATGGGGCTTTGGTGACAAGGTGGATGGCAATGTGATAGACTGCATCCAATTTGCTGAGTAGAGTGTTAGAGGCTATTTTGTAAATGACATCGCCGAAGTCAAGGATCGGCAGGATAGTCAGTTTTACGAGGGTATATTTGGCAGCATGAGTGAAGGATGCTTTCTTGCAAAATAGGAAGCTGATTCTAGATTTAATTTTGGATTGGAGATGTTTGATGTGAGTCTGGAAGGAGAGTTTACAGTCTAACCAGACACCTAGGTATTTGTAGTTGTCCACATATTCTAAGTCAGAGCGGGCAGGTGCAGGCAGCGATCGGTT
The DNA here is from genome assembly GCF_045679555.1 of Salvelinus alpinus. Taxonomy (NCBI): domain Eukaryota; kingdom Metazoa; phylum Chordata; class Actinopteri; order Salmoniformes; family Salmonidae; genus Salvelinus; species Salvelinus alpinus. The sequence goes on from NC_092086.1 coordinate 11,598,447, forward strand.
GAATAGCATGCATTTAGTTTTACTTGCATTTAAGAGCAATTGGAGGCCACGGAAGGAGAGTTTTATGGCATTGAAGCTCATCTGGAGGTTTGTTAACACAGTGTCCGAAGAAGGGCCAGAAGTATACAGAATGGTGTCGTCTGCATAGAGGTGGATCAGAGAATCACCAGCAGCAAGAGGGACATCATTGATGTATACAGAGAAAAGAGACGGCCCGAGAATTGAACCCTGTGGCACCCCCATAGAGACTGCCAGAGGTCCGGACAACAGGCCCTCCGATTGGACACACTGAACTCTGTCTGATAAGTAGTTGGTGGACCAGGCGAGGCAGTCATTTGAGAAACCAAGGCTTGTTGAGTCTGCCGATAAGAATGTGGTGATTGACAGAGTTGAAAGCCTTGGCCAGGTTGATGAATACGGCTGCACAGTATTGTCTTTTATCGATGGTGGTTATGATATCGTTTAGGACCTTGAGCGTGGCTGAGGTGCACCCATGACCAGCTCGGAAGCCAGATTGCATAGCGGAGAAGGTACGGTGGGATTCGAAATGGTTGGTAATCTGTTTGTTAACTTGGCTTTCGAAGACCTTGGAAAGGCAGGGTAGGATAGATATAGGTCTGTAACAGTTTGGGTCAAGAGTGTCTCCCCCTTTGAAGAGGGGGATGACCGCGGCGGCAGCTTTCTAATCTTTAGGGATCTCAGATGATACGAAAGAGAGGTTGAACAGCCTAGTAATAGGGGTTGCGACAATTGCGGTGGATCATTTTAGAAAGAGAGGGTCCAGATTGTCTAGCCCTGCTGATTTGTAGGGGTCCAGATTTTGCAGCTCTTTCAGAACATCAGCTATCTGGATTTGGGTGAAGGAGAAATGGGGGAGGCTTGGGCAAGTTGCTGTGGGGGGTGCCGGGCAGTTGAGCGGGGTAGGGGTAGCCAGGTGGAAAGCATGGCCAGCCGTAGAGAAATGCTTATTGAAATTCTCAATTATAGTGGATTTATCGGTGGTGACAGTGTTTCCTATCCTCAGTGCAGTGGGCAGCTGGGTGGAGATGCTCTTATTCTCCCAGAACTTTTTGGAGTTTATGCTACAGGATGCAAATTCCTGTCTGGAAAAGCTAGCCTTTGCTTTCCTAACTGCCTGTGTATATTGGTTCCAAACTTCCCTGAAAAGTTGCATATCGCGGGGGCTATTCGATGCTGATGCAATATGCCACAGGATGTTTTTTGTGCTGGTCGAGGGCAGTCAGGTCTGGAGGGAACCAAGAGCTATATCTGTTCTTAGTTCTACATTATTTCTAAAAAAATTAAATGGGGCATGCTTGTATAAGATGGTGAGGAAAGCACTTTTACATAGTCAATTCTCCATCAGATACAGAGGTACCATACTCTGGAATTTTTATCTCCACATTGCCAAAACCTCATCATCCCTTAATGTCTTCCAGCGATGACTGGGGGTCAGCCTGATGAACCAAACTACTCAGTAATCTCCTCCATGAAGACTGGGGGTCAGTTTGATGAACCAAACTACCCAATAATCTCATCCATGAAGACTGGGGGTCAGCCTGATGAACCAAACTACTCAGTAATCTCCTCCATGAAGACCGGGGGTCAGCCTGATGAACCAAACTACTCAGTAATCTCCTCCATGATGACTGGGGGTCAGCCTGATGAACCAAACTACCCAGTAATCTCCTCCATGAAGACTGGGGGTCAGTCTGATGAACTAAACTACTCAGTAATCTCCTCCATGAAGACCGGGGGTCAGCCTGATGAACCAAACTACCCAGTAATTGTCACGATCGTCGTAGTGAGGAGACCAAGGCGCAGCGTGTGAGAAATACATCTTCCTTTTATTTTGAAGAAGACGTAACACGAAACGAAACACTCTTACAACAAAACTAACAAAACAAAACAAACGACCGTGAAGCTATAAACGAAAGTGCACACACAAGCTACTAACGTTCAACATAGACAAATACCCACAATCACCTAAAGCCCATGGCTGCCTTAAATATGGCTCCCAATCAGAGACAACAATAAACAGCTGTCTCTGATTGAGAACCAAACCAGGCAACCATAGACTTTCCTAAACCTCTCTACTGAACCCAAACCCATACACTCAACAAAAAAAACCTATACAATACAACCACCCAAATACGAGACAAAACACAAAACATCTCCCCTGTCACACCCTGACCTAACTAAAAAATACAGAAAACAAAGAATACTAAGGCCAGGGCGTGACAGTAATCTCCTCCATGAAGACTGGGGGTCAGCCTGATGAACCAAACTACCCAGTAATCTCCTCCATGAAGACTGGGGGTCAGTCTGATGAACTAAACTACTCAGTAATCTCCTCCATGAAGACCGGGGGTCAGCCTGATGAACCAAACTTCCCAATAATCTCATCCATGTAGCCTAATTCTCACACACACACACACACACACACACAATCAAACATGTTTTTTCTTGTATACTGAGTCTATCATGTAAAATTATAATTAATATGCTTGATTTAACTGATTGAACAAACTGTTTTATGGTACTTCTATTAGTGGTGTGGTTTCCATATCAGCCATTTTGGTTGATTATATCTGTACTGTCTTCCACTCAGAACACTGTTGATACCAGTTTATATCTGTACTGTCTTCCAGCCTGAACACTGTTGATACCAGTTTATATCTGTACTGTCTTCCAGCCTGAACACTGTTGATACCAGTTTATATCTGTACTGTCTTCCAGCCTGAACACTGTTGATACCAGTTTATATCTGTACTGTCTTCCAACCTGAACACTGTTGATACCAGTTTATATATGTACTGTCTCCAACCTGAACACTGTTGATACCAGTTTATATCTGTACTGTCTTCCAACCTGAACACTGTTGATACCAGTTTATATCTGTACTGTCTTCCAACCTGAACACTGTTGATACCAGTTTATATCTGTACTGTCTTCCAGCCTGAACACTGTTGATACCAGTTTATATCTGTACTGTCTTCCAGCCTGAACACTGTTGATACCAGTTTATATCTGTACTGTCTTCCAACCTGAACACTGTTGATACCAGTTTATATCTGTACTGTCTTCCAACCTGAACACTGTTGATACCAGTTTATATCTGTACTGTCTTCCAGCCTGAACACTGTTGATACCAGTTTATATCTGTACTGTCTTCCAGCCTGAACACTGTTGATTCCAGTTTATATCTGTACTGTCTTCCAACCTGAACACTGCTGATACCAGTTTATATCTGTTCTGTCTTTCAACCTGAACACTGTTGATACCAGTTTATATCTGTACTGTCTTCCAACCTGAACACTGTTGATACCAGTTTATATATGTACTGTCTTCCAACCTGAACACTGTTGATACCAGTTTATATCTGTACTGTCTTCCAACCTGAACACTGTTTATACCAGTTTATATCTGTACTGTCTTCCAACCTGAACACTGTTGATACCAGTTTATATCTGTACTGTCTTCCAGCCTGAACACTGTTGATACCAGTTTATATCTGTACTGTCTTCCAGCCTGAACACTGTTGATACCAGTTTATATCTGTACTGTCTTCCAGCCTGAACACTGTTGATACCAGTTTATATCTGTACTGTCTTCCAGCCTGTTGATACCAGTTTATATCTGTACTGTCTTCCAGCCTCAACACTGTTGATACCAGTTTATATCTGTACTGTCTTCCAACCTGAACACTGTTGATACCAGTTCATATCTGTACTGTCTTCCGACCTGTTGATACCAGTTTATATCTGTACTGTCTTCCAGCCTGAACACTCTTGATACCAGTTTATATCTGTACTGTCTTCCAACCTGAACACTATTGAAACCAGTTTATATCTGTACTGTCTTCCAACCTGAACACTGTTGATACCAGTTCATATCTGTACTGTCTTCCAGCCTGAACACTCTTGATACCAGTTTATATCTGTACTGTCTTCCAACCTAAACACTATTGATACCAGTTTATATCTGTACTGTCTTCCAACCTGAACACTGTTGATACCAGTTTATATCTGTACTGTCTTCCAACCTGAACACTGTTGATACCAGTTTATATCTGTACTGTCTTCCAGCCTGAACACTGTTGATACCAGTTTATATCTGTACTGTCTTCCAGCCTGAACACTGTTGATACCAGTTTATATCTGTACTGTCTTCCAGCCTGTTGATACCAGTTTATATCTGTACTGTCTTCCAGCCTCAACACTGTTGATACCAGTTTATATCTGTACTGTCTTCCAACCTGAACACTGTTGATACCAGTTCATATCTGTACTGTCTTCCAACCTGAACACTGTTGATACCAGTTTATATATGTACTGTCTTCCAACCTGAACACTGTTGATACCAGTTTATATCTGTACTGTCTTCCGACCTGAACACTGTTGATACCAGTTTATATCTGTACTGTCTTTCAACCTGAACACGGTTGATACCAGTTTATATCTGTACTGTCTTCCAACATGAACATTGTTGATACCAGTTTATATCTGTACTGTCTTCCAACCTGAACACTGTTGATACCAGTTTATATCTGTACTGTCGTCCAGCCTGAACACTGTTGATACCAGTTTATATCTGTACTGTCTTCCAGCCTGAACACTGTTGATTCCAGTTTATATCTGTACTGTCTTCCAACCTGAACACTGCTGATACCAGTTTATATCTGTTCTGTCTTTCAACCTGAACACTGTTGATACCAGTTTATATATGTACTGTCTTCCAACCTGAACATTGTTGATACCAGTTTATATCTGTACTGTCTTCCAACCTGAACACTGTTGATACCAGTTTATATCTGTACTGTCTTCCAACCTGAACACTGTTGATACCAGTTTATATCTGTACTGTCTTCCAGCCTGAACACTGTTGATACCAGTTTATATCTGTACTGTCTTCCAGCCTGAACACTGTTGATACCAGTTTATATCTGTACTGTCTTCCAGCCTGTTGATACCAGTTTATATCTGTACTGTCTTCCAGCCTCAACACTGTTGATACCAGTTTATATCTGTACTGTCTTCCAACCTGAACACTGTTGATACCAGTTCATATCTGTACTGTCTTCCGACCTGTTGATACCAGTTTATATCTGTACTGTCTTCCAGCCTGAACACTCTTGATACCAGTTTATATCTGTACTGTCTTCCAACCTGAACACTATTGAAACCAGTTTATATCTGTACTGTCTTCCAACCTGAACACTGTTGATACCAGTTCATATCTGTACTGTCTTCCAGCCTGAACACTCTTGATACCAGTTTATATCTGTACTGTCTTCCAACCTAAACACTATTGATACCAGTTTATATCTGTACTGTCTTCCAACCTGAACACTGTTGATACCAGTTTATATCTGTACTGTCTTCCAACCTGAACACTGTTGATACCAGTTTATATCTGTACTGTCTTCCAGCCTGAACACTGTTGATACCAGTTTATATCTGTACTGTCTTCCAGCCTGAACACTGTTGATACCAGTTTATATCTGTACTGTCTTCCAGCCTGTTGATACCAGTTTATATCTGTACTGTCTTCCAGCCTCAACACTGTTGATACCAGTTTATATCTGTACTGTCTTCCAACCTGAACACTGTTGATACCAGTTCATATCTGTACTGTCTTCCAACCTGAACACTGTTGATACCAGTTTATATATGTACTGTCTTCCAACCTGAACACTGTTGATACCAGTTTATATCTGTACTGTCTTCCGACCTGAACACTGTTGATACCAGTTTATATCTGTACTGTCTTTCAACCTGAACACGGTTGATACCAGTTTATATCTGTACTGTCTTCCAACATGAACATTGTTGATACCAGTTTATATCTGTACTGTCTTCCAACCTGAACACTGTTGATACCAGTTTATATCTGTACTGTCGTCCAGCCTGAACACTGTTGATACCAGTTTATATCTGTACTGTCTTCCAGCCTGAACACTGTTGATTCCAGTTTATATCTGTACTGTCTTCCAACCCTGAACACTGCTGATACCAGTTTATATCTGTTCTGTCTTTCAACCTGAACACTGTTGATACCAGTTTATATATGTACTGTCTTCCAACCTGAACATTGTTGATACCAGTTTATATCTGTACTGTCTTCCAACCTGAACACTGTTGATACCAGTTTATATCTGTACTGTCTTCCAACCTGAACACTGTTGATACCAGTTTATATCTGTACTGTCTTCCAGCCTGAACACTGTTGATACCAGTTTATATCTGTACTGTCTTCCAGCCTGAACACTGTTGATACCAGTTCATATCTGTACTGTCTTCCGACCTGTTGATACCAGTTTATATCTGTACTGTCTTCCAGCCTGAACACTCTTGATACCAGTTTATATCTGTACTGTCTTCCAACCTGAACACTTTTGATACCAGTTTATATCTGTACTGTCTTCCAACCTGAACACTGTTGATACCAGTTTATATCTGTACTGTCTTCCAGCCTGAACACTCTTGATACCAGTTTATATCTGTACTGTCTTCCAACCTGAACACTATTGATACCAGTTTATATCTGTACTGTCTTCCAACCTGAACACTGTTGATACCAGTTTATATCTGTACTGTCTTCCAGCCTGTTGATACCAGTTTATATCTGTACTGTCTTCCAGCCTGAACACTGTTGATACCAGTTTATATCTGTACTGTCTTCCAACCTGAACACTGTTGATACCAGTTTATATCTGTACTGTCTTCCAACCTGAACACTGTTGATACCAGTTTATATCTGTACTGTCTTCCAACCTGAACACTGTTGATACCAGTTTATATCTGTACTGTCTTCCAACCTGAACACTGTTGATACCAGTTTATATCTGTACTGTCTTCCAGCCTGAACACTGTTGATACCAGTTTATATCTGTACTGTCTTCCAACCTGAACACTGTTGATACCAGTTTATATCTGTACTGTCTTCCAACCTGAACACTGTTGATACCAGTTTATATCTGTACTGTCTTCCAACCTGAACACTGTTGATACCAGTTTTTATCTGTACTGTCTTCCAGCCTGAACACTGTTGATACCAGTTTATATCTGTACTGTCTTCCAGCCTGAACACAGTTTATACCAGTTTATATCTGTACTGTCTTCCAACCTGAACACTGTTGATACAAGTTTATATCTGTACTGTCTTCCAACCTGAACACTGTTGATACCAGTTTATATCTGTACTGTCTTCCAACCTGAACACTGTTGATACCAGTTTATATCTGTACTGTCTTCCAACCTGAACACTGTTGATACCAGTTTATATCTGTACTGTCTTCCAACCTGAACACTGTTGATACCAGTTTATATCTGTACTGTCTTCCAACCTGAAAACTGTTGATACCAGTTTATATCTGTACTGTCTTTCAACCTGAACACTGCTGATACCAGTTTATATCTGTTCTGTCTTTCAACCTGAACACTGTTGATACCAGTTTATATCTGTACTGTCTTCCAACCTGAACACTGTTGATACCAGTTTATATATGTACTGTCTTCCAACCTGAACACTGTTGATACCAGTTTATATCTGTACTGTCTTCCAACCTGAACACTGTTTATACCAGTTTATATCTGTACTGTCTTCCAACCTGAACACTGTTGATACCAGTTTATATCTGTACTGTCTTCCAGCCTGAACACTGTTGATACCAGTTTATATCTGTACTGTCTTCCAGCCTGAACACTGTTGATACCAGTTTATAGCTGTACTGTCTTCCAGCCTGAACACTGTTGATACCAGTTTATATCTGTACTGTCTTCCAGCCTGTTGATACCAGTTTATATCTGTACTGTCTTCCAGCCTCAACACTGTTGATACCAGTTTATATCTGTACTGTCTACCAACCTGAACACTGTTGATACCAGTTCATATCTGTACTGTCTTCCGACCTGTTGATACCAGTTTATATCTGTACTGTCTTCCAGCCTGAACACTCTTGATACCAGTTTATATCTGTACTGTCTTCCAACCTGAACACTATTGATACCAGTTTATATCTGTACTGTCTTCCAACCTGAACACTGTTGATACCAGTTTATATCTGTACTGTCTTCCAACCTGAACACTGTTGATACCAGTTTATATCTGTACTGTCTTCCAGCCTGAACACTGTTGATACCAGTTTATATCTGTACTGTCTTCCAGCCTGAACACTGTTGATACCAGTTTATATCTGTACTGTCTTCCAGCCTGTTGATACCAGTTTATATCTGTACTGTCTTCCAGCCTCAACACTGTTGATACCAGTTTATATCTGTACTGTCTTCCAACCTGAACACTGTTGATACCAGTTCATATCTGTACTGTCTTCCAACCTGAACACTGTTGATACCAGTTTATATATGTACTGTCTTCCAACCTGAACACTGTTGATACCAGTTTATATCTGTACTGTCTTCCGACCTGAACACTGTTGATACCAGTTTATATCTGTACTGTCTTCCAACCTGAACACTGTTGATACCAGTTTATATATATACTGTCTTCCAACCTGAACACTGTTGATACCAGTTTATATCTGTACTGTCTTCCAGCCTGAACACTGTTGATACCAGTTTATATCTGTACTGTCTTCCAGCCTGAACACTGTTGATACCAGTTTATATCTGTACTGTCTTCCAACCTGAACACTGTTGATACCAGTTTATATATGTACTGTCTCCAACCTGAACACTGTTGATACCAGTTTATATCTGTACTGTCTTCCAACCTGAACACTGTTGATACCAGTTTATATCTGTACTGTCTTCCAACCTGAACACTGTTGATACCAGTTTATATCTGTACTGTCTTCCAGCCTGAACACTGTTGATACCAGTTTATATCTGTACTGTCTTCCAGCCTGAACACTGTTGATACCAGTTTATATCTGTACTGTCTTCCAACCTGAACACTGTTGATACCAGTTTATATCTGTACTGTCTTCCAACATGAACATTGTTGATACCAGTTTATATCTGTACTGTCTTCCAACCTGAACACTGTTGATACCAGTTTATATCTGTACTGTCTTCCAGCCTGAACACTGTTGATACCAGTTTATATCTGTACTGTCTTCCAGCCTGAACACTGTTGATTCCAGTTTATATCTGTACTGTCTTCCAACCTGAACACTGCTGATACCAGTTTATATCTGTTCTGTCTTTCAACCTGAACACTGTTGATACCAGTTTATATCTGTACTGTCTTCCAACCTGAACACTGTTGATACCAGTTTATATATGTACTGTCTTCCAACCTGAACACTGTTGATACCAGTTTATATCTGTACTGTCTTCCAACCTGAACACTGTTTATACCAGTTTATATCTGTACTGTCTTCCAACCTGAACACTGTTGATACCAGTTTATATCTGTACTGTCTTCCAGCCTGAACACTGTTGATACCAGTTTATATCTGTACTGTCTTCCAGCCTGAACACTGTTGATACCAGTTTATAGCTGTACTGTCTTCCAGCCTGAACACTGTTGATACCAGTTTATATCTGTACTGTCTTCCAGCCTGTTGATACCAGTTTATATCTGTACTGTCTTCCAGCCTCAACACTGTTGATACCAGTTTATATCTGTACTGTCTACCAACCTGAACATTGTTGATACCAGTTCATATCTGTACTGTCTTCCGACCTGTTGATACCAGTTTATATCTGTACTGTCTTCCAGCCTGAACACTCTTGATACCAGTTTATATCTGTACTGTCTTCCAACCTGAACACTATTGATACCAGTTTATATCTGTACTGTCTTCCAACCTGAACACTGTTGATACCAGTTTATATCTGTACTGTCTTCCAGCCTGAACACTCTTGATACCAGTTTATATCTGTACTGTCTTCCAACCTAAACACTATTGATACCAGTTTATATCTGTACTGTCTTCCAACCTGAACACTGTTGATACCAGTTTATATCTGTACTGTCTTCCAACCTGAACACTGTTGATACCAGTTTATATCTGTACTGTCTTCCAGCCTGAACACTGTTGATACCAGTTTATATCTGTACTGTCTTCCAGCCTGAACACTGTTGATACCAGTTTATATCTGTACTGTCTTCCAGCCTGTTGATACCAGTTTATATCTGTACTGTCTTCCAGCCTCAACACTGTTGATACCAGTTTATATCTGTACTGTCTTCCAACCTGAACACTGTTGATACCAGTTCATATCTGTACTGTCTTCCAACCTGAACACTGTTGATACCAGTTTATATATGTACTGTCTTCCAACCTGAACACTGTTGATACCAGTTTATATCTGTACTGTCTTCCGACCTGAACACTGTTGATACCAGTTTATATCTGTACTGTCTTTCAACCTGAACACTGTTGATACCAGTTTATATCTGTACTGTCTTCCAACCTGAACACTGTTGATACCAGTTTATATATATACTGTCTTCCAACCTGAACACTGTTGATACCAGTTTATATCTGTACTGTCTTCCAGCCTGAACACTGTTGATACCAGTTTATATCTGTACTGTCTTCCAGCCTGAACACTGTTGATACCAGTTTATATCTGTACTGTCTGCCAACCTGAACACGGTTGATACCAGTTTATATCTGTACTGTCTTCCAACATGAACATTGTTGATACCAGTTTATATCTGTACTGTCTTCCAACCTGAACACTGTTGATACCAGTTTATATCTGTACTGTCTTCCAGCCTGAACACTGTTGATACCAGTTTATATCTGTACTGTCTTCCAGCCTGAACACTGTTGATTCCAGTTTATATCTGTACTGTCTTCCAACCTGAACACTGCTGATACCAGTTTATATCTGTTCTGTCTTTCAACCTGAACACTGTTGATACCAGTTTATATCTGTACTGTCTTCCAACCTGAACACTGTTGATACCAGTTTATATATGTACTGTCTTCCAACCTGAACACTGTTGATACCAGTTTATATCTGTACTGTCTTCCAACCTGAACACTGTTGATACCAGTTTATATCTGTACTGTCTTCCAACCTGAACACTGTTGATACCAGTTTATATCTGTACTGTCTGCCAGCCTGAACACTGTTGATACCAGTTTATATTTGTACTGTCTTCCAGCCTGAACACTGTTGATACCAGTTTATATCTGTACTGTCTTCCAGCCTGTTGATACCAGTTTATATCTGTACTGTCTTCCAGCCTCAACACTGTTGATACCAGTTTATATCTGTACTGTCTTCCAACCTGAACACTGTTGATACCCGTTCATATCTGTACTGTCTTCCGACCTGTTGATACCAGTTTATATCTGTACTGTTTTCCAGCCTGAACACTCTTGATACCAGTTTATATCTGTACTGTCTTCCAACCTGAACACTGTTGATACCAGTTTATATCTGTACTGTCTTCCAACCTGAACACTGTTGATACCAGTTTATATCTGTACTGTCTTCCAGCCTGAACACTGTTGATACCAGTTTATATCTGTACTGTCTTCCAACCTGAACACTGTTGATACCAGTTTATATCTGTACTGTCTTCCAACCTGAACACTGTTGATACCAGTTTATATCTGTACTGTCTTCCAGCCTGTTGATACCAGTTTATATCTGTTCTGTCTTCCAACCTGAACACTGTTGATACCAGTTTATATCTGTACTGTCTTCCAACCTGAACACTGTTGATACCAGTTTATATCTGTACTGTCTTCCAGCCTGAACACTGTTGATACCAGTTTATATCTGTACTGTCTTCCAACCTGAACACTGTTGATACCAGTTTATATCTGTACTGTCTTCCAACCTGAACACTGTTGATACCAGTTTATATCTGTACTGTCTTCCAACCTGAACACTGTTGATACCAGTTTATATCTGTACTGTCTTCCAACCTGAACACTGTTGATACCAGTTTATATCTGTACTGTCTTCCAACCTGAACACTGTTGATACCAGTTTATATCTGTACTGTCTTCCAACCTGAAAACTGTTGATACCAGTTTATATCTGTACTGTCTTCCAGCCTGAACACTTTTGATACCAGTTTATATCTGTACTGTCTTCCAACCTGAACACTGTTGATACCAGTTTATATCTGTACTGTCTTCCAACCTGAACACTGTTGATACCAGTTTATATCTGTACTGTCTTCCAGCCTGAACACTGTTGATACCAGTTTATATCTGTACTGTCTTCCAACCTGAACACTGTTGATACCAGTTTATATCTGTACTGTCTTCCAACCTGAACACTGTTGATACCAGTTTATATCTGTACTGTCTTCCAACCTGAACACTGTTGATACCAGTTTATATCTGTACTGTCTTCCAACCTGAACACTGTTGATACCAGTTTATATCTGTACTGTCTTCCAACCTGAACACTGTTGATACCAGTTTATATCTGTACTGTCTTCCAACCTGAAAACTGTTGATACCAGTTTATATCTGTACTGTCTTCCAGCCTGAACACTGTTGATACCAGTTTTTATCTGTACTGTCTTCCAGCCTGAACACTGTTGATACCAGTTTATATCTGTACTGTCTTCCAGCCTGAACACTGTTTATACCAGTTTATATCTGTACTGTCTTCCAACCTGAACACTGTTGATACCAGTTTATATCTGTACTGTCTTCCAACCTGAACACTGTTGATACCAGTTTATATCTGTACTGTCTTCCAACCTGAACACTGTTGATACCAGTTTATATCTGTACTGTCTTCCAACCTGAACACTGTTGATACCAGTTTATATCTGTACTGTCTTCCAACCTGAACACTGTTGATACCAGTTTATATCTGTACTGTCTTCCAACCTGAAAACTGTTGATACCAGTTTATATCTGTACTGTCTTTCAACCTGAACACTGTTGATACCAGTTTATATCTGTACTGTCTTCCAACCTGAACACTGTTGATACCAGTTTATATCTGTACTGTCTTCCAACCTGAACACTGTTGATACCAGTTTATATCTGTACTGTCTTCCAGCCTGAACACTGTTGATACCAGTTTATATATGTACTGTCTCCAACCTGAACACTGTTGATACCAGTTTATATCTGTACTGTCTTCCAACCTGAACACTGTTGATACCAGTTTATATCTGTACTGTCTTCCAACCTGAACACTGTTGATACCAGTTTATATCTCTACTGTCTTCCAACCTGAACACTGTTGATACCAGTTTATATCTGTTTATATCTGTACTGTCTTCCAACCTGCACACTGTTGATACCAGTTTATATCTGTACTGTCTTCCAGCCTGAACACTGTTTATACCAGTTTATATCTGTACTGTCTTCCAGCCTGTTGATACCAGTTTATATCTGTACTGTCTTCCAGCCTGAACACTGTTGATACCAGTTTATATCTGTACTGTCTTCCAACCTGAACACTGTTGATACCAGTTTATATCTGTACTGTCTTCCAACCTGAAAACTGTTGATACCAGTTTATATCTGTACTGTCTTCCAGCCTGAACACTGTTGATACCAGTTTTTATCTGTACTGTCTTCCAGCCTGAACACTGTTGATACCAGTTTATATCTGTACTGTCTTCCAGCCTGAACACTGTTTATACCAGTTTATATCTGTACTGTCTTCCAACCTGAACACTGTTGATACCAGTTTATATCTGTACTGTCTTCCAACCTGAACACTGTTGATACCAGTTTATATCTGTACTGTCTTCCAACCTGAACACTGTTGATACCAGTTTATATCTGTACTGTCTTCCAACCTGAACACTGTTGATACCAGTTTATATCTGTACTGTCTTCCAACCTGAACACTGTTGATACCAGTTTATATCTGTACTGTCTTCCAACCTGAAAACTGTTGATACCAGTTTATATCTGTACTGTCTTTCAACCTGAACACTGTTGATACCAGTTTATATCTGTACTGTCTTCCAACCTGAACACTGTTGATACCAGTTTATATCTGTACTGTCTTCCAACCTGAACACTGTTGATACCAGTTTATATCTGTACTGTCTTCCAGCCTGAACACTGTTGATACCAGTTTATATATGTACTGTCTCCAACCTGAACACTGTTGATACCAGTTTATATCTGTACTGTCTTCCAGCCTGAACACTGTTGATACCAGTTTATATCTGTACTGTCTTCCAGCCTGTTGATACCAGTTTATATCTGTACTGTCTTCCAGCCTGAACACTGTTGATACCAGTTTATATCTGTACTGTCTTCCAACCTGAACACTGTTGATACCAGTTTATATCTGTACTGTCTTCCAACCTGAACACTGGTGATACCAGTTTATATCTGTACTCTCTTCCAACCTGAACACTGTTGATATCAGTTTATATCTGTACTGTCTTCCAGCCTGAACACTGTTGATACCAGTTTATATCTGTACTGTCTTCCAACCTGAACACTGTTGATACCAGTTTATATCTGTACTGTCTTCCAGCCTGAACACGGTTGATACCAGTTTATATCTGTACTGTCTTCCAACCTGAACACTGTTGATACCAGTTTATATCTGTACTGTCTTCCAACCTGAACACTGTTGATACCAGTTTATATCTGTACTGTCTTCCGACCTGAACACTGTTGATACCAGTTTATATCTGTACTGTCTTCCAGCCTGAACACTGTTGATACCAGTTTATATATGTACTGTCTCCAACCTGAACACTGTTGATACCAGTGTATATCTGTACTGTCTTCCAACCTGAACACTGTTGATACCAGTTTATATCTGTACTGTCTTCCAACCTGAACACTGTTGATACCAGTTTATATCTGTACTGTCTTCCAACCTGAACACTGTTGATACCAGTTTATATCTGTACTGTCTTCCAGCCTGAACACTGTTGATACCAGTTTATATCTGTACTGTCTTCCAACCTGAACACTGTTGATACCAGTTTATATCTGTACTGTCTTCCAGCCTGAACACGGTTGATACCAGTTTATATCTGTACTGTCTTCCAACCTGAACACTGTTGATACCAGTTTATATCTGTACTGTCTTCCAACCTGAACACTGTTGATACCAGTTTATATCTGTACTGTCTTCCGACCTGAACACTGTTGATACCAGTTTATATCTGTACTGTCTTCCAGCCTGAACACTGTTGATACCAGTTTATATATGTACTGTCTCCAACCTGAACACTGTTGATACCAGTTTATATCTGTACTGTCTTCCAACCTGAACACTGTTGATACCAGTTTATATCTGTACTGTCTTCCAACCTGAACACTGTTGATACCAGTTTATATCTGTACTGTCTTCCAACCTGAACACTGTTGATACCAGTTTATATCTGTACTGTCTTCCAACCTGAACACTGTTGATACCAGTTTATATCTGTACTGTCTTCCAACCTGAACACTGTTGATACCAGTTTATATCTGTACTGTCTTCCAACCTGAACACTGTTGATACCAGTTTATATCTGTACTGTCTTCCAACCTGAACACTGTTGATACCAGTTTATATCTGTACTGTCTTCCAACCTGAAAACTGTTGATACCAGTTTATATCTGTACTGTCTTTCAACCTGAACACTGTTGATACCAGTTTATATCTGTACTGTCTTCCAACCTGAACACTGTTGATACCAGTTTATATCTGTACTGTCTTCCAACCTGAACACTGTTGATACCAGTTTATATCTGTACTGTCTTCCAGCCTGAACACTGTTGATACCAGTTTATATATGTACTGTCTCCAACCTGAACACTGTTGATAGCAGTTTATATCTGTACTGTCTTCCAACCTGAACACTGTTGATACCAGTTTATATCTGTACTGTCTTCCAACCTGAACACTGTTGATACCAGTTTATATCTCTACTGTCTTCCAACCTGAACACTGTTGATACCAGTTTATATCTGTTTATATCTGTACTGTCTTCCAACCTGCACACTGTTGATACCAGTTTATATCTGTACTGTCTTCCAGCCTGAACACTGTTGATACCAGTTTATATCTGTACTGTCTTCCAGCCTGTTGATACCAGTTTATATCTGTACTGTCTTCCAGCCTGAACACTGTTGATACCAGTTTATATCTGTACTGTCTTCCAACCTGAACACTGTTGATACCAGTTTATATCTGTACTGTCTTCCAACCTGAAAACTGTTGATACCAGTTTATATCTGTACTGTCTTCCAGCCTGAACACTGTTGATACCAGTTTTTATCTGTACTGTCTTCCAGCCTGAACACTGTTGATACCAGTTTATATCTGTACTGTCTTCCAGCCTGAACACTGTTTATACCAGTTTATATCTGTACTGTCTTCCAACCTGAACACTGTTGATACCAGTTTATATCTGTACTGTCTTCCAACCTGAACACTGTTGATACCAGTTTATATCTGTACTGTCTTCCAACCTGAACACTGTTGATACCAGTTTATATCTGTACTGTCTTCCAACCTGAACACTGTTGATACCAGTTTATATCTGTACTGTCTTCCAACCTGAACACTGTTGATACCAGTTTATATCTGTACTGTCTTCCAACCTGAAAACTGTTGATACCAGTTTATATCTGTACTGTCTTTCAACCTGAACACTGTTGATACCAGTTTATATCTGTACTGTCTTCCAACCTGAACACTGTTGATACCAGTTTATATCTGTACTGTCTTCCAACCTGAACACTGTTGATACCAGTTTATATCTGTACTGTCTTCCAGCCTGAACACTGTTGATACCAGTTTATATATGTACTGTCTCCAACCTGAACACTGTTGATACCAGTTTATATCTGTACTGTCTTCCAACCTGAACACTGTTGATACCAGTTTATATCTGTACTGTCTTCCAACCTGAACACTGTTGATACCAGTTTATATCTCTACTGTCTTCCAACCTGAACACTGTTGATACCAGTTTATATCTGTTTATATCTGTACTGTCTTCCAACCTGAACACTGTTGATACCAGTTTATATCTGTACTGTCTTCCAGCCTGAACACTGTTGATACCAGTTTATATCTGTACTGTCTTCCAGCCTGTTGATACCAGTTTATATCTGTACTGTCTTCCAGCCTGAACACTGTTGATACCAGTTTATATCTGTACTGTCTTCCAACCTGAACACTGTTGATACCAGTTTATATCTGTACTGTCTTCCAACCTGAACACTGGTGATACCAGTTTATATCTGTACTCTCTTCCAACCTGAACACTGTTGATATCAGTTTATATCTGTACTGTCTTCCAGCCTGAACACTGTTGATACCAGTTTATATCTGTACTGTCTTCCAACCTGAACACTGTTGATACCAGTTTATATCTGTACTGTCTTCCAGCCTGAACACGGTTGATACCAGTTTATATCTGTACTGTCTTCCAACCTGAACACTGTTGATACCAGTTTATATCTGTACTGTCTTCCAACCTGAACACTGTTGATACCAGTTTATATCTGTACTGTCTTCCGACCTGAACACTGTTGATACCAGTTTATATCTGTACTGTCTTCCAGCCTGAACACTGTTGATACCAGTTTATATATGTACTGTCTCCAACCTGAACACTGTTGATACCAGTTTATATCTGTACTGTCTTCCAACCTGAACACTGTTGATACCAGTTTATATCTGTACTGTCTTCCAACCTGAACACTGTTGATACCAGTTTATATCTGTACTGTCTTCCAACCTGAACACTGTTGATACCAGTTTATATCTGTACTGTCTTCCAACCTGAACACTGTTGATACCAGTTTATATCTGTACTGTCTTCCAACCTGAACACTGTTGATACCAGTTTATATCTGTACTGTCTTCCAACCTGAAAACTGTTGATACCAGTTTATATCTGTACTGTCTTCCAGCCTGAACACTGTTGATACCAGTTTTTATCTGTACTGTCTTCCAGCCTGAACACTGTTGATACCAGTTTATATCTGTACTGTCTTCCAGCCTGAACACTGTTTATACCAGTTTATATCTGTACTGTCTTCCAACCTGAACACTGTTGATACCAGTTTATATCTGTACTGTCTTCCAACCTGAACACTGTTGATACCAGTTTATATCTGTACTGTCTTCCAACCTGAACACTGTTGATACCAGTTTATATCTGTACTGTCTTCCAACCTGAACACTGTTGATACCAGTTTATATCTGTACTGTCTTCCAACCTGAACACTGTTGATACCAGTTTATATCTGTACTGTCTTCCAACCTGAACACTGTTGATACCAGTTTATATCTGTACTGTCTTCCAACCTGAACACTATTGATACCAGTTTATATCTGTACTGTCTTCCAACCTGCACACTGTTGATACCAGTTTATATCTGTACTGTCTTCCAACCTGAACACTGTTGATACCAGTTTATATCTGTACTGTCTTCCAGCCTGAACACTGTTGATACCAGTTTATATCTGTACTGTCTTCCAGCCTGTTGATACCAGTTAATATCTGTACTGTCTTCCAGCCTGAACACTGTTGATACCAGTTTATATCTGTACTGTCTTCCAACCTGAACACTGTTGATACCAGTTTATATCTGTACTGTCTTCCAGCCTGAACACTGTTGATACCAGTTTTTATCTGTACTGTCTTCCAGCCTGAACACTGTTGATACCAGTTTATATCTGTACTGTCTTCCAGCCTGAACACTGTTTATACCAGTTTATATCTGTACTGTCTTCCAACCTGAACACTGTTGGTACCAGTTTATATCTGTACTGTCTTCCAACCTGAACACTGTTGATACCAGTTTATATCTGTACTGTCTTCCAACCTGAACACTGTTGATACCAGTTTATATCTGTACTGTCTTCCAACCTGAAAACTGTTGATACCAGTTTATATCTGTACTGTCTTTCAACCTGAACACTGTTGATACCAGTTTATATCTGTACTGTCTTCCAACCTGAACACTGTTGATACCAGTTTATATCTGTACTGTCTTCCAACCTGAACACTGTTGATACCAGTTTATATCTGTACTGTCTTCCAGCCTGAACACTGTTGATACCAGTTTATATATGTACTGTCTCCAACCTGAACACTGTTGATACCAGTTTATATCTGTACTGTCTTCCAACCTGAACACTGTTGATACCAGTTTATATCTGTACTGTCTTCCAACCTGAACACTGTTGATACCAGTTTATATCTGTACTGTCTTCCAGCCTGAACACTGTTGATACCAGTTTATATCTGTACTGTCTTCCAGCCTGTTGATACCAGTTTATATCTGTACTGTCTTCCAGCCTGAACACTGTTGATACCAGTTTATATCTGTACTGTCTTCCAACCTGAACACTGTTGATACCAGTTTATATCTGTACTGTCTTTCAACCTGAACACTGTTGATACCAGTTTATATCTGTACTGTCTTCCAACCTGAACACTGTTGATACCAGTTTATATCTGTACTGTCTTCCAACCTGAACACTGTTGATACCAGTTTATATCTGTACTGTCTTCCAGCCTGAACACTGTTGATACCAGTTTATATATGTACTGTCTCCAACCTGAACACTGTTGATACCAGTTTATATCTGTACTGTCTTCCAACCTGAACACTGTTGATACCAGTTTATATCTGTACTGTCTTCCAACCTGAACACTGTTGATACCAGTTTATATCTGTACTGTCTTCCAGCCTGAACACTGTTGATACCAGTTTATATCTGTACTGTCTTCCAGCCTGTTGATACCAGTTTATATCTGTACTGTCTTCCAGCCTGAACACTGTTGATACCAGTTTATATCTGTACTGTCTTCCAACCTGAACACTGTTGATACCAGTTTATATCTGTACTGTCTTCCAACCTGAACACTGGTGATACCAGTTTATATCTGTACTGTCTTCCAACCTGAACACTGTTGATACCAGTTTATATCTGTACTGTCTTCCAGCCTGAACACTGTTGATACCAGTTTATATCTGTACTGTCTTCCAACCTGAACACTGTTGATACCAGTTTATATCTGTACTGTCTTCCAACCTGAACACTGTTGATACCAGTTTATATCTGTACTGTCTTCCGACCTGAACACTGTTGATACCAGTTTATATCTGTACTGTCTTCCAACCTGAACACTGTTGATACCAGTTTATATCTGTACTGTCTTCCAGCCTGAACACTGTTGATACCAGTTTATATCTGTACTGTTTTTCACTTATTTTATTTGGTGAATAAATAAAACCTAATTGAGGAATGTTTTTACTTGTAATGACTTGTGTTCTGTTTAAACCCTGATTTTAAACTGAGACTCAGTGATATGACCTGGCAGTGTCTTTATTTATATAAGTACCTGATTCAGACTGCGTTGTCGTCCAGCCCAGTGGCTCTTTCTGGGATACATTGAATGGAATGGAGTTGTGTTCCCAGAAGTCCACAGGATGGCGCCAGAGCAGCATAAATGGACTGGTGAGACCTGAGTAATGTACCAGGGGAATACACTATATACAGTGGGGAGAACAAGTATTTGATACACTGCCGATTTTGCAGGTTTTCCTACTTACAAAGCATGTAGAGGTCTGTAATTTTTATCATAGGTACACTTCAACTGTGAGAGACGGAATCTAAAACAAAAATCCAGAAAATCACATTGTATGATTTTTAAGTAATTTATTTGCATTTTATTGCATGACATAAGTATTTGATCACCTACCAACCAGTAAGAATTCCGGCTCTCACAGACCTGTTAGTTTTTCTTTAAGAAGCCCTCCTGTTCTCCACTCATTACCTGTATTAACTGCACCTGTTTGAACTCGTTACCTGTATAAAAGACACCTGTCCACACACTCAATCAAACAGATTCCAACCTCCACAATGGCCAAGACCAGAGAGCTGTGTAAGGACATCAGGGATAAAATTGTAGACCTGCACAAGGCTGGGATGGGCTACAGGACAATAGGCAAGCAGCTTGGTGAGAAGGAAACAACTGTTGGCGCAATTATTAGAAAATGGAAGAAGTTCAAGATGACGGTCAATCACCCTCAGTCTGGGGCTCCATGCAAGATTTCACCTCGTGGGGCATCAATGATCATGAGGAAGAAGAGGGATCAGCCCAGAACTACACGGCAGGACCTGGTCAATGACCTGAAGAGAGCTGGGACCACAGTCTCAAAGAAAACCATTAGTAACACACTACGCCGTCATGGATTAAAATCCTGCAGCGCACGCAAGGTCCCCCTGCTTAAGCCAGTGCATGTCCAGGCCTGTCTGAAGTTTGCCAATGACCATCTGGATGATCCAGAGGAGGAATGGGAGAAGGTCATGTGGTCTGATGAGACAAAAATAGAGCTTTTTGGTCTAACTCCACTCGCCGTGTTTGGAGGAAGAAGAAGGATGAGTACAACCCCAAGAACACCATCCCAACCGTGAAGCATGGAGGTGGAAACATCATTCTTTGGGGATGCTTTTCTGCAAAGGGGACAGGACGACTGCACCGTATTGAGGGGAGGATGGATGGGGCCATGTATCGCGAGATCTTGGCCAACAACCTCCTTCCCTCAGTAAGAGCATTGAAGATGGGTCGTGGCTGGGTCTTCCAGCATGACAACGACACGAAGCACACAGCCATGGCAACTAAGGAGTGGCTCCGTAAGAAGCATCTCAAGGTCCTGGAGTGGCCTAGCCAGTCTCCAGACCTGAACCCAATAGAAAATCTTTGGAGGGAGCTGAAAGTCCGTATTGCCCAGCGACAGCCCCGAAACCTGAAGGATCTGGAGAAGATCTGTAAGGAGGAGTGGGCCAAAATCCCTGCTGCAGTGTGTGCAAACCTAGTCAAGAACTACAGGAAACGTATGATCTCTGTAATTGCAAACAAAGGTTTCTGTACCAAATATTAAGTTCTGCTTTTCTGATGTATCAAATACTTATGTCATGCAATAAAATGCAAATTAATTACTTAAAAATCATACAATGTGATTTTCTGGATTTTTGATTCTTGATTTTTGATTTTAGATTCCGTCTCTCATAGTTGAAGTGTACCTATGATAAAAATTACAGACCTCTACATGCTTTGTAAGTAGGAAAACCTGCAAAATCGGCAGTGTATCAAATACTTGTTCTCCCCACTGTATATACAGCAGTATGTGGACACCCCTTCAAATTAGTGGAATCGGCTATTTCAGCCACACCTGTTGCTGACAGGTGTATAAAATCGAGCAGACAGCCATGCAATCTCCATAGACAAACATTGGCAGTAGAATGGCCTTACTGAAGAGCTCAGTGACTTTCAATGTGGCACCGTCATAGGATGCCACCTTTCCAACAAGTTAGTTCGTCAAACTTCTGCCCTGCTAGAGCTGCCCCGGTCAATTGTAAGTGCTGTTATTGTGAAGTGGGAAAGTCTAGGAGCTCACAGAACGGGACTGCCGAGTGTCTATGGAGATTTCATGACTGTGTGTTCGATTTCATACACATGTCAGCAACGGGTGTGGCTGAAATAGCTAAATCCGCTAATTTGAAAGGGTGTCCACATACTTTTGTATATATAGAGTGTCCCTTCATCTATCGTCCGCTTATTTGAGTGCCTTGTTGGAATGATGTTAAGTCCACATGTTCAGACAGACAGGAAGTGGCTGATTAAATCACCTTTATTAAAAGATACAAGATGCTGGAATACCAACACTTTAGGATGCAGCAGTACTTTACACACAGGCCCAGGCTTGTGCCCAACCAAACTCAGAGGCTGTGTCCAAAATGGTCCCTTATTCACTATATAGTGCACTACCTTTAACCAGAGCCCTATTCACTATATAGTGCACTACCTTTAACCAGAGCCCTATTCCCTATATAGTGCACTACCTTTAACCAGAGCCCTATTCCCTATATAGTGCACTACCTTTAACCAGAGCCCTATTCCCTATATAGTGCACTACCTTTAACCAGAGCCCTATTCACTATATAGTGCACTACCTTTAACCAGAGCCCTATTGCCTATATAGTGCACTACCTTTAACCAGAGCCCTATTCCCTATATAATGCACTACTTTATACTACAGCCCTAGTCCCTATATAGTGCACTACTTTTAACCAAAGCCCTGTATAGACCAGACAACACCTAATCATCTGTATACATCTGAATCTAACATTGTGTTTGTCCTGTTAATCACCCTGTGAATGACTCTCTATGGGTTCAGGTTAACACACTATAAAGGGAACAGAATGACTCTCTATGGGTCCAGGTCAACACTCTATAAAGGGAACAGAATGACTCTCTATGGGTCCAGGTTAACACTCTATAAAGGGAATAGAATGACTCTCTATGGGTCCAGGTTAACACTCTATAAAGGGAATAGAATGACTCTCTATGGGTCCAGGTTAACACTCTATAAAGGGAACAGAATGACTCTCTATGGGTCCAGGTTAACACTCTATAAAGGGAATAGAATGACTCTCTATGGGTTCAGATTAACACTCTATAAAGGGAATAGAATGACTCTCTATGGGTCCAGGTGAACACTCTATAAAGGGAACAGAATGACTCTCTATGGGTCCAGGTTAACACTCTATAAAGGGAACAGAATGACTCTCTATGGGTCCAGGTTAACACTCTATAAAGGGAATAGAATGACTCTCTATTGGTCCAGGTTAACACTCTATAAAGGGAACAGAATGACTCTCTATGGGTCCAGGTTAACACTCTATAAAGGGAATAGAATGACTCTCTATGGGTCCAGGTTAACACACTATAAAGGGAACAGAATGACTCTCTATGGGTCCAGGTTAACACACTATAAAGGGAATAGAATGACTCTCTATGGGTCCAGGTTAACACACTATAAAGGGAATAGAATGACTCTCTATGGGTCCAGGTTAACACACTATAAAGGGAATAGAATGACTCTCTATGGGTTCAGGTTAACACTCTATAAAAGGGAATAGAATGACTCTCTATGGGTTCAGGTTAACACTCTATAAAGGGAACAGAATGACTCTCTATGGGTCCAGGTTAACACTCTATAAAGGGAATAGAATGACTCTCTATGGGTCCAGGTTAACACGCTATAAAGGGAATAGAATGACTCTCTATGGGTCCAGGTTAACACACTATAAAGGGAATAGAATGACTCTCTATGGGTTAACACACTATAAAGGGAACAGAATGACTCTCTATGGGTTCAGGTTAACACTCTATAAAGGGAAAAGAATGACTCTCTATGGGTCCAGGTTAACACTCTATAAAGGGAACAGAATGACTCTCTATGGGTTCAGGTTAACACTCTATAAAGGGAACAGAATGACTCTCTATGGGTTAACACACTATAAAGGGAACAGAATGACTCTCTATGGGTCCAGGTTAACACTCTATAAAGGGAACAGAATGACTCTCTATGGGTTCAGGTTAACACACTATAAAGGGAATAGAATGACTCTCTATGGGTTAACACACTATAAAGGGAACAGAATGACTCTCTATGGGTTCAGGTTAACACTCTATAAAGGGAAAAGAATGACTCTCTATGGGTCCAGGTTAACACTCTATAAAGGGAACAGAATGACTCTCTATGGGTTCAGGTTAACACTCTATAAAGGGAAAAGAATGACTCTCTATGGGTCCAGGTGAACACTCTATAAAGGGAACAGAATGACTCTCTATGGGTCCAGGTTAACACTCTATAAAGGGAATAGAATGACTCTCTATGGGTCCAGGTTAACACACTATAAAGGGAATAGAATGACTCTCTATGGGTCCAGGTTAACACTCTATAAAGGGAACAGAATGACTCTCTATGGGTCCAGGTTAACACTCTATAAAGGGAACATAATGACTCTCTATGGGTTCAGGTTAACACACTATAAAGGGAACAGAATGACTCTCTATGGTTTCAGGTTAACACACTATAAAGGGAATAGAATGACTCTCTATGGGTCCAGGTTAACACACTATAAAGGGAATAGAATGACTCTCTATGGGTCCAGGTTAACACACTATAAAGGGAACAGAATGACTCTCTATGGGTCCAGGTTAACACTCTATAAAGGGAATAGAATGACTCTCTATGGGTCCAGGTTAACACTCTATAAAGGGAATAGAATGACTCTCTATGGGTTCAGGTTAACACTCTATAAAGGGAATAGAATGACTCTCTGTGGGTCCAGGTTAACACTATAAAGGGAACAGAATGACTCTCTATGGGTCCAGGTTAACACTCTATAAAGGGAATAGAATGACTCTCTATGGGTCCAGGTTAACACTCTATAAAGGGAATAGAATGACTCTCTATGGGTCCAGGTTAACACTCTATAAAGGGAACAAAATGACTCTCTATGGGTCCAGGTTAACACTCTATAAAGGGAACAGAATGACTCTCTATGGGTTCAGGTTAACACACTATAAAGGGAACAGAATGACTCTCTATGGGTCCAGGTTAATACTCTATAAAGGGAACAGAATGACTCTCTGTGGGTCCAGGTCAACACACTATAAAGGGAATACGGGGCCATTTGGAACACAGCCACAGTAATAATAACAAAGCTATTTTTGATCATAATCCCTGTAAATATCTGCAGTATCCTTGCCAACCCATTTCAATCTGCATATTGGTTTTCTTTTCAAATCACAACGTGACAGTAAAACAGTCTTTAAAGAAGAGATCTGAGACCATGCAACACTCAACAAGCCCACATTACAGTTACTTCTGGGTTCACCACCATTTTGAATGGCATCATCAATATCATGATCATTATCATCAACACTTACAACACCAGAAGACTTTACACAATAGTGACAAGGACGTTTTGACGTTTTTTGGGGGAAAGGACAGAATCGATCAAATCTTGAAGACCTCATCCACTGAGTTACATTACAGGACAAAAGGGTCACGTTATAGATGGAGCAGGGTTCTTTTTTGTTTGATTAGTGTTTTTCCCCGAGTCAGTCGATGCCTTTAGGCCTCATGCTTGGTGTTAACGGGGGACCGTGACCCTGAGCAACAGATATACACTACACTTCAGCAAACTAACCTCTGTGTTGGCACCAAACGCTAACCAGATCAGATCAGTGTCTAACCTGCTGCTCCCAGATCAGTGTCTAACCTGCTGCTCCCAGATCAGTGTCTAACCTGCTGCTCCCAGATCAGTGTCTAACCTGCTGCTCCCAGATCAGTGTCTAACCTGCTGCTCCCAGATCAGTGTCTAACCTGCTGTTCCCAGATCAGTGTCTAACCTGCTGCTCCCAGATCAGTGTCTAACCTGCTGCTCCCAGATCAGTGTCTAACCTGCTGCTCCCAGATCAGTGTCTAACCTGCTGCTCCCAGATCAGTGTCTAACCTGCTGCTCCCAGATCAGTGTGTGCCATCATTCCATTCATTGTCATGTTTGGATGCCAAGAAGTGGCAAGGAGTGACATGATGGAACAAACATACTGATACCCAGGCTAACCAATCACCATCATAACATTCTAATTTACATTCTGACTGGAATAATCATGTCATGATACTTTGGGTGCTAACATGGCGTCCATTAAGATACTAAACCTCAAACCCAGTTGACCCTCTACTGTATAGAGATGTCTCAGGGTCGCTACCTGCCAGAGAGGTAAAGACACTGTGTAGGCTACTTCCAATAGACTTTGTCCTGTAGCTACCTGCCAGAGAGGTAAAGACACGGTGTAGGCTACTTCCAATGGGCTTTGTCCTGTAGCGACTACTACAGAACATATTGTACACATCACAATCACATGTTCTTCATCATAGCCAGACAACAGGTTTCCTCATGATGTTCACATGATGTTTAATGGAAGATGGTTGATACATGGTGAGTGGCTTATCTTTTAAAGAGAAACTCTCTCAATATGCAAAGGCAAAGGCAGACATTGGGGAAAATGACATTCAAGAAGCATTGAAAAATAGAGCAAATATAAGGACAAACCTGAGAAAACAACAGTTGTCTGTTGATATGTTACCATGGTAACCCCTCTTCCCTGTAAAACACCTCCAGACAGTGTGAAACCATGTTGTTTTACATTAATCCAATAACAGCTCAGGTGTGTCAAGTATAACAGAGACAGAAGGCAACTGAAAGACACAGTAACAGAAATGCAGATGTAAAGAGCAAACTGAGATAGATACATCTCCTGAACTAGAACTTAGAAGATGGTCATTCTAGATGTAGAACTTAGAAGATGGTCATTCTAGAACTAGAACTTAGAAGATGGTCATTCTAGATGTAGAACTTAGAAGATGGTCATTCTAGATGTAGAACTTAGAAGATGGTCATTCTAGATGTAGAACTTAGAAGATGGTCATTCTAGAACTAGAACTTAGAAGATGGTAATTCTAGATGTAGAACTTAGAAGATGATCATTCTAGAACTAGAACTTAGAAGATGGTCATTCTAGATGTAGAACTTAGAAGATGGTAACTTCTTGAGGAGTATGAGACAAACATGTCAAACATTCTAACTGATAACTAACATTACAAAGGGCTGCTCCTTGAAACCTTGTTGAACTGGCAATTTCCAGAATAGAACACTTTAGAATAACCGTCTAGAATGTACCTCTCACACTATGGGGTGTAAATACATCTCCATACTCCAACTTCACTGTATGAGTGAGTCCCACGTGTTTAACTTCATCTGATCCCCTTCAGTTAACACACTGTAGTGGAGAACATCAGATTACATCACAGGTAGACAAGTGGATCTCCACCTACAGCTCATACCCCCTGCCTCCCAAATGGCCCCCTATTCCCTACATAGTGCACTACTTTTAACCAGAGCCCTGTGGGTAGTGCACTATATAGGGAATAGGGGGGCATTTTGGGATGTAGCCCACGATGTTCGGTTGTCTACTATGATGTATACTGGTTTGGTTTATGACCAACATCCTCTCTGTCTCGTTCTAGACCGTGTCTAACCTAACTTCCTGTTTACACCTTTCATACCGGTCTCTGTCTTTTACTATTATACAGGTGGGCCTTGGAGGGAGGGGGGAGAGGAGGGAGAGGGGAAGGATGGAGGGCGGGAGGGGGGAGAGGAGGGGGGAGGAAGAAAGAGGGAGAGACAGTCCTTCTTAATGAAGAGGGAGAGAAGGAGGGAGAGGGGAGACACGGGGAGAGGGAAGGAGGGAGAGAGGAATGAGGTCTTTATCCATCCCAGTCCTTCTTGATGGAGGGAGAGAGGGATGAAAGTGGGGGAGACAGGGGAGAGAAGGGGTAAGAAGGAAGGGGAAAGGGAGAGGTGGAGACACAGGGAGAGGGAAGGAGGGAGAGAGGAATGAGGCTCCTCTCTATTCGTCCCAGTCCTTCTTGATCCCCAGGTTCCACTCCCAGGAGAGGTGGTCGGTCTTGTCGTCATCGGTGAAGTGGGACTTGATGTGGTAGCTGCCTCTGACAATCATGCCTTTGGGCGCCTCCTCCACCGGGGTCATGAACTCGTGCTCCTCCACCCGTGGCCCGTAGCTGCCCACCATGTACAACGCCTTGTCCACTGCACGACACAAAATGGACGCTCAGTTGCACACTTGCTAGCCAGGTTTTAGGTGAATGTGGGGGAAACTGTGACAATTTGTGTCAGTGACGACACACCAAATGGCGGCTCAGTTGAACAGTTGGTAATCAGGTTTTAAGTGTATGTGGGGGAAACTGACGTCTTGTGTCGATGAAAACACACAAAATGGCAGCTCAGTTGCATCGCTGTTAACCCGGAATTAGGTGTATGTGTGGAAACTGTGATGTCTTGTGTCGATGACAACACCCAAATGGCAGCTCAGTTGCACCCTTGCTAGCCAGGGTTTAGGTGTATGTATCAGAAACTGACACGGTCTATGGGTCTAAACAGCACAGCGTATCCACAGCTTGGCATAAAATGGGGTCCTCCTTACCTCTGATTCCTTTCCTGTAGGTCAGATGGACGTACTTCAGCCCAGACACAATATCCCTGTTAACCTGGAGAGGAGAGGAGGGAAGAGGAGAGAAGGAGGGGAGGAGAGTTATCAGGAGCAATAAATAAACAATGTAAATTAATTGGGACTGGAAATCTGTAGTGCATTTAAACACAGTATGAACTTATATGGAGGAGAGGAGAGGGGGAGGGGAAGTGAGAGGAGGGGAGAGGAGGGGAGAAAGTCGAGTGGAAAGTGGAGGAAGGGAGAGGAGGGAAGGAGAGGAGAGGAGAGGAAAGGAGAGCTTTCTTATATAAAGTCTCATCAAGAGTCAACTTTATACAGCTTTGTCCCAAATTACACCCTACTCCCTATTCAGTGCACAACGTTTTACCAGGGCACTTGGCCCTATAGACCCTGGTCTGAAGTAGTGCACTTGGCCCTATAGACCCTGGTCTGAAGTAGTGCACTTGGCCCTATAGACCCTGGTCTAAAGTAGTGCCCTTAGCCCTATAGGCCCTGGTCTGAAGTAGTGCCCTTAGCCCTATAGGCCCTGGTCTAAAGTAGTGCCCTTAGCCCTATAGGCCCTGGTCTAAAGTAGTGCCCTTAGCCCTATAGGCCCTGGTCTAAAGTAGTGCCCTTAGCCCTATAGGCCCTGGTCTAAAGTAGTGCCCTTAGCCCTATAGCCCCTGGTCTAAAGTAGTGCCCTTAGCCAAGGCCTACTCTACCATTCCTGCCATCACTGTTCCCCAGCTGCAGTTGCACTCTTCTACCTCCAGGTGTCCTCACTGCAGAGTCTGAGGGAGAGAGGGCTGCTTGGTGAGTCTGAGGGAGAGAGGGCTGCTTGGTGAGTCTGAGGGAGAGAGGGCTGCTTGGTGAGTCTGAGGGAGAGAGGGCTGCTTGGTGAGTCTGAGGGAGAGAGGGCTGCTTGGTGAGTCTGAGGGAGAGAGGGCTGCTTGGTGAGTCTGAGGGAGAGAGGGCTGCTTGGTGAGTCTGAGGGAGAGAGGGCTGCTTGGTGAGTGAGGGAGAGAGGGCTGCTTGGTGAGTCTGAGGGAGAGAGGGCTGCTTGGTGAGTGAGGGAGAGAGGGCTGCTTGGTGAATCTGAGGGAGAGAGGGCTGCTTGGTGAGTCTGAGGGAGAGAGGGCTGCTTGGTGAGTCTGAGGGAGAGAGGGCTGCTTGGTGAGTCTGAGGGAGAGAGGGCTGCTTGGTGGGTCTGAGGGAGAGAGGGCTGCTTGGTGAGTCTGAGGGAGAGAGGGCTGCTTGGTGAGTCTGAGGGAGAGAGGGCTGCTTGGTGAGTCTGAGGGAGAGAGGGCTGCTTGGTGAGTCTGAGGGAGAGAGGGCTGCTTGGTGAGTCTGAGGGAGAGAGGGCTGCTTGGTGAGTCTGAGGGAGAGAGGGCTGCTTGGTGAGTCTGAGGGAGAGAGGGCTGCTTGGTGAGTCTGAGGGAGAGAGGGCTGCTTGGTGAGTCTGAGGGAGAGAGGGCTGCTTGGTGAGTCTGAGGGAGAGAGGGCTGCTTGGTGAGTCTGAGGGAGAGAGGGCTGCTTGGTGAGTCTGAGGGAGAGAGGGCTGCTTGGTGAGTCTGAGGGAGAGAGGGCTGCTTGGTGAGTCTGAGGGAGAGAGGGCTGCTTGGTGAGTCTGAGGGAGAGAGGGCTGCTTGGTGAGTCTGAGGGAGAGAGGGCTGCTTGGTGAGTCTGAGGGAGAGAGGGCTGCTTGGTGAGTCTGAGGGAGAGAGGGCTGCTTGGTGAGTCTGAGGGAGAGAGGGCTGCTTGGTGAGTCTGAGGGAGAGAGGGCTGCTTGGTGAGTCTGAGGGAGAGAGGGCTGCTTGGTGAGTGAGGGAGAGAGGGCTGCTTGGTGAGTCTGAGGGAGAGAGGGCTGCTTGGTGAGTGAGGGAGAGAGGGCTGCTTGGTGAGTGAGGGAGAGAGGGCTGCTTGGTGAATCTGAGGGAGAGAGGGCTGCTTGGTGAGTCTGAGGGAGAGAGGGCTGCTTGGTGAGTCTGAGGGAGAGAGGGCTGCTTGGTGAGTCTGAGGGAGAGAGGGCTGCTTGGTGGGTCTGAGGGAGAGAGGGCTGCTTGGTGAGTCTGAGGGAGAGAGGGCTGCTTGGTGAGTCTGAGGGAGAGAGGGCTGCTTGGTGAGTCTGAGGGAGAGAGGGCTGCTTGGTGAGTCTGAGGGAGAGAGGGCTGCTTGGTGAGTCTGAGGGAGAGAGGGCTGCTTGGTGAGTCTGAGGGAGAGAGGGCTGCTTGGTGAGTCTGAGGGAGAGAGGGCTGCTTGGTGAGTCTGAGGGAGAGAGGGCTGCTTGGTGAGTCTGAGGGAGAGAGGGCTGCTTGGTGAGTCTGAGGGAGAGAGGGCTGCTTGGTGAGTCTGAGGGAGAGAGGGCAGCTTGGTTAGTCTGAGGGAGAGAGGGCTGCTTGGTGAGTCTGAGGGAGAGAGGGCTGCTTGGTGAGTCTGAGGGAGAGAGGGCTGCTTGGTGGTCTGAGGGAGAGAGGGCAGCTTGGTGAGTCTGAGGGAGAGAGGGCTGCTTGGTGAGTCTGAGGGAGAGAGGGCTGCTTGGTGAGTCTGAGGGAGAGAGGGCTGCTTGGTGAGTCTGAGGGAGAGAGGGCTGCTTGGTGAGTCTGAGGGAGAGAGGGCTGCTTGGTGAGTCTGAGGGAGAGAGGGCTGCTTGGTGAGTCTGAGGGAGAGAGGGCTGCTTGGTGAGTCTGAGGGAGAGAGGGCTGCTTGGTGAGTCTGAGGGAGAGAGGGCTGCTTGGTGAGTCTGAGGGAGAGAGGGCTGCTTGGTGAGTCTGAGGGAGAGAGGGCTGCTTGGTGAGTCTGAGGGAGAGAGGGCTGCTTGGTGAGTCTGAGGGAGAGAGGGCTGCTTGGTGAGTCTGAGGGAGAGAGGGCTGCTTGGTGAGTCTGAGGGAGAGAGGGCTGCTTGGTGAGTCTGAGGGAGAGAGGGCTGCTTGGTGAGTCTGAGGGAGAGAGGGCTGCTTGGTGAGTCTGAGGGAGAGAGGGCTGCTTGGTGAGTCTGAGGGAGGGGGAGAGAGGGCTGAGGGAGAGGTTTGGGGCGGGGGGAGAGGGTTGCTTGGTGAGTCTGAGGGAGGGAGGGCTGCTTGGTGTGTCTGAGGGAGGGGGAGAAGGGCTTAGGGAGGGGAGGGGGAGAGGGAGAGAGGGAGGTGAGGGAGAGGGTTGCTTGGTGAATACAGTCTCTGTCCCCACGGGATCATTCCCTTTAAAAGGTGCCTTGTCGGCAATGTGCAATAGGTTTGAATCCCAGCATAGACCAGAGTATCTCACAGTTTCATCTGATTCCATAATAATCTGTCATATCAACTAGAAAAGATCTTTCATTCCCAAGTAGAACTGGTCATGCCACTGTCACCATCCATTAGAATGGGCCTAAACAACATCAATCACGCTCCCTTCTTTCTCACTACTTTTCAACGTCATCTACAACTTCTTCAGACTGAACAAAGACGTCTATTTGTTTTTATTTACATGTGGTTGATTTGTCAACTAATTTAAAATCAACACAAAATGTCATCATGTAATTGGATTTAGGTAACAAATTGGGTAAAAAAAAAAAAACACCAGGTGTAGACCTTACAGTGAAATGCTGAATACACCAGGTGTAGACCTTACAGTGAAATGCCGAATACACCAGGTGTAGACCTTACAGTGAAATGCTGAATACACCAGGTGTAGACCTTACAGTGAAATGCCGAATACACCAGGTGTAGACCTTACAGTGAAATGCTGAATACACCAGGTGTAGACCTTACAGTGAAATGCTGAATACACCAGGTGTAGACCTTACAGTGAAATGCTGAATACACCAGGTGTAGACCTTACAGTGAAATGCTGAATACACCAGGTGTAGACCTTACAGTGAAATGCTGAATACACCAGGTGTAGACCTTACAGTGAAATGCTGAATACACCAGGTGTAGACCTTACAGTGAAATGCTGAATACACCAGGTGTAGACCTTACAGTGAAATGCCGAATACACCAGGTGTAGACCTTACAGTGAAATGCTGAATACACCAGGTGTAGACCTTCCAGTGAAATGTTGACTTACGAGCCCCTAAACAACAATGCAGTTAAAAAAAAATAGATATACGAATAAGAATTAAAAGTAAAAAGTAATTAAAGAGCAGCAGTAAAATAACAATAGCGAGACTATATACAGGGGGGTACCGGTACAGAGTCAATGTGCGGGGGCACTGGTTAGTTGAGGTAATATGTACACGTAGGTAGAGTTATTAAAGTGATTATGCATAGATGATAACAACAGAGAGTTGCAGCAGTGTAAAGAGAGGGGGGGGGGGGCAATGCAAATAGTCTGGGTAGCCATTTGATTACATGTTCAGGAGTTTTATGGCTTGGGGATAGAAGCTGTTTAAAGGCCTCTTGGACCTAGACTTGGCGCTCCGGTACCGCTCACCGTGCTCTCGATGGTGCAGGTGTAGAACCTTTTGAGGATCTGAGGATCCATGCCAAATCTTTTCAGTCTCTTGAGGGGGAATAGGTTTTGTCGTGCCCTCTTCACAACTGTCTTGGTATGCTTGGACCATGTTAGTTTGTTGGTGATGTGGACACCAAGGAACTTGAAGCTCTCAACCTGCTCCACTGCAGCCCTGTCGATGAGAATGGGAGCGTGCTCGATCCTCTTTTTCCTGTAGTCCACAATCATCTCCTTTGTCTTGATCACGTTGAGGGAGAGGTTGTTGTCCTGGCACCACACGGCCAGGTCTCTGACCTCCTCCCTATAGGACGTCTCGTCGTTGTCGGGGATCAGGCCAATCACTGTTTTGTCATCGGCAAACTTGATGATGGTGTTGGAGTCGTGCCTGGCCATGCAGTCATGAGTGAAGGGGACTACACAGAAGGGGACTGAGCACGCACCCCTGAGGGGCCCCTGTGTTGAGGATCAGCGTGGCAGATGTGTTGTTACCTACCCTTACCACCTGGGGGTGGCACGTCAGGAAGTCCAGCATCCAGTTGCAGAGGGAGGTGTTTAGTCCCAGGGTCCTTAGCTTAG
Organism: Salvelinus alpinus; assembly: GCF_045679555.1. Classification (NCBI taxonomy): domain Eukaryota; kingdom Metazoa; phylum Chordata; class Actinopteri; order Salmoniformes; family Salmonidae; genus Salvelinus; species Salvelinus alpinus. The sequence continues at coordinate 11,632,221 of NC_092086.1, forward strand.
TGATGAGCTTTGAGGGCACTATGGTGTTGAACGCTGAGCTGTAGTCAATGAATAGCATTTTCACATTGGTGTTCCTTTTGTCCAGGTGGGAAAGGGCAGTGTGGAGTGCGATAGAGATTGCATCATCTGTGGAGCTGTTGGGGCGGTATGCAAAGTGGAGTGGGTCTAGGGTTTCTGGGATAATGGTGTTGATGTGAGCCGTGACCAGCCTTTCAAAGTTTTTCATGTCTACAGACATGAGTGCTACGGGACGGTAGTCATTTAGGCAGGTTACCTTAGTGTTCTTGGGCACAGGGACTATGGTGGTCTGCTTAAAACATGTTGGTATTACAGACTCGGACAGGGAGAGGTTGAAAATGTCAGTGAAGACACTTGCCAGTTGGTCAGCACATGCTCGCAGTACACGTCCTGGTAATCCGTCTGAATGTTGACCTGTTTAAAGGTCTTACTCACATCGGCTGAGGAGAGTGTGATCACACAGTCGTCCGGAACAGCTGGGGCTCTCATGCATGTTTCAGTGTTATTTGCCATCGAAGCGAGCATAGAAGTAGTTTAGCTTATCTGGCAGGCTTGTGTCACTGGGCAGCTCTCGGCTGTGCTTCCCTTTGTAGTCTGTAATGGTTTGCAAGCCCTGCCACATCCGACGAGCATCAGCGCTGGTGTAGTACGACTCGATCTTAGTCCTGTATTGATGCTTTGCCTGTTTGATGGTTCGTCGGAGGGCTTTGTGGGATTTCTTATAAGCTTCCGGGTTAGAGTCCCGCTCCTTGAAAGCGGCAGCTCTGCCCTTTAGCTCAGTGCAGATGTCCTGTCTGCCTGTCCTGGCCCTGAGCCTGCCTGTCCTGGCCCTGAGCCTGTCTGCCTGTCCTGGCCCTGAGCCTGTCTGCCTGTCCTGGCCCTGAGCCTGCCTGTCCTGGCCCTGAGCCTGCCTGTCCTGGCCCTGAGCCTGCCTGTCCTGACCCTGAGCCTGCCTGTCCTGACCCTGCCTGTCCTGGCCCTGAGCCTGCCTGCCGTTCTGGCCCTGATTGACTCTGCCTTGGACTACAAACCTCTGCCTGCCCTCGACCTGCCCTTTATCTGTCCCTTTGTTATAATAAATATTCTGAGACCCGAACCATCCAACTCCTGTATCTGCATCTGCATCATATCCTGAGTCGTGATAGAGATGTTCTCACCTTAACATGTATCTTGATTCTGTAGTCCAGGAGAAAGGAGGAGAGGGGAGGAGGAGGAGAGGGGAGGAGGAGGAGAGGGCTCTTACCTTGAAATGTATCTTCACTCTGTAGTCCACTCCTTCCTTCATGGTGAAACTCTTCTTCTTCAGAGCCTCCAGGTCCCCTGTAGGTCAACACCATGACAACATGAGGTCAACAGATGAGGTTATCACTTCAATATTCAAACACAACAGCCAAACTGCAGATGATATCCATATTGTTCTCAAGTTCTGTGTCTCTGACTGTCCTCTGTGTCTGGTCTCTGACTGTCCTCTGTGTCTGGTCTGGTCTCTGACTGTCCTCTGTGTCTGGTGTCTGGTCTCTGACTGTCCTCTGTGTCTGGGGTTTATAGATTAAATATAAGTCCCAATTGGCACCCTATTCCCTATATAGTGCACTACTTTGACCAGGGCCCTATGGCACCCTATTCCCTATATAGTGCACTACTTTGACCAGGGCCCTATGGCACCCTATTCCCTATATAGTGCACTACTTTTTACCAGGGCCCAATGGCACCCTATTCCTCTACATAGTGCACTACTTTTGACCAGAACCCACTCTAGAACCCTCTGATCACAGATACAGCACAGTAATGGGTGTTTAATACATTTAAACTCTACACTTTACCCTGCTGTAAAAGCCTTATCGTGGAGGGATACAAGGGAGGAGGGGGATGAGGAGGAGGAGGGGGAGGAGGAGGAAGAGGAGGGGAGGAGGAGGAGGAGGGGAGGAGGGGGAGGAGGAGGAGGAGGGGGAGGAGGAAGATGAGAAATAAAAGGAGAGAGATGGACAGAGAACAGAGTGATGATGGTGTTGAAAGGAAGAGAGGGAAGAAGGAAGGAGAGATAAATGGAGAGAGATGGACAGAGAACAGAGTGGTGATGGTGTTGAAAGGAAGAGAGGGAATAAGGAGAGTGGAAGAAGGAAGCAGTAGAGATAAAAGGGAAAGGACAGCACTGATGTGTTGTGGTGGAGACACACACAGCCCTGCCTCTCCCTAGACCTGGTTTAACAGTAACTCCTGGTACTACCAGTTAACATCAAAGTCACATCAGACAACCATTACACTCTCAGAAAAAAAGGGTTTGGCTGTCCTCATAGGAGAACCCTTTAACTCTCTCCTTTATAGTCTCCCACCCTCCCTCTCTAAAAGGGTTTGGCTGTCCTCATAGGAGAACCCTTTAGCTCTCTCCTTTATAGTCTCCCACTTTCTCCCTCTCCTCTCTCCCTCACTCTGCCTCTTCCTCTCTCTCTCTCCCCTCTTCCTCTCGCTCTCTCACCCTCCCTCTCTGAAGACAGGATCAGACATTGGTTCCCTGGAGAGTGTTTCTCACTGAGACTGAAAAAAATGGGTCAACAATAGAATAACCTCTCTCTCCCTCCCTCTCGCTCACCCTCCCTCTCTCCCTCTCTCCATCTGCTGTGGTAAAAACCCACAAGCTGCAGACAGAGAGAACCAGCAGATCACATGCAGGTATATCAGGCATCTCTTTTCCCTCTCTCTCTCTCTCACCCTCCCTCCCTCTCTCTCTCTCTCAACCTCCCTCCCTCTCCATCCCTACCCCTTAGCTTCCCTCTCTCTCATTTTGGTCTCCTCTTTCAATCAGAAAATCCTTTGACTCTATATAGAATAGGTTGTAGCGAGAGTGGAGGTGGGAGCAGCGTAGGGAAAGGAGCTTATTTCTCTCAAATTCTGTGCACGATTTTGCTTACATCCCTGTTAGTGAGAATTTCTCCTTAAACAAGATAATCCAACCACCTGACAGGTGTGGCATATCAAGAAGCTGATTAAACAGCATAATCATTACACAGGTGCACCTTGTGCTGGGGACAATAAAAGGCCACTATAAAATGTGCAGTTTTGTCACACAACGCAATACCATAGATGTCTCAAGTGTAATTGTCATGCTGACTGCAGGAATGTCCACCAGAGCTGTTGCCAGAGAATTGAATGTTCATTTCTCTTCCAAAAGCCGCCTCCAATGTCGTTTTAGAGAATGTGGCCGTACGTCCAACCGGCCTCACAACTGCAGACCACGTGTATGGCGTCGTGTGGGCGAGCGGTTTGCTGATGATAACATTGTGAACGTTCCTGTTTATTATCTATTGTCACACCCTGATCTGTTTCACCTGCCCTTGTGATTGTCTCCACCCCCCTCCAGGTGTCGTCCATCTTCCCCATTATCCCCTGTGTACATAAACCTGTGTTCTCTGTTTGTCTGTTGCCAGTTCGTCTTGTTTGTCAAGTCAACCAGCGTTTTGTCTCAGCTCCTGCTTTTCCCCGGTCTCTCTTTTCTCGTCCGCCTGGTTTTTGACCCTTGCCTGTCCTGACCCTGAACCCGCCCGCCTAACCACTCTGCCTGCCCCTGACCCTGAGCCTGCCTTCCATCCTGTATCTTTGCCCCACCTCTGCCTGTCCTGACCCTGAGCCTGCCTTCCATCCTGTACCTTTGCCCCACCTCTGCCTGTCCTGACCCTGAGCCTGCCTTCCATCCTGTACCTTTGCCCCACCTCTGCCTGTCCTGACCCTGAGCCTGCCTTCCATCCTGTACCTTTGCCCCACCTCTGCCTGTCCTGACCCTGAGCCTGCCTTCCATCCTGTACCTCTGCCCCACCTCTGGATTACCAACCTCTGCCTGCCCCTGACCTGAGCCTGCCTTCCATCCTGTACCTTTGCCCCACCTCTGGATTACTGACCTCTGCCTAGGCAGCATTATGTACTGTATAATGTAATGATGAAGGGCTGGCTCTGGTCCAACATTATTTAAGCCAACTCTATGAAGTATCTACATGACATCATCATTATGTACTGTATAATGTAATGATGTCATGATGAAGGGCTAGCTCTGGTCCAACGTTAGTTAAGCCAACTCTATGAGGTATCTACATGACATCATCATTATGTACTGTATAACGTAATGATGTCATGATGAAGGGCTAGCTCTGGTCCAACGTTAGTTAAGCCAACTCTATGAAGTATCTACATGACATCATCATTATGTACTGTATAATGTAATGATGTCATGATGAAGGGCTAGCTCTGGTCCAACGTTAGTTAAGCCAACTCTATGAAGTATCTACATGACATCATCATTATGTACTGTATAATGTAATGATGTCATGATGAAGGGCTGGCTCTGGTCCAACGTTAGTTAAGCCAACTCTATGAGGTATCTACATTACATCATCGGTCTCTCGCTCTGCATCTCTCTCTCTGCATCTCTCTCTCTCACTCACTCTGCATCTCTCTCTCTCTCTACCTCTCTCTACCTCTCTCTACCTCTCTCTACCTCTCTCTACCTCTCTCTACCTCTCTCTACCTCTCAATTCAATTCAATTCAAGGGGCTTTATTGGCATGGGAAACACATGTTAACATTGCCAAAGCAAGTGAAGTAGATAATATACAAACGTCTCTCTCTCTCTAACTCTCTCTCTGTTCTCTCTCTCTCTTGGATGGTTCTATCGCCTAGCAACCAGGTGACCTTTCCCATTTGTCTCAGTCTCAGTTTGTTTTTATGTGTGTGTGTGTATGTGTGTGTGTGTTGGTTATCCTTTGTGAAATAGAAGATAGTGGTGTATACTTAGATATCGTCTGATTCGAGGGAAGCCCCTTCGCACCCACCCACACAATCACCCACCCACCCACCCACCCACCCGCCCACCCGCAGTTTATCTACCAGAATACAGAAAGTCCCACCACACACACAGACACACTGATGTACACAGACACACCCACTAGCGCACTAAGTCATCCACAGGAGAACACACACACAAACACTATCACACACCGACACACACACACACACCAGACACACACACCAGACACCACACACACCAGACACCACACACACCACACTCCACACACACCAGACTCCACACACACCAGACACCACACACCAGACACCACACACCAGACACCACACACCAGACACCACACACCAGACTCCACACACCAGACTCCACACATACGGTCCTCCACAGTCTCCTGCTCTGTGGGAGGATGACATCATCATGGCTCTGCAGGATGGGGCGTTGACACTTTATTATGCTGAGCTGTCCCCTGACACACACACACACACACATATATATATACTGTATATGCACATACAGACACAGAAAGACAAATACACCCACTATTGCATACACAGTCCCCAAGAACAGGATTCCAGCACCTGGTCTTCCTCCATCCCAGAATAACAGTGGACCAAAACCATACATACCCTCATCCCACCACTGAATTCATTCATATTGGAGCCTCATCCCACCACTGAATTCATTCATATTGGAGCCTCATCCCACCACTGAATTCATTCATATTGGAGCCTCATCCCACTACACTGAATTCATTCATATTGGAGCCTCATCCCACGACACTGAATTCATTCATATTGGAGCCTCATCCCACTACACTGAATTCATTCATATTGGAGCCTCATCCCACTACACTGAATTCATTCATATTGGAGCCTCATCCCAGCCCTGAATTCATTCATATTGGAGCCTCATCCCACTACACTGAATTCATTCATATTGGAGCCTCATCCCACGACACTGAATTCAATCATATTGGAGCATCATCCCACGACACTGAATTAATTCATATTGGAGCCTCATCCCACGACACTGAATTCATTCATATTGGAGCCTCATCCCACGACACTGAATTCATTCATATTGGAGCCTCATCCCACGACACTGAATTCATTCAAATTGGAGCCTCATCCCACGACACTGAATTAATTCATATTGGAGCCTCATCCCACCACTGAATTCATTCATATTGGAGCCTCATCCCACCACTGAATTCATTCATATTGGAGCCTCATCCCACTACACTGAATTCATTCATATTGGAGCCTCATCCCACGACACTGAATTCATTCATATTGGAGCCTCATCCCACTACACTGAATTCATTCATATTGGAGCCTCATCCCACTACACTGAATTCATTCATATTGGAGCCTCATCCCACCCCTGAATTCATTCATATTGGAGCCTCATCCCACTACACTGAATTCATTCATATTGGAACCTCATCCCACGACACTGAATTCATTCATATTGGAGCCTCATCCCACGACACTGAATTAATTCATATTGGAGCCTCATCCCACGACACTGAATTCATTCATATTGGAGCCTCATCCTACTACACTGAATTAATTCATATTGGAGCCTCATCCCACGACACTGAATTCATTCATATTGGAGCCTCATCCCACGACACTGAATTCATTCATATTGGAGCCTCATCCCAATACACTGAATTCATTCATATTGGAGCCTCATCCCAATACACTGAATTCATTCATATTGGAGCCTCATCCCACCACTGAATTCATTCATATTGGAGCCTCATCCCACTACACTGAATTAATTCATATTGGAGCCTCATCCCACTACACTGAATTCACTCATATTGGAGCCTCATCCCACTACACTGAATTCATTCATATTGGAGCCTCATCCCAACACTGAATTCATTCATATTGGAGCCTCATCCCACTACACTGAATTCATTCATATTGGAGCCTCATCCCACTACACTGAATTCACTCATATTGGAGCCTCATCCTACTACACTGAAATCATTCATATTGAAGCCTCATCCTACTACACTGAAATCATTCATATTGGAGCCTCATCCCACGACACTGAATTCATTAATATTGGAGCCTCATCCCACTACACTGAATTCATTCATATTGGAGCCTCATCCCACGACACTGAATTCATTCATATTGGAGCCTCATCCCACTACACTGAATTCATTCATATTGGAGCCTCATCCCACCACTGAATTCATTCATATTGGAGCCTCATCCCACTACACTGAATTCATTCATATTGGAGCCTCATCCCACTACACTGAAATCATTCATATTGGAGCCTCATCCCACGACACTGAATTCATTCATATTGGAGCCTCATCCCACCACTGAATTCATTCATATTGGAGCCTCATCCCACGACACTGAATTCATTCATATTGGAGCCTCATCCCACTACTGAATTCATTCATATTGGAGCCTCATCCCACTACACTGAATTCATTCATATTGGAGCCTCATCCCACTACACTGAATTCACTCATATTGGAGCCTCATCCCACTACACTGAATTAATTCATATTGGAGCCTCATCCCACCACTGAATTCATTCATATTGGAGCCTCATCCCACGACACTGAATTCATTCATATTGGAGCCTCATCCCACAACACTGAATTCATTCATATTGGAGCCTCATCCCACCACTGAATTCATTCATATTGGAGCCTCATCCCACTACACTGAATTCATTCATATTGGAGCCTCATCCCACTACACTGAATTCATTCATATTGGAGCCTCATCCCACCACTGAATTCATTCATATTGGAGCCTCATCCCACGACACTGAATTCATTCATATTGCAGCCTCATCCCACCACTGAATTCATTCATATTGGAGCCTCATCCCACTACACTGAATTCATTCATATTGGAGCCTCATCCCACCACTGAATTCATTCATATTGGAGCCTCATCCCACCACTGAATTCATTCATATTGGAGCCTCATCCCACTACACTGAATTCATTCATATTGGAGCCTCATCCCACTACACTGAATTCACTCATATTGGAGCCTCATCCCACGACACTGAATTCATTCATATTGGAGCCTCATCCCACCACTGAATTCATTCATATTGGAGCCTCATCCCACCACTGAATTCATTAATATTGGAGCCTCATCCCACCACTGAATTCATTAATATTGGAGCCTCATCCCACTACACTGAATTCACTCATATTGGAGCCTCATCCCACGACACTGAATTCATTCATATTGGAGCCTCATCCCACCACTGAATTCATTCATATTGGAGCCTCATCCCACCACTGAATTCATTCATATTGGAGCCTCATCCCACCACTGAATTCATTCATATTGGAGCCTCATCCCACCACTGAATTCACTCATATTGGAGCCTCATCCCACCACTGAATTCATTCATATTGGAGCCTCATCCCACGACACTGAATTCATTCATATTGGAGCCTCATCCCACTACACTGAATTCAGAGAGTTACACGTTATAGATGGAGAGATAGTGAGTGCAGGAGAGGAATGGAGGGATGGAGAGATAGTGAGTGCAGGAGAGGAATGGAGGGATGGAGAGATAGTGAGTGCAGGAGAGGAATGGAGAGATAGTGAGGGCCGGAGAGGGATGGAGGATAGAGAGATAGTGAGTGCAGGAGAGGAATGGAGGGATGGAGAGATAGTGAGTGCAGGAGAGGAATGGAGGGATAGTGAGGGCCGGAGAGGGATGGAGGATAGAGAGATAGTGAGGGCAGGAGAGGGATGGAGAGATAGTGAGGGCAGGAGAGGGATGGAGAGATACCAGGGACCTGAGAGGTCCATGGTGATGGGACCAGGGATAAAGGAGTGGTATTTACCTGAGAGGTCCATGGTGATGGGGCCAGGTGCTTGGTCACACATCAGGGTCAGTCTGGTGACCTGGACATTGGGAATGGTCGGGTCTGAAAAATCAGAGAGGTTGTGTGTGTGTGTGTGTGTGTGTGTGTGTGTGTGTGTGTGTGTGTGTGTGTGTGTTCTTGTTGTTAATATTGAGTTATAGCTATTATTAAAGCAGCAGTAACACCAGATACCAGGTTGAATCAACCAGATATCAGGATGAATCAACCAGATATCAGGATGAATCAACCAGATATCAGGATGAATCTACCAGATATCAGGATGAATCTACCAGATATCAGGATGAATCAACCAGATATCAGGATGAATCAACCAGATACCAGGATGAATCTACCAGATATCAGGATGAATCAACCAGATATGAGGATGAATCAACCAGATATGAGGATGAATCTACCAGATATCAGGATGAATCAACCAGATATGAGGATGAATCAACCAGATACCAGGATGAATCAACTAGATACCAGGATGAATCAACTAGATATGAGGATGAAACAACCAGATATGAGGATGAATCAACCAGATATGAGGATGAATCAACCAGATATCAGGATGAATCTACCAGATATCAGGATGAATCTACCAGATATGAGGATGAATCTACCAGATATGAGGATGAATCAACCAGATATCAGGATGAATCTACCAGATATCAGGATGAATCAACCAGATATCAGGATGAATCAACCAGATATCAGGATGAATCAACCAGATACCAGGATGAATCTACCAGATACCAGGATGAATCAACCAGATACCAGGATGAATCAACCAGATACCAGGATGAATCAACTAGATACCAGGATGAATCAACTAGATATCAGGATGAATCAACCAGATATGAGGATGAATCTACCAGATATGAGGATGAATCAACCAGATATGAGGATGAATCAACCAGATATCAGGATGAATCAACTAGATACCAGGATGAATCAACTAGATATGAGGATGAATCAACCAGATATGAGGATGAATCAACCAGATATGAGGATGAATCAACCAGATATCAGGATGAATCAACCAGATACCAGGATGAATCTACCAGATATCAGGATGAATCAACCAGATACCAGGATGAATCTACCAGATACCAGGATGAATCAACCAGATACCAGGATGAATCAACTAGATACCAGGATGAATCAACTAGATATCAGGATGAATCAACCAAATACCAGGATGAATCAACTAGATAACAGGACGAATCAACTCTATTAGACAGAGGTATATGACACACACGATGACAAGGTGCAGGGCCCAGTAGTAACATTACTGTGGTCTTTGATGCAGGGCCCAGTACCAACATTACTGTGGTCTTTGATGCAGGGCCCAGTACCAACATTACTGTGGTCTTTGATGCAGGGCCCAGTACCAACATTACTGTGGTCTTTGATGCAGGGCCCAGTACCAACATTACTGTGGTCTTTGATGCAGGGCCCAGTACCAACATTACTGTGGTCTTTGATGCGGGGCCCAGTACCAACATTACTGTGGTCTTTGATGCAGGGCCCAGTACCAACATTACTGTGGTCTTTGATGCAGGGCCCAGTACCAACATTACTGTGGTCTTTGATGCAGGGCCCAGTACCAACATTACTGTGGTCTTTGATGCAGGGCCCAGTACCAACATTACTGTGGTCTTTGATGCAGGGCCCAGTACCAACATTACTGTGGTCTTTGGTGCAGGGCCCAGTAGTAACATTACTGTGGTCTTTGATGCAGGGCCCAGTACCAACATTACTGTGGTCTTTGATGCAGGGCCCAGTACCAACATTACTGTGGTCTTTGATGCAGGGCCCAGTACCAACATTACTGTGGTCTTTGATGCAGGGCCCAGTACCAACATTACTGTGGTCTTTGATGCAGGGCCCAGTACCAGCATTACTGTGGTCTTTGATGCAGGGCCCAGTACCAGCATTACTGTGGTCTTTGATGCAGGGCCCAGTACCAACATTACTGTGGTCTTTGATGCAGGGCCCAGTACCAGCATTACTGTGGTCTTTGATGCAGGGCCCAGTACCAACATTACTGTGGTCTTGCAATAGAAGCGATTCCATGTCAATTGCTAATAAGCACACACACAGTAACACACACTGACCACAGTAACACACACTAACACAGTAACACAGTAACACACTGACCTGCCACCACTGGTCCAGCTCCTAGTAGAGTCTGTTTGTATTTCCTGAGACTCTCATCATCCTTGTCTAGTTCCTGTATCTCCTGCAGGCTCTTCTGGGCTGGAGGAGTGTAGTTCAGGTCTGTCTCGTCCTCCTCCTCTCCCACAGGCTTCTCCTCCTTATCCGCCATCAAACCTGCATGGGAACACAGGGTATGAACACAATCAGAGACCCTGCATCTCTCTCTCTCTCTCTCTCACATTCTCTTTCTCTCTCTCTCTCACTCTCTCTCTCACTCTCTCTCTCTCTCTCTCTCCCTCGCACTCTCTTTCTCCATCTCTGTCTTTCTCTCTATGTCCCTCTCTCTCTGTCCCTCTCTGCCTTACTCTCTGGCCTTTTCTCATTTGGGCAAAAGTCTGTCCTCCACCCTCTCTCCTCTGACCTCTCTCCTACATGACCCAGAAACCACTAAGTGGTTGAGGAGTGTGTCAGTTTGTTAGTAGGCAAACAGAAGACACAGTCTGTCTCCCCTCAACAGCCTCCTTTTGGCGAGGAAGCACAAGTGTATCCTACCAGGAAGAGTTTCTATATCTGCCACACCCCCTTTGAATCAGATGTATTGTCGGAGTAGAAAAGCATTGTTACTACAGGTTACAGACGTAGGATCTTCATTTGATCACCCTGTTGTTACTACAGGTTACAGATGTAGGATCTTAATTTGAGCTCCCTGTTGTTACTACAGGTTACAGATGTAGGATCTTCATTTTATCACCCTGTTGTTACTACAGGTTACAGACGTAGGATCTTCATTTGATCACCCTGTTGTTACTACAGGTTACAGATGTAGGATCTTCATTTTATCTCCCTGTTGTTACTACAGGTTACAGATGTAGGATCTTCATTTGATCTCCCTGTTGTTGCTACAGGTTACAGATGTAGGATCTTCATTTCATCACCCTGTTGTTGCTACAGGTTACAGATGTAGGATCTTCATTTGATCTCCCTGTTGTTGCTACAGGTTACAGATGTAGGATCTTAATTTGAGCTCCCTGTTGTTACTACAGGTTACAGATGTAGGATCTTCATTTTATCACCCTGTTGTTACTACAGGTTACAGACGTAGGATCTTCATTTGATCACCCTGTTGTTACTACAGGTTACAGATGTAGGATCTTCATTTTATCTCCCTGTTGTTACTACAGGTTACAGATGTAGGATCTTCATTTTATCACCCTGTTGTTGCTACAGGTTACAGATGTAGGATCTTCATTTCATCACCCTGTTGTTGCTACAGGTTACAGATGTAGGATCTTCATTTTATCTCCCTGTTGTTACTACAGGTTACAGATGTAGGATCTTCATTTTATCACCCTGTTGTTGCTACAGGTTACAGATGTAGGATCTTCATTTCATCACCCTGTTGTTACTATAGGTTACAGATGTAGGATCTTCATTTGATCACCCTGTTGTGCCTACAGGTTACAGATGTAGGATCTTCATTTGATCTCCATGTTGTTACTACAGGTTAATTACAGTGTTGTTACTACAGGTTAATTACAGTGAACAGAGTACTGTAAAGGGTTAGCATGTTTAACAGCTTGTGGTGGGATACAGAGGTGTTTGTATGGTTAATTATCTAGAACAGAGCAGCTCTGAAAACACACAGGTGCACCCGGACAAACACACAGGTACACCCGGACAAACACACAGGTACACAAATCAAATCAAATTTATTAGTCACATACACATGGTTAGCAGATGTTAATGCGAGTGTAGCGAAATGCTTGTGCTTCTAGTTCCGACAATGCAGTAATAACCAACAGTAATCTAACCTAACAATTCCACACTACTACCTTACACACACACACAAGTGTAAGGGATAAAGAATATGTACATAAAGATATATGGATGAGTGGTGGTACAGAACGGCATGGCAGATGCAGTAGATGGTATAGAGTACGGTATATACATATGAGATGAGTACTGTAGGGTATGTAAACATAAAGTGGCATAGTTTAAAGTGGCTAGTGGTACATGTATTGCATAAAGATGGCAAGATGCAGTAGATGATATAGAGTACAGTATATATACATATGAGATGGGTAATGTAGGGTATGTAAACATTGTATTAAGTGGCATTGCTTAAAGTGGCTAGTGGTACATTTTTACATAATTTCCATCAATTCCCATTTTTAAAGTGGCTGGAGTTGAGTCAGTATGTTGGCAGCGGCCGCTAAATGTTAGTGGTGGCTGTTTAACAGTCTGATGGCCTTGAGATAGAAGCTGTTTTTCAGTCTCTCGGTCCCTGCTTTGATGCACCTGTACTGACCTCGCCTTCTGGATGATAGCGGGGTGAACAGGCAGTGGCTTGGGTGGTTGTTGTCCTTGATGATCTTTATGGCCTTCCTGTGACATCGGGTGGTGTAGGTGTCCTGGAGGGCAGGTAGTTTGCCCCTGGTGATGCGTTCTGCAGACCTCACTACCCTCTGGAGAGCCTTACGGTTGTGGGCGGAGCAGTTGCCGTACCAGGCGGTGATACAGCCCGACAGGATGCTCTCGATTGTGCATCTGTAGAAGTTTGTGAGTGCTTTTGGTGACAAGCCGAATTTCTTCAGCCTCCTGAGGTTGAAGAGGCGCTGCTGCGCCTTCTTCACAACGCTGTCTGTGTGGGTGGACCAGTTCAGTTTGTCCGTGATGTGTACACCGAGGAACTTAAAACTTTCCACCTTCTCCACTACTGACCCGTCGATGTGGATAGGGGGGTGCTCCCTCTGCTGTTTCCTGAAGTCCACAATCATCTCCTTTGTTTTGTTGACGTTGAGTATGAGGTTATTTTCCTGACACCACACTCCGAGGGCCCTCACCTCCTCCCTGTAGGCCGTCTCGTCGTTGTTGGTGATCAAGCCTACCACTGTAGTGTCGTCCGCAAACTTGATGATTGAGTTGGAGGCGTGCATGGCCACGCAGTCGTGGGTGAACAGGGAGTACAGGAGAGGGCTCAGAACGCACCCTTGTGGGGCCCCAGTGTTGAGGATCAGCGGGGTGGAGATGTTGTTACCTACCCTCACCACCTGGGGGCGGCCCGTCAGGAAGTCCAGGACCCAGTTGCACAGGGCGGGGTCGAGACCCAGGGTCTCGAGCTTGATGACGAGTTTGGAGGGTACTATGGTGTTAAATGCTGAGCTGTAATCGATGAACAGCATTCTCACATGGGTATTCCTCTTGTCCAGATGGGTTAGGGCAGTGTGCAGTGTGGTTGCGATTGCGTCGTCTGTGGACCTATTGGGTCGGTAAGCAAATTGGAGTGGGTCTAGGGTGTCCGGTAGGGTGGAGGTGATATGGTCCTTGACTAGTCTCTCAAAGCACTTCATGATGACGGAAGTGAGTGCTACGGGGCGGTAGTCGTTTAGCTCAGTTACCTTAGCTTTCTTGGGAACAGGAACAATGGTGGCCCTCTTGAAGCATGTGGGAACAGCAGACTGGGATAAGGATTGATTGAATATGTCCGTAAACACACCAGCCAGCTGGTCTGCGCATGCTCTGAGGACGCGGCTGGGAATGCCGTCTGGGCCTGCAGCCTTGCGAGGGTTAACACGTTTAAATGTTTTACTCACCTCGGCTGCAGTGAAGGAGAGCCCGCAGGTTTTGGTAGGGGGCCGTGTCAGTGGCACTGTATTGTCCTCAAAGCGGGCAAAAAAGTTGTTTAGCCTGTCTGGGAGCAAGACATCCTGGTCCTCGACGGGGCTGGTTTTCTTTTTGTAATCCGTGATTGACTGTAGACCCTGCCACATACCTCTTGTGTCTGAGCTGTTGAATTTCGACTCGATTTTGTCTCTGTACTGAGACTTGGCCTGTTTGATTGCCTTGCGGAGAGAATAGCTACACTGTTTGTATTCGGTCATGCTTCCGGTCACCTTGCCCTGGTTGAAAGCAGTGGTTCGCGCTTTCAGTTTCACGCGAATGCTGCCGTCAATCCACGGTTTCTGGTTTGGGAATGTTTTTATCGTTGCTGTGGGTACGACATCGTCAATGCACTTCCTAATGAACTCGCTCACCGAATCAGCATATTCGTCAATATTGTTGTTGGACGCGATGCGGAACATATTCCAATCTGCGTGATCGAAGCAGTCTTGAAGCGTGGATTCAGATTGGTCGGACCAGCGTTGAACAGACCTGAGCGCGGGAGCTTGTTGTTTGAGTTTTTGTTTGTAGGCTGGAATCAACAAAATGGAGTCGTGGTCAGCTTTTCCGAAAGGGGGGCGGGGGAGGGCCTTATAAGCGTCGCGGAAATTAGTGTAACAATGGTCTAGTGTTTTTCCAGCCCTGGTAGCACAATCGATATGCTGATAGAATTTAGGGAGTTTTGTTTTTAGATTAGCCTTGTTAAAATCCCCAGCTACGATGAATGCAGCCTCAGGGTGTGTGGTTTCCAGTTTACAAAGAGTCAGATAAAGTTCGTTCAGGGCCATCGATGTGTCTGCTTGGGGGGGAATGTATACGGCTGTGATTATGATTGACGAGAATTCCCTTGGTAGATAATGCGGTCGACATTTGATTGTGAGGAGTTCTAGATCAGGTGAACAGAACGACTTGAGTTCTTGTGTGTTGTTATGATGATCACACCACTTCTCGTTAATCATAAGGCATACCCCCCCGCCCCTCTTCTTACCGGAAAGATGTTTGTTTCTGTCGGCGCGATGCATGGAGAAACCAGCTGGCTGCACCGACTCCGTTAGCGTCCCTTGAGTTAGCCATGTTTCCGTGAAGCAGAGCACGTTGCAATCCCTGATGTCTCTCTGGAATGCTACCCGTGCTCGGATTTCATCAACCTTATTGTCAAGAGACTGGACATTGGCGAGTAGTATGCTAGGGAGTGGAGCGCGATGTGCCCGTCTCCGAAGCCTGACCACGAGACCGCCACGTTTTCCCCTTTTTCGGCGTCGCACAGGGTCGCCGGCTGGGATCAGATCCATTGTATTGTGTGGAAGGCAAGACACTGGATCCGTTTCGGGAAAGTCATATTCCTGGTAGGAACGATGATGAGTTGACGTTAATCGTATATTCAGTAGTTCCTCCCGACTGTATGTAATGAAACCTAAGATTACCCGGGGTACCGATGTAAGAAATAACACGTAAAAAAACAAAATACTGCATATTTTCCAAGGAACACGAAGCGAGGCAGCCATCTCTTTTCGGCGCCGGAAGTACCCGGACAAACACACAGGTACACCCGGACAAACACACAGGTACACCCGGACAAACACACAGGTACACCCGGACAAACACACAGGTACACCCGGACAAACACACAGGTACACCCGGACAAACACACTACAGGATGACATAATGCCCCCACCTGTCTAGATGGGGTCAACTCCCCGTGGAGGATAGATATGTGTGTATGTTTGTGTATGTGTGTGTGTGTGTGTGTGTGTGTGTGTGTGTGTGTGTGTGTGTGTGTGTGTGTGTGTGTGTGTGTGTGTGTAGTTGTGTGTGTGTGTGTGTGTGTGTTGTGTTCTCTACTGAGTGTCTGTTATTTACAGCGTCTCCTAGACGACCAGGGTCGAAGAAGCTGCTCTCTTTCTCTCTCAGTCTCCATGGCAACCACTTAAAAAATAATTAAATAACATGACATCACCGTACTGATAATGTCCATACCATGAAGATTAAAAAATGATTATTTTACCTCTATGAATCACTTGGTATCTGATTTCAATGGTTTCACTTCAGGAAGTATCCACTCAGTCAGTACACAGAATGAGTGAAAGTGGTTAAATGGCCCAGTCCCGTAAATAAAGAACAGCCTGGGGTGCTGGAGCGGTCAAACTCTGATCCACTTCCTATTTCTGTATCTCTATCCTGTCCAATAAACATCATGGCTCAAGCCTCATGACACAACACAATATGAGGAAGTAGAAGAGGATCAACAGTGGGACATTACTAAAACAACCTACAGCTGACTGACTACAACTGAGTCTTACTGACTGAGTCCTACTGACTACAACTGAGTCTTACTGACTGAGTCCTACTGACTACACCTGAGTCCAACTTACTACAACCAAGTCTTACTGACTGAGTCCTACTGACTACAACCAAGTCTTACTGACTACAACTGAGTCCTACTGACTACAACCAAGTCTTACTGACTGAGTCCTACTGACTACAACCAAGTCTTACTGACTGAGTCCTACTGACTACAACCAAGTCTTACTGACTGAGTCCTACTGACTACAACTGAGTCCTACTGACTACAACCAAGTCTTACTGACTGAGTCCTACTGACTACAACTGAGTCCAACTGACCAAATCCAACTGAGTCCAAATGACTCCAACTGAGTCCAAATGACTCCACCTGAGTCCAACTAACTACAACGTACTCAAACTGAGTCCAACGGAGTCCAACAGTGGTCCTGTATGGCTCAGCTGGTAGAGGACGGAGCTCAACACTAACGACTGTGGGTTGAGGGGCAGCTCTCAGGGGGGAACTGTGGGGGGACCTTGGATGGTTTGGTGGCCTGGCGGCTGGGAGCTTGGGCCGGTGGCTGAGAGGTCGCTGGTTCGAATCCCCGATTCAACTTGGTGGGAGATCTGTCCATGTGCTCTTGGGCGGGGTGCTTGACCCGGGTTGATCCTGTGTGTCTCGCTGGATGGGAGTCTGTTAGACTGGATGTACTGTAGATGTTGAGCGGCTTCACTGAAGGTAGATTGTATGTTTAAATATTCAATCAAATAAAAAGAAAACGTGGATTTAAAACATATATATATATATTGTGGGTTCAAGTTCTGCTGAGGTCACTGTATGATAAATGTATACACACATCACTGTATGTCGCTTTGGATAAATAGCATACATTATGTTATTATATCAACTGACCTAAACCGAGTCCAACTGACCTAACCTGAGTCCAACTGACTGAGTCCAACTGGCCTAAACTGAGTCCAACTGACTGAGTCCAACTGGCCTAAACTGAGTCCAACTGACCTAAACTGAGTCCAACTGACCTAAACTGAGTCCAACTGACTGAGTCCAACTGACTGAGTCCAACTGACCTAAACTGAGTCCAACTGACTGAGTCCAACTGACCTAAACTGAGTCCAACTGACTGAGTCCAACTGACCTAAACTGAGTCCAACTGACTGAGTCCAACTGACCTAAACTGAGTCCAACTGACTGAGTCCAACTGACCTAAACTGAGTCCAACTGACTGAGTCCAACTGACCTAAACTGAGTCCAACTGACTGAGTCCAACTGGCCTAAACTGAGTCCAACTGACTGAGTCCAACTGGCCTAAACTGAGTCCAACTGACCTAAACTGAGTCCAACTGACTGAGTCCAACTGGCCTAAACTGAGTCCAACTGACTGAGTCCAACTGGCCTAAACTGAGTCCAACTGACTGAGTCCAACTGGCCTAAACTGAGTCCAACTAACTGAGTCCAACTGACTGAGTCCAACTGGCCTAAACTGAGTCCAACTGACTGAGTCCAACTGACCTAAACTGAGTCCAACTGACTGAGTCCAACAGACTGAGTCCAACTGACTGAGTCCAACAGAGTCACTATAACTGAGTCACTGTAACTGAGTCACTGTAACTGAGTCACTATACTGTAACTGAGTCCAAATGAGAACACTTTGGGGTAATACCATGTATGGTCAGAGGGGGGAGAGTAGTTTTGGGGTAATACCATGTATGGTCAGAGGGGGGAGATTAGGTTTGGGGTAATACCATGTATGGTCAGAGGGGGGGAGAGTAGTTTTGGGGTAATACCATATATGGTCAGAGGGGGGGAGAATAGTTTTGGGGTAATACCATGTATGGTCAGAGGGGGCACAGTAGTTTTGGGGTAATACCATGTATGGTCAGAGGGGGGAGAGTAGTTTTGGGGTAATACCATGTATGGTCAGAGGGGGTAGAGTAGTTTTGGGGTAATACCATGTATGGTCAGAGGGGGGAGAGTAGTTTTGGGGTAATACCATGTATGGTCAGAGGGGGGGAGAGTAGTTTTGGGGTAATACCATGTATGGTCAGAGGGGGGAGAGTAGTTTTGGGGTAATACCATGTATGGTCAGAGGGGGGAGAGTAGTTTTGGGGTAATACCATGTATGGTCAGAGGGGGGGGAGTAGTTTTGGGGTAATACCATGTATGGACAGGGGGGGGAAGAGTAGTTTTGGGGTAATACCATGTATGGACAGAGGGGGTAGAGTAGTTTTGGGGTAATACCATGTATGGTCAGAGGGGGGGAGAGTAGTTTTGGGGTAATACCATGTGTGGTCAGAGGGGGGGGAGTAGTTTTGGGGTAATACCATGTATGGTCAGAGGGGGGAGAGTAGTTTTGGGGTAATACCATGTATGGTCAGAGGGGGGAGAGTCGTTTTGGGGTAATACCATGTATGGTCAAAGGGGGGGAGAGTAGTTTTGGGGTAATACCATGTATGGTCAGAGGGGGGAGAGTAGTTTTGGGGTAATACCATGTATGGTCAGAGGGGGGAGAGTCGTTTTGGGGTAATACCATGTATGGTCAGAGGGGGGAGAGTAGTTTTGGGGTAATACCATGTATGGTCAGAGGGGGGAGAGTAGTTTTTGGGTAATACCATGAATGGTCAGAAGGGGGGAGAGTAGTTTTGGGGTAATACCATGTATGGTCAGAGGGGGGGGAGTAGTTTTTGGGTAATACCATGTATGGTCAGAGGGGGGGAGAGTAGTTTTGGGGTAATACCATGTATGGTCAGAGGGGGTAGAGTAGTTTTGGGGTAATACCATGTATGGTCAGAGGGGGGAGAGTAGTTTTGGGGTAATACCATGTATGGTCAGAGGGGGGAGAGTAGTTTTGGGGTAATACCATGTATGGTCAGAGGGGGTAGAGTAGTTTTGGGGTAATACCATGTATGGTCAGAGGGGGGAGAGTCGTTTTGGGGTAATACCATGTATGGTCAGAGGGGGGAGAGTCGTTTTGGGGTAATACCATGTATGGTCAGAGGGGGAGAGTAGTTTTGGGGTAATACCATGTATGGTCAGAGGGGGGAGAGTAGTTTTGGGGTAATACCATGTATGGTCAGAGGGGGGAGAGTAGTTTTGGGGTAATACCATGTATGATCAGAGGGGGTAGAGTAGTTTTGGGGTAAAACCATGTATGGTCAGAGGGGGGAGAGTAGTTTTGGGGTAATACCATGTATGGACAGGGGGGGGGAAGAGTAGTTTTGGGGTAATACCATGTGTGGTCAGAGGGGGGGGAGTAGTTTTGGGGTAATACCATGTATGGTCAGAGGGGGGGGAGTAGTTTTGGGGTAATACCATGTATGGACAGGGGGGGGAAGAGTAGTTTTGGGGTAATACCATGTATGGACAGAGGGGGTAGAGTAGTTTTGGGGTAATACCATGTATGGTCAGAGGGGGGGAGAGTAGTTTTGGGGTAATACCATGTGTGGTCAGAGGGGGGGGAGTAGTTTTGGGGTAATACCATGTATGGTCAGAGGGGGGAGAGTAGTTTTGGGGTAATAATATGTATGGTCAGAGGGGGGAGAGTCGTTTTGGGGTAATACCATGTATGGTCAAAGGGGGGGAGAGTAGTTTTGGGGTAATACCATGTATGGTCAGAGGGGGGAGAGTAGTTTTGGGGTAATACCATGTATGGTCAGAGGGGGGAGAGTCGTTTTGGGGTAATACCATGTATGGTCAGAGGGGGAGAGTAGTTTTGGGGTAATACCATGTATGGTCAGAGGGGGGAGAGTAGTTTTGGGGTAATACCATGTATGGTCAGAGGGGGGAGAGTAGTTTTGGGGTAATACCATGTATGATCAGAGGGGGTAGAGTAGTTTTGGGGTAAAACCATGTATGGTCAGAGGGGGGAGAGTAGTTTTGGGGTAATACCATGTATGGTCAGAGGGGGGAGAGTAGTTTTGGGGTAATACCATGTATGGTCAGAGGGGGAGAGTAGTTTTGGGGTAATACCATGTATGGTCAGAGGGGGGAGAATAGTTTTGGGGTAATACCATGTATGGTCAGAGGGGGAGAGTAGTTTTGGGGTAATACCATGTATGGTCAGAGGGGGTAGAGTAGTTTTGGGGTAATACCATGTATGGTCAGAGGGGGGAGAGTCGTTTTGGGGTAATACCATGTATGGTCAGAGGGGGAGAGTAGTTTTGGGGTAATACCATGTATGGTCAGAGGGGGGAGAGTAGTTTTGGGGTAATACCATGTATGGTCAGAGGGGGTAGAGTAGTTTTGGGGTAATACCATGTATGGTCAGAGGGGGTAGAGTAGTTTGGGGTAATACCATGTATGGTCAGAGGGGGTAGGGTAGTTTTGGGGTAATACCATGTATGGTCAGAGGGGGGAGAGTAGTTTGGGGTAATACCATGTATGGTCAGAGGGGGTAGGGTAGTTTTGGGGTAATACCATGTATGGTCAGAGGGGGTAGGGTAGTTTTGGGGTAATACCATGTATGGTCAGAGGGGGGGAGAGTAGTTTTGGGGTAATACCATGTATGGTCAGAGGGGGAGAGTAGTTTGGGGTAATACCATGTATGGTCAGAGGGGGGAGAGTAGTTTTAGGGTAATACCATGTATGGTCAGAGGGGGAGAGTAGTTTGGGGTAATACCATGTATGGTCAGAGGGGGGAGATTAGTTTTGGGGTAATACCATGTATGGTCAGAGGGGGGAGAGTAGTTTTGGGGTAATACCATGTATGGTCAGTGGGGGGGAGAGTAGTTTTGGGGTAATACCATGTATGGTCAGAGGGGGGGAGAGTCGTTTTGGGGTAATACCATGTATGGTCAGTGGGGGGGAGAGTAGTTTCGTCAGATACCCCCTGGATACCACAGCCTTGGAGCAAATCCTCACTAAATTCACACTGTGGTGGGAATCAAGTATTGACGTCATTGGATCTTTGCATAAACATAAACATTTGAGTCGGGACTGGGAATCATGGCTCTCTACTGAATTACAGTAAAACTAACAGCCTGCTGCTGGGGTTTTATTTATTTTTCAACCTGTATTTAACCAGGCAAGTTCATTTGCACATTCGCTGTTTAGACCTCGGACAACATTTACCCGGGAAGCCAAATTCCTCATTCAAACACTGGAGAAAATCCCATCCCAATGATCTTAAACAATGTTTCTCAAACACAATGAAATGAAACACAGACAACCTCTTGCTAATCAGAAGGCTATTGGAAAGGGGAAAGGGAAAGGGAAAGGGAGGGATACCTAGTCAGTTGTACAACTGAATGCCTTCAACTGAAATGTGTCTTCCTCATTTAACCCAACCCCTCTGAATCATTGGGTATGTTGTGGTGGCCTGCTTGGAGGGAACCTGGTAAAATGACATGTGTAATATGTTGTGGTGGTCTGCTTGGAGGGAACCTGGTAAAATGACATGTGTAATATGTTGTGGTGGCCTGCTTGGAGGGAACCTGGTAAAATGACATGTGTAATATGTTGTGGTGGTCTGCTTGGAGGGAACCTGGTAAAATGACATGTGTAATATGTTGTGGTGGTCTGCTTGGAGGGAACCTGGTAAAATGACATGTGTAATATGTTGTGGTGGCCTGCTTGGAGGGAACCTGGTAAAATGACATGTGTAATATGTTGTGGTGGCCTGCTTGGAGGGAACCTGGTAAAATGACATGTGTAATATGTTGTGGTGGCCTGCTTGGAGGGAACCTGGTAAAATGACATGTGTAATATGTTGTGGTGGCCTGCTTGGAGGGAACCTGGTAAAATGACATGTGTAATATGTTGTGGTGGCCTGCTTGGAGGGAACCTGGTAAAATAACATGTGTAATATGTTGTGGTGGTCTGCTTGGAGGGAACCTGGTAAAATGACATGTGTAATATGTTGTGGTGGCCTGCTTGGAGGGAACCTGGTAAAATGACATGTGTAATATGTTGTGGTGGTCTGCTTGGAGGGAACCTGGTAAAATGACATGTGTAATATGTTGTGGTGGCCTGCTTGGAGGGAACCTGGTAAAATGACGTGTGTAATATGTTGTGGTGGCCTGCTTGGAGGGAACCTGGTAAAATGACATGTGTAATATGTTGTGGTGGCCTGCTTGGAGGGAACCTGGTAAAATGACATGTGTAATATGTTGTGGTGGCCTGCTTGGAGGGAACCTGGTAAAATGACATGTGTAATATGTTGTGGTGGCCTGCTTGGAGGGAACCTGGTAAAATAACATGTGTAATATGTTGTGGTGGTCTGCTTGGAGGGAACCTGGTAAAATGACATGTGTAATATGTTGTGGTGGCCTGCTTGGAGGGAACCTGGTAAAATGACATGTGTAATATGTTGTGGTGGCCTGCTTGGAGGGAACCTGGTAAAATGACATGTGTAATATGTTGTGGTGGTCTGCTTGGAGGGAACCTGGTAAAATGACATGTGTAATATGTTGTGGTGGCCTGCTTGGAGGGAACCTGGTAAAATGACATGTGTAATATGTTGTGGTGGTCTGCTTGGAGGGAACCTGGTAAAATGACATGTGTAATATGTTGTGGTGGCCTGCTTGGAGGGAACCTGGTAAAATGACATGTGTAATGTGTTGTGGTGGCCTGCTTGGAGGGAACCTGGTAAAATGACATGTGTAATATGTTGTGGTGGCCTGCTTGGAGGGAACCTGGTAAAATGACATGTGTAATATGTTGTGGTGGCCTGCTTGGAGGGAACCTGGTAAAATGACATGTGTAATATGGCTCTGAGTTCACTGTCAGCATTCAGAGCTATAACCACATTCGGAGCTAAGTAGCGCTCTTAAATCATATCCTGATGCCTAGTTAAATACAGGTTAAAACAACAGATGGCAGTTGTATTGATACCATTGCTAACTTAGCTAGCTAACATGTACTGAACAAAAATATGAACGCAACATGCAACAATTACAATCAATTGAAATAAATAAATTAGACCCAAATCTATGGATTTTCATATAACTGGGAATACAGATATGCATCTGGTCACAGATACAATATATTACCAAAAGTATGTGGACACGCCTTCAAATGGGTGGATTTGGTTATTTCAGCCACAACCGTTGCTGACAGGTGTACAAGATCAAGCACACAGCCATGCAATCTCCATAGACAAACATTAGCAGTAGAATGACCCGTACTGAAGAGCTCAGTGACTTTCAACGTGGCACCGTCATAGGATGCCACCTTTCAAACAAGTCAGTTAGTTAAATGTCTGCCCTGCTAGAGCTGCCCCGGTCAACATAGTGCTGTTATTGTGCGTATGGAACATTTCTGGGATCTTTTATTTCAACTCATGAAACATGGGACCAACACTTTACATGTTTGCGTGAATTTTTTGTTGTTCAGTGTACATTTTGAGAAAACACGTTATTTTAAGTGAGCTAGCTAACCAGCTGAGCAACGATGTAACAAAAGTATTAAAACATAATAGTTCATCAACGGACCAGGAATCACAGTACCCCTGGTGCACTGTTCATCTATTTACACATTTAAACCCATTATCTCTTAAAGAAAACTCTTTGTTTTGTCATAACCCTCACTGCCTTGTCCGAAGTAGCGGACTGTCGGACT
The DNA here is from genome assembly GCF_045679555.1 of Salvelinus alpinus. Lineage (NCBI taxonomy): Eukaryota > Metazoa > Chordata > Actinopteri > Salmoniformes > Salmonidae > Salvelinus > Salvelinus alpinus. The sequence goes on from NC_092086.1 coordinate 11,656,586, forward strand.
CCACGGCAGTTGCTGTCCATTGGAATGTTCCGATTGGTTCTGGGGCGGGGCTTAGCGAAGGGTCGATGAAGAACAGATTCTTATTTACAGTGACGGCCTCAAACAGAGAGGAGGAGATGGAGAGGGGGGGGGGGGGGTCCCTCTTTATTACTAGGAGTCCCCTCAGGTACAAACACAAACACACACTGACACTCTCACACACACACACACTGACACTCTCACACACAAACACACACTGACACTCTCACATACAAACACACACTGACACACAAACACACACTGACACTCTCACATACAAACACACACTGACACACTCACAAACACACACACAGGCAGGTGCTCACAAACACACACTGACATTCTCACACACACACACACACACACACACACACACACACACACACACACACACACACACACACACACACACACACACACACACACACACACACACACACACACACACACACACACACACACACACAGGCACACACACACAGTAGTAGGTTGGTTGTAATACTGTATGTCGTAGGGAGGATATTAGTCTCTGTCTCTCATTTCCCTTCATTACATGAGCCAGTGCATTTTACTGGATACACTCAGGAGGCAACGGGGCGGAGTACACACACACACACAGAACCAACGCACCTACACACACACACACACACAGAACCAACGCACCTACACACATACAGAACCAATGCACGCATCTACACCAACACCTTGGGGAGAACATGTGGTCTAATTGATTCACTCAGTGTAACATGTGTCTGCCCCCCCCCCCCCACTCACACACAATCTCATCCATCACTTTTGACAGGGGGGGGGGGGGGGTATGGTAAATGTGGTGACATCATTCAGCTAACAGACACACATACACACACACACACACATACGCCCAATTGGCAGACAACCAGGAGTGCGTGAACAGAAAAGCCCTGATACAACAAGACCTGAGACATGTAATTACAACAGACACCACAACACACACACACACACACACACACCACAAAGGACACAGGATCAATACAATATGGACCACCTTTGGCTTGTCTTATCATATCAAACATAAAACCATCTCCAACCACCTAGAGACTGATCATACACACACACACAAGAATCTACAGTGTACAGACTTGACAGAAAGACACACACACTACAATAACACTAATCTATACAGCTGATCAGGCATCTGACACAGCTCACACACACACACACACACACACACACACACACACACACACACACACACACACACACACACACACACACACACACACACACACACACACACACACACAGACAGGTAAAACAGCATAAAAGGCAGTGTTGTTACCTTGGTAACACATGGTTAGCCAGAGAAGCTCCAGAACCTGACCCCCAAACTCACACACATCCAAGCCCAGCATGGTGGCTGCGGCTGGGGCTACACACGCTCCAGAGGCTGGCTGACTACCGGGATCCTCCACAGGTAGGGCAAAGTAACCAACACACAAACGGGTTCACGTCTACAGCATCAAAAAGAGTCCTTTCAAACAGAGGAATGAAACAAGCATCCCTTCTTCTCCTAAAAAGACAGATATCGACAGAGAGAGAGAGAGAGAGGAGAGAGAGAGAGAGAGGAGAGGGAGAATCCTTGGGTTTGGGTGGGGATGGAGCGTGTATGAAGCAGAGGGAGCGAGTCAGAGAGCGAGAGAGAGAGAGAGGAGAGGGAGAATCCTTGGGTTTGGGTGGGGGTGAGAGAGGGATGGAGCATGTGTGAAGCAGAGGGAGCAAGAGAGAGAGAGAGAAAGAGAGAGCGAGAGAGAGAGAGAGAGAGAGAGAGAGGAGAGGGAGAATCCTTGGGTTTGGGTGGGGATGAGAGAGGGATGGAGCGTGTGTGAAGCAGAGGGAGCGAGAGAGAGAGAGAAAGAGAGAGCGAGAGAGTGGGAGAGAAAGAGAGAGAGAGAGAGAGACAGAAAGGAGTGTCTGTGCCGTCTCCCTACAGAATGTGTAAGCTAGCACGGTAGCATCGAGTAACCCGATGATGTCATTGACTAAATGCTAAGTCCTCTATTGATTTATATTGGAAATGCTAACGGCTAATTTTGAAATTCATATTCAGTTAGCTTAAGATGCTAAAGTAGAAATGTTAATTCCAATTTGCATTTAGTTAGAGATGCTAAGAGAGATGCTAGCCCTGTCTGCAGTATTGCCATTCCAGTACGCAGACGATAGCTATCGATTCTCAGACAGAAGTAGCTAAACCTCTGCCTCCTCTCCTCCTCCTCCTCTCCCTCCATCCTCTCCTCCTCCTCTCCCTCCATCCTCTCCTCCCCCTTCAGTCACCAGCCCAGAGACTGCAATGAGCTCATCTTTCCCCCTTTCCCACCTTCCCTCCCTCCCTCGCTGGCTTGCTTGCTTTCGCTCACTCCCTTTCTCCCACTTGCTCTCTCTCACGCTCTCTTTCTTTGCTTCCTCAGTACACAAGCCACTCTCCCTCTCCTCCCTCTCCATCCACTCTCCCTCTCCCCCCTCTCCATCCACTCTCCCTCTCCCCCCTCTCCATCCACTCTCCCTCTCCTCCCTCTCCACTCTCCCTCTCCTCCCTCTCCATCCACTCTCCCTCTCCTCCCTCTCCTCCCACTCTCCCTCTCCTCCCACTCTCCCTCTCTTCCCTCTTCCCTCTCCATTCACTCTCCCTCTCCTCCCACTCTCCCTCTCCTCCCTCTTCCCTCTCCTTCCCTCTCCATTCACTCTCCCTCTCCTCCCACTCTCCCTCTCTTCCCTCTCCATTCACTCTCCCTCTCCTCCCACTCTCCCTCTCCTCCCACTCTCCCTCTCCCTCTCATTCACTCTCCCTCTCCATTCACTCTCCCTCTCCTCCCACTCTCCCTCTCCTCCCACTCTCCCTCTCCATCCCCTCTCCCTCTCCTCCCTCTCCATCCACTCTCCCTCTCCATCCACTCTCCCTCTCCATCCACTCTCCCTCTCCATCCACTCTCCCTCTCCATCCACTCTCCCTCTCCATCTCCTCCCTCCATCCACTCTCCTCCTCCCTCCATCCACTCTCCTCCCTCCCTCTCCATCCACTCTCTCTCCTCCCTCCATCCACTCTCTCTCTAATCACTCTCCTCCCTCCCTCTCATCCACTCTCTCTCTCTAATCACTATCCTCCCTCCCTCTCTATCCACTCCCTCTCTCTCATCAACAGATATTTCTGTGCATACCTTTCTATTCCTCTATGTATTACTTTTTCATCAAATGTCTGTTCTCCCTCTCACTACCTTTATTCATTATTTCTTTCTATCTCTTCTGCATCTCTCTCACAGCCAATAGCCTCTTCCTCTCTCTTCTGTATCTCTCTCACAGCCAATAGCTTCTTCCTCTCTCTTCTGCATCTCTCTCACAGCCAATAGCCTCTTCCTCTCTCTCTTCTGTATCTCTCACAGTCATTATCCTCTTCCTCTCTCTCTTTTGCATCTCTCGCAGAGGTACCTGAAGAGTTAACCAACCCTGTGAAGGAACCACTACAGACCCTGGTTTGATTCCAGGCTGTATCACAACCGTCTGTGATTGGGAGTCCCACAGGGTGGCGCACATTTGGCCCAGTGTCGTCCGGGTTTGGCCGGGGTAGGCCGTCATTGTAAATAAGAATTTGTTCTGAACTGACTTGCCTAGTTAAATAAAACAGTTACTACTCCCTTCTCCTTTCCAAAACTACTAAACAGTCCACCATATCTCACTTCATTACTCCCTTCTCCTTTCCAAAACTACTAAACAGTCCAACATATCTCACTTCATTACTCCCTTCTCCTTTCCAAAACTACTAAACAGTCCAACATATCTCACTTCATTACTCCCTTCTCCTTTCCAAAACTACTAAACAGTCCACCATATCTCACTTCATTACTCCCTTCTCCTTTCCAAAACTACTAAACAGTCCAACATATCTCACTTCATTACTCCCTTCTCCTTTCCAAAACTACTAAACAGTCCACCATATCTCACTTCATTACTCCCTTCTCCTTTCCAAAACTACTAAACAGTCCACCATATCTCACTTCTTTACTCCCTTCTCCCTTCCAAAACTACTAAACAGTCCAACATACCTCCCTTCATTACTCCCTTCCAAAACTACTAAACAGTCCAACATACCTCCCTTCATTACTCCCTTCCAAAACTACTAAACAGTCCAACATACCTCCCTTCATTACTCCCTTCCAAAACTACTAAACAGTCCAACATACCTCCCTTCATTACTCCCTTCCAAAACTACTAAACAGTCCAACATACCTCCCTTCATTACTCCCTTCCAAAACTACTAAACAGTCCAACATATCTCCCTTCATTACTCCCTTCTCCCTTCCAAAACTACTAAACAGTCCAACATACCTCCCTTCATTACTCCCTTCCAAAACTAATAAACAGTCCACCATACCTCCCTTCATTACTCCCTTCTCCTCTAGCACTGAGATGCAGTGCCTTAGACTGCTGCGCCACTCGGGAGCCCAATGAAGTGAGGTATGTTGGCAGCTTGTGTAGTAGAGAGCTTTGGAAACAGGACCCTGATCAAGGATCATACCTAGCACAACACTAACCACAGATCTAGGATCAATCCTAGCACAACACTAACCACAGATCTAGGATCAATCCTAGCACAACACTAACCACAGATCTAGGATCAATCCTAGCACAACACTAACCACAGATCTAGGATCAATCCTAGCACAACACTAACCACAGATCTAGGATCAATCCTTGCATAACACTGACCACAGATCTAGGATCAATCCTAGCACAACACTAACCACAGATCTAGGATCAATCCTAACACAACACTAACCACAGATCTAGGATCAACCCTAACACAACACTAACCACAGATCTAGGATCAATCCTAGCACAACACTAACCACAGATCTAGGATCAATCCTAACACAACACTAACCACAGATCTAGGATCAATCCTAGCATAACACTGACCACAGATCTAGGATCAATCCTAGCACAACACTAACCACAGATCTAGGATCAATCCTAGCACAACACTAACCACAGATCTAGGAGCAATCCTAGCACAACACTAACCACAGATCTAGGAGCAATCCTAGCACAACACTGACCACAGATCTAGGAGCAATCCTAGCACAACACTAACCACAGATCTAGGATCAATCCTAACACAACACTAACCACAGATCTAGGATCAATCCTAGCACAACACTAACCACAGATCTAGGAGCAATCCTAGCACAACACTAACCACAGATCTAGGATCAATCCTAGCATAACACTGACCACAGATCTAGGATCAATCCTAGCACAACACTAACCACAGATCTAGGATCAATCCTAACACAACACTAACCACAGATCTAGGATCAATCCTAGCACAACACTAACCACAGATCTAGGAGCAATCCTAGCACAACACTAACCACAGATCTAGGATCAATCCTAGCACAACACTAACCACAGATCTAGGATCAATCCTAGCACAACACTAACCACAGATCTAGTATCAATCCCAACGTTCACAGTAAACGCTGCAGATGCCCCATTCAATCAGAAATCCCCTTTAAATACGGATTGAATCCCGGCCCTGGGATCAGATTACACTGTTATTTGAATACATACTAGTATTGTTATTCTTTGTTTCCATTCTAGTTTTACTATTATGGTGGGAAAATAACTTCTGGGAATGTTTGCTTTATGATGTCAGTTTGTTGACCTCTGAATAACATACTTCTGGACAGCTGAATCAAGCACACAATTCTTCAGGAAAATGGCACTTTCTATTTTACGCTGTACTGTCTTGTACGAGAGGCCTTCATAGAAGCCGTTCCTCCATAGGTATCATGTTGTCGGCCTAATTCAGATAAGAACAGCATGCCCAGCGCCATCTCGTACCCTACACTTGTCTGTCCATGTACATCCTGCTCCACAGCAAGCTGCTCTATCCTGAAGTCATTTAATGTCCAGCTAAATTGCATTTTTGATTTATTTCAGAGGTTTAAAAAGGGGGGGGGGGGGGGTTATAACCAGTTCAGAACTTAATTTTGCTGGTCGGAACATTGGAACAGAACTAAAAATATAATGGTTCTCTTCAGAACGAAACAATTGGATAAATAATTTAGGTTCCAATCCCTACAGGAGACAGCAGAGAGCGCACGGCCCCATCCACATCGACGGGGCCGCAGTGGAGAATCCTCAAGTTCCTCTGCGTCCACATCACTGAGGACCTGAAATGGTCCAGCCCACACCGACAGCGTGGTGAAGAAAGCACAACAGCGCCTCTTCAACCTCAGGAGGCTGAAGAAATTCGACTTGGCACCTAAAACCCTCACAAACTTTTACAGATACACAATTCTATCACCGCCTGGTAAGGCAACTGCACTGCCCACAACCGCAGGGCTCTCCAGAGGGTGGTGCGGTCTGCCCAACGCTTCACCGGGGGCACACTGCCTTCCCTCCAGGACATCTACAGCACCCGATGTCACAGGAAGGCCAAGAAGATCATCAAGGACCTGTTCACCCCGCTCCCAGAGGTGACTTGTTGCTATTATAAACTGGTTACCAACACAATTAGAAGTGTCATTTTTTTTATTGAACAAAATTACTTATTTACTGTTCTAATTACGTTGGTAACCAGTTTTCAAGGACCTCAGCCACCCGAGACCTGGCCTGTTCAACCCAATACCACTGTCACTAACCGACTACCACCAGGTACTCTACCCTGCACCTTAGAGACTGCTGCCCTATGTACATAGAGTCATTGAACACTTTTAATAATGTTTACATACGGTTTCACCCACTTCATATGTATATACTGTATTCTAGTCAAGGATCATCCTATACAACTACTGCTGTACACATCTTATCTATTCATATACTGTCCATACTGTCTACACACCATCTATACATACCATTCTACACACCATCTATACACACCATTTATACACACCATCTATACATACCATTATACACACCATCTATACACACCCCATCTATACACCCCATCTATTCACCCCATCTATTCACCCCATATATACACACCATCTACACACACCATTATGCACACCATCTACACACACCGTCTATACACACCATCTATACACACCTTTATACACGCCATCTATACACACCATCTATATACACCCCATCTATACACCCCATCTATACACCCCATCTATACACACCCCATCTATACACACCCCATCTATACACCCCATCTATACACCCCATCTATACACACACCATCTATACACCCCATCTATACACACACACACCATTATACACACCATCTATTCACCCCATCTATACACACACCATTATACACACCATCTATACACCCCATCTATACACACACCAATATACACCCCATCTATACACCCCATCTATACACACACACCATTATACACCCCATCTATACACCCCATCTATTCACCCCATCTATACATACCATTATACACCCCGTCTATACACACCCCATCTATACACACACCATCTATACACCCCATCTATACACCCCATCTATACACACACCATTATACACACCATCTATACACCCCATCTATTCACCCCATCTATACACACACCATCTATACACCCCATCTATACACCCCATCTATACACACCATCTACACACACCATTATGCACACCATCTACACACACCATCTATACACACCGTCTATACACACCGTCTATACACACCATCTATACACACCTTTATACACGCCATCTATACACACCATCTATACACCCCATCTATACACACCCCATCTATACACACCCCATCTATACACCCCATCTATACACCCCATCTATACACACACCATCTATACACCCCATCTATACACCCCATCTATACACACACACACCATTATACACACCATCTATTCACCCCATCTATACACACACCATTATACACACCATCTATACACCCCATCTATACACACACCATTATACACCCCATCTATACACCCCATCTATACACACACCATTATACACCCCATCTATACACCCCATCTATTCACCCCATCTATACATACCATTATACACCCCGTCTATTCACACCCCATCTATACACCCCATCTATACACCCCATCTATTCATCCCATATATACACACCATCTACACACACCATTATGCACACCATCTACACACACCATCTATACACACCGTCTATACACACCATCTATACACACCATACACGCCATATACACACCATCTATACACACCATCTATACACACCATTATACACGCCATCTATACACACCATCTATACACACACCATTATACACCCCATCTATACACCCCATCTATACACACCCCATCTATACACACACCATCTATACACCCCATCTATACACCCCATCTATACACACACCATTATACACACCATCTATACACCCCATCTATACACACCATCTATACACACACCATTATACACCCCATCTATACACCCCATCTATACACCCCATCTATACACACCATCTATACACACACCATTATTCACCCCATCTATACACACCATTATACACCCCATTATACACACTGTCTATACACACCGTCTATACACACCATCTATACACACTGTCTATACACACCGTCTATACATACCATTATACACACCGTCAATACACACCGTCTATACACACCATTATACACACCGTCTATACACACACCATCTATACATCTTCTATACACCATCTATACACACACCATTATACACACCGTCTATACACACACCATCTATACATCTTCTATACACCATCTATACACACCATCTATAAACACACCATTATACACACCATCTATACACACAGTCTATACACACCATCTATACATCATCTATACACCCCATCTACACACACCATTATACACACCATCTATACACACCATCTATACACACCATCTATACACACCATCTATACACACCATCTATACACACCATCTATACACACCATCTATACACACCATTATACACTGAGTGTACAAACATGAACAAGAACTAACATTGAGTTGCCTTCAGAACTGCCTCAGTTGGAAAGTGTTCCACAGGGATGCTGGCCCATGTTGATGCCAATGCTTCCCACAGTGGAGTCAAGTTGTCTGGATGTCCTTTCGGTGTTTGACTATTCTTGATACACACAGGAAACTGTTGTGCGTGGGAAACCCAGCAGAGTTTCAGTTCTTGACACAAACTGGTGCACTTGGCACCTACTACAATACCCCGTTCAAAGGCACAAATATTTTGTCTTGCCCATTCACCCTCTGAAGGGCACACAGACACAAGCCATGTCTCAATTGTCTCAAGGCTTAAAAATCCTTATTTAACCTGTCTCCTCCCCTTCATCTACACTGATTGAAGTGGATTTAACAAGTGACATCAATAAGGTATCATAGCTTTCATCTGGATTCACCTGGTCAGTCTATGTCATGGAACGAGCAGGTTTTCCTGATGTTTTGTACAATCCATGTATATTTAAGCAATGTAGGCCAGAGGAGGTGTGGTATATGGCCGTTCTCAGACACAACGCATCACAGAGTCTACAGCCTGGATACAGCCCTTAGCCGTGGTATATTGCTCATATACCACAAAACCCCGATGAGCCTTATTGCTCATTATTAACAGGTTACCAATGTAATTAGACCAGTAAACAAGTCGTTTAGTTTCATACCCATGTTATATTGTCTGATAAATGTATTTATATATTTTTTTGATACTAACATTTCTCATTCTGATATTTCTTAATTTCCTGGATTATGTGTGTATTGTTTTGTATTGCTAGATATTACTACACTGTTGGAGCTAGAAAACACAAGCATTTCGCTGCACCTGCGATAACATCTGCAAATCTGTCTATGCAACCAATAAAACATTGACTTGGGTAGAAGTTTCCTCTAGCAGGCACAGATCTAGGATCAGTTGACACTCACCAGAATCTATGTTCAGTTTTCCTGACAAAGGAGGCAGATTTTTTTTGTCCTGTTGCTAGGATACCAATGTCCACCAGTGAGTAATGGGATGTCTATGTAATAAACCAAGTCATGTAGTAGGAGATACATCTCTATAATGTTTATATAGATAACTGGGATTAATGATGTGGTTTACTGCCAACCATAACCATGCCACTGTACTGATGGTCAGATAGGGGTTAATACACTGGGTTAATGAGTCCCAGGGGCTGGTATAGAGGGGTGGTCAGATAGGGGTTAATAACCTGGGTTAATGAGTATCAGGGGCTGGTATAGAGGGGTGGTCAGATAGGGGTTAATAACCTGGGTTAATGAGTCTCAGGGGCTGGTATAGAGGGGTGGTCAGATAGGGGTTAATAACCTGGGTTAAGGAGTATCAGGGGGCTGGTATAGAGGGGTGGTCAGATAGGGGTTAATAACCTGGGTTAATGAGTCTCAGGGGGCTGGTATAGAGGGGTGGTCAGATAGGGGTTAATAACCTGGGTTAAGGAGTCTCAGGGGGCTGGTATAGAGGGGTGGTCAGATAGGGGTTAATAACCTGGGTTAATGAGTATCAGGGGCTGGTATAGAGGGGTGGTCAGATAGGGGTTAATAACCTGGGTTAATGAGTCTCAGGGGCTGGTATAGAGGGGTGGTCAGATAGGGGTTAATAACCTGGGTTAATGAGTCTCAGGGGCTGGTATAGAGGGGTGGTCAGATAGGGGTTAATGAGTCTCAGGGGCTGGTATAGAGGGGTGGTCAGATAGGGGTTAATAACCTGGGTTAATGAGTCTCAGGGGGCTGGTATAGAGGGGTGGTCAGATAGGGGTTAATAACCTGGGTTAAGGAGTATCAGGGGCTGGTATAGAGGGGTGGTCAGATAGGGGTTAATAACCTGGGTTAATGAGTCTCAGGGGCTGGTATAGAGGGGTGGTCAGATAGGGGTTAATAACCTGGGTTAAGGAGTATCAGGGGGCTGGTATAGAGGGGTGGTCAGATAGGGGTTAATAACCTGGGTTAATGAGTCTCAGGGGCTGGTATAGAGGGGTGGTCAGATAGGGGTTAATAACCTGGGTTAATGAGTCCCAGGGGCTGGTATAGAGGGGTAGTCAGATAGGGGTTAATAACCTGGGTTAAGGAGTATCAGGGGCTGGTATAGAGGGGTGGTCAGATAGGGGTTAATAACCTGGGTTAATGAGTCTCAGGGGGCTGGTATAGAGGGGTGGTCAGATAGGGGTTAATAACCTGGGTTAGTGAGTCTCAGGGGCTGGTATAGAGGGGTGGTCAGATAGGGGTTAATAACCTGGGTTAATGAGTCCCAGGGGCTGGTATAGAGGGGTAGTCAGATAGGGGTTAATAACCTGGGTTAAGGAGTCTCAGGGGCTGGTATAGAGGGGTGGTCAGATAGGGGTTAATAACCTGGGTTAAGGAGTCTCAGGGGGCTGGTATAGAGGGGTGGTCAGATAGGGGTTAATACACTGGGTTAAGGAGTCTCGGGGGCTGGTATAGAGGGGTGGTCAGATAGGGGTTAATAACCTGGGTTAAGGAGTCTCAGGGGGCTGGTATAGAGGGGTGGTCAGATAGGGGTTAATAACCTGGGTTAATGAGTCCCAGGGGCTGGTATAGAGGGGTAGTCAGATAGGGGTTAATAACCTGGGTTAAGGAGTCTCAGGGGCTGGTATAGAGGGGTGGTCAGATAGGGGTTAATAACCTGGGTTAAGGAGTCTCAGGGGGCTGGTATAGAGGGGTGGTCAGATAGGGGTTAATACACTGGGTTAATGAGTCTCAGGGGCTGGTATAGAGGGGTGGTCAGATAGGGGTTAATAACCTGGGTTAATGAGTCTCAGGGGCTGGTATAGAGGGGTGGTCAGATAGGGGTTAATAACCTGGGTTAAGGAGTCTCAGGGGCTGGTATAGAGGGGTGGTCAGATAGGGGTTAATACACTGGGTTAATGAGTCTCGGGGGGCTGGTATAGAGGGGTGGTCAGATAGGGGTTAATAACCTGGGTTAAGGAGTCTCAGGGGGCTGGTATAGAGGGGTGGTCAGATAGGGGTTAATAACCTGGGTTAAGGAGTCTCAGGGGCTGGTATAGAGGGGTGGTCAGATAGGGGTTAATAACCTGGGTTAATGAGTCTCAGGGGGCTGGTATAGAGGGGAGTGAGGAGGGTCATATTAAGACAAACACACAGCTAATGGATGGATAACAATAATTCTCCAGGACTGTATTCTGTTTGTAGGCCTGTTCAGTGAGGATGGTGAGAGATGAGAAGCTGGTCTGACTTGTTCTACTGTTAGCTACAGTTCAGGAGGAAATGAAGATGACAAAAAAAGATTCTCAAAAGGAGCGGAAGACACACACACAGATTCAAACACAGAATTAACAAATAATATGGTGTATTCTTTCTCACAAACGCACACACACATGCACGCCCGCAGGCACACACACAGGCACACACACACACGCAGGCACACACACACGCAGGCACACACACACACATGCAGGCACACAGGCACACGCAGGCACACACAGGCACACGCAGGCACACACAGGCACACACACGCAGGCACACGCAGGCACACACACGCAGGCACACGCACGCAGGCACACGCACGCAGGCACACGCAGGCACACACACGCAGGCACACGCAGGCACACACACGCAGGCACACACACGCAGGCACACGCAGGCACACACACGCAGGCACACACACGCAGGCACACGCAGGCACACACACACATGCAAGCAAACACACACACACACACGCAGGCACGCACACACATACACACACAGGCACACGCAGGCACACACACACACGCAGGCACACACACACACACAGGCACACACACACATGCTGACTCAAATGAGGAAGACAGACCAACATTTCTCAACAATGGGTTGATCAACAATATTAACTTGTAGTTTCACACCAACAACCAACAGAAAGACTAATGCATTATTACTGGTTATAATAACTTAGTTATTACAGTGATCCCTCGCCACTTCGCGGTTCACTTATCGCGGATTCGCTATTTCGCGGATTTTCATAATGCATTTTTTATTTTTTTTTGGTGCATTGTGCTCTGCATTCTGATTCGCTAAAAACTCACTCCCGCTTCTTGTATCAAAACATGCTACGAATTGTGTTATCATTTTGTCGTCTCGTGCAGTTATGTGTACGTACATAAAACAGCTTGGCAAATTTACATTAAGTTGGCCAGGAAGGAAGGAAGGACTAACGCTTGGTCGCTTAGCAACCATGGTGCGAATGGCCACTGAACTTAAGCGAGTAGCTGAGGAATGGGACCCTTTGATGAGCCGTTCATTACAGTTCTCCAACGTAATCGATGGTGGCATGTCGGTGTACAAGGATCTTTTTGCAAAGAAGAAAAAAGAGCGACAACAGCTGCCTATCACTATGCTCTTCTCCCGAACAAACACACCTGCACCGCGGGCTTCAGAAGAAGAGAACACTGCAGAGCGCAGTCAGGATGCAGCGGCCCAGTCTGAAGAGCAGTGAAACGGCCTACACGTGAGTCACTGTATTTGTATACATGTAATAGTTGCTAATTGTAAAAAAAAAAGAAGTTTTCTATTTCGCGGATTTCACTTATCGCGGGTCATTTTCGGAACGTAACCCCCGCGATAAACGAGGGATTACTGTATATACAGTGGGGAGAACAAGTATTTGATACACTGTCGATTTTGCAGGTTTTCCTACTTACAAAGCATGTAGAGGTCAGTAATTTTGATCATAGGTACACTTCAACTGTGAGAGACGGAATCTAAAACAAAAATCCAGAAAATCACATTGTATGATTTTTAAGTAATTAATTTGCATTTTATTCCATGACATAAGTATTTGATACATCAGAAAAGCAGAACTTAATATTTGGTACAGAAACCTTTGTTTGCAATTACAGAGATCATACGTTTCCTGTAGTTCTTGACCAGGTTTGCACACACTGCAGCAGGGATTTTGGCCCACTCCTCCATACAGACCTTCTCCAGATCCTTCAGGTTTCGGGGCTGTCGCTGGGCAATACGGACTTTCAGCTCCCTCCAAAGATTTTCTATTGGGTTCAGATCTGGAGACTGGCTAGGCCACTCCAGGACCTTGAAATGCTTCTTACGGAGCCACTCCTTAGTTGCCCTGGCTGTGTGTTTCGGGTCGTTGTCATGCTGGAAGACCCAGCTACGACCCATCTTCAATGCTCTTACTGAGGGAAGGAGGTTGTTGGCCAAGATCTCGCGATACATGGCCCCATCCATCCTCCCCTCAATACGGTGCAGTCGTCCTGTCCCCTTTGCAGAAAAGCATCCCCAAAGAATGATGTTTCCACTTCCATGCTTCATGGTTGGGATGGTGTTCTTGAGGTTGTACTCATCCTTCTTCTTCTTCCAAACACGGCGAGTGGAGTTTAGACCAAAAAGCTCTATTTTTGTCTCATCAGACCACATGACCTTCTCCCATTCCTCCTCTGGATCATCCAGATGGTCATTGGCAAACTTCAGACGGGCCTGGACATGCGCTGGCTTGAGCAGGGGGACCTTGTGTACGCTGCAGGATTTTAATCCATGACGGCGTAGTGTGTTACTAATGGTTTTCTTTGAGACTGTGGTCCCAGCTCTCTTCAGGTCATTGACCAGGTCCTGCCGGGTAGTTCTGGGCTGATCCCTCACCTTCCTCATGATCATTGATGCCCCACGAGGTGAGATCTTGCATGGAGCCCCAGACCGAGGGTGATTGACCGTCATCTTCAACTTCTTCCATTTTCTAATAATTGCGCCAACAGTTGTTGCCTTCTCCCCAAGCTGCTTGCCTATTGTCCTGTAGCCCATCCCAGCCTTGTGCAGGTCTACAATTTTATCCCTGATGTCCTTACACAGCTCTCTGGTCTTGGCCATTGTGGAGAGGTTGGAGTCTGTTTGATTGAGTGTGTGGACAGGTGTCTTTTATACAGGTAACGAGTTCAAACAGGTGCAGTTAATACAGGTAATGAGTGGAGAACAGGAGGGCTTCTTAAAGAAAAACTAACAGGTCTGTGAGAGACGGAATTCTTACTGGTTGGTAGGTGATCAAATACTTATGTCATGCAATAAAATGCAAATTAATTAGTTAAAAATCATACAATGTGATTTTCTGGATTTTTGTTTTAGATTCCGTCTCTCACAGTTGAAGTGTACCTATGATAAAAATTACAGACCTCTACATGCTTTGTAAGTAGGAAAACCTGCAAAATCGGCAGTGTATCAAATACTTGTTCTCCCCACTGTATATACTTATCATAGTAAGATATAATATCCCTTATAATCATTTATTATCAGCTCTAGGATCAGCTGAACAACAGCTCTAGGATCAGCTGACTGACAGATCTAGGATCAGCTGACTGACAGATCTAGGATCAGCTGACTTACAGCTCTAGGATCAGCTGACTGACAGCTCCAGGATCAGCTGACTGACAGCTCTAGGATCAGCTGACTGACAGATCTAGGATCAGCTTCCCCTCCCCCCAATACTAACCTGAACTACAGATCTAGGATCAGCTTCCCCTCCCCCCCAATACTAACCTGAACTACAGATCTAGGATCAGCTTCCCCTCCCCCCAATACTAACCTGAACTACAGATCTAGGATCAGCTGACTGACAGCTCTAGGATCAGCTTCCCCTCCCCCCAATACTAACCTGAACTACAGCTCTAGGATCAGCCTCCCCTCCCCCCAATACTAACCTGAACTACAGATCTAGGATCAACTTCCCCTCCCCCCAATACTAACCTGAACTACAGCTCTAGGATCAACTTCCCCTCCCCCCAATACTAACCTGAACTACAGGTCTAGGATCAACTTCCCCTCCCCCCAATACTAACCTGAACTACAGATCTAGGATCAGCTTCCCCTCCCCCCAACACTAACCTGAACTACAGATCTAGGATCAGCTTAGTGGTGCACTATATAGGGAACAGGGTGCCAAAGTAGTGCACTATATAGGGAACAGGGTGCCAAAGTAGTGAACTATATAGGGAATAGGGTGCCATTTGGAGCGCAGATGTCTCCAACCCTTCTACCCTGGTCCTGATATTTCTGACCAGCGTTCAACATCAATAATGTAAGATTATTCAGATGAATAATAAATAGTCTCTATGAATCAATATTTAATGATGGTGAATCTTCTCTTTAAAGTCAATCTGTTTAATCTATCTGTGTCTACACTCAGGCGGTGGTCAGAGGCCGTGCCCTAAATGGCAACCTATTCACTGTATAGAGCCCTACTTTGGCACCCTATTCCCTATATAGTGCACTACTTTGGCACCCTATTTCCTTAGGATGCAGGCAGAGTGCTGATGTCAGTGTAATGCCCTCTAGGCATACTAGGGAGCTGGTTAAACAACTACGTAGGGATAGGACCCATCTAGGGTGCTGGTTAAATACCTACGTAGGGATGGGACCCATCTAGGGAGCTGGTTAAACGTGAAGGGACCAATCTAAGGTGCTGTTTAAACGTGTAGGGATGGATCCCAAACGACTCTTCGTTCAAAAAGCTTAATAATCGATCTAGAACCATGAAAGAAATATATATATCCAAAGTAAAGCCTAAAAGGTAGGCTACCATTATGTCAGATCGGGAAATGCGCGTTGAAATACATTTTTAGCTGGCCAAATTATTAGATGGCCTGTACTGAAAATATCAGCGTGGACCAGATTGATTAACTCTCCACGGTATTTAATGTTCCTGCACTGGGGATTCGCCCTCTTTAGAGAATAATTTTGTAATTTCTTTGCAGAAACACTTTCCGTTCGTTCGCGAACGACTCATCACTAGCCATTAGAGCAAGGCAGGGTCTGCTGACAGGCTCTCTGGTTCAGGCTCTACTTGTTCCTCCACCTAAATCACTACCTAAACCGGACCTCAATAGAGAAACGAGTGTAGGCCTACACTTAATAAGTAGGGGAGAGCGTTTGCTGTAATTTAGAGCAACATTTAAAAAGGGGCCACTGTGTAGAGAGAACACACTAGACTACTGTAGGCCTAGCTCCTTCCCGAATGGGAAACGTTTTCTGTATCTGATGTCTTTCAAAAGTACAAAAACTGTTTACAGATAGGACTACGGCAGGCTTTCCGATGTCAGGTGCTTTCCCTCAACTTTATCAATGCGCGCAAAATCATCTATAGACAATCAACGCGCATCAAATGAGCAAATCTCTCTGCAACTGCGTCAATCACCCGACAATTTACCACGGAAACTCCTCAAACCTACAAGCAAAACAACACACACAACATTATACTGTTGCATTAGATGATAAATTATGTATCTTACCTTTTTAGCAAAGGACACTTGTTCTGTAAAACTTTTCTTGCGCAGAAATCAAACTATTTCTCCTGCGTCTCTCTCTCTCTCACTCTCACTTTCTCTGAGCAGGAAATAAACGTATCTACCAATAAGATCGGTACACACAAAATGACACCAGTCTTTTTGTACATCCGTTACTTCGTTACTGATGTCTTCTGTAGCTGTACACGTCTTTCCCCGGTTAAAGAAAAGACTGTGGTTTCTTTGTTCAACCTGGTCTCAGAGCATTTCATATTATTCTTTACGCAAACCCGAGATACAAAACATAATATATCATACAAAAGAAAGTATGTATTATTTTGTGGATGTCCATCACCCATTTAGTAGGATATTTTACGAATTACAATTTGCATTATATGTTACGAATTTGAAAAACGTACAATGTTACGAAATTGTAGGTAGACTCGCTAACGTTAGCTAGGCTAGGGTTAGGTTAAATGTTTAAGGTTAGGTTTAGGGGAAGGGTTAGCTAACATGGCAAGTAGTTGAATAGTAGCTAAATTGCTAAAATGCTAACATTGTCCATGATGAGATTAGACCTCGCAACCTTTGACATTCGCGTTCACGTTCACCCATCCACCCCAACCAACCACCCTCTTTTCATTTTTGGTCTTAAGTAACCATCTGTCTTATGTAACCACACCAAAAATAACATATCATACTAAAGGGAGTGTCTCGTTTTTACGTAAAGAATAATATGAAATGCTCTGAGACCAGGTTGGGTTGTTTGTTGAGAGGAGACATTAAATAAAGCAGGCTTGTTCTCTCTAGGGGTCTACTAGTACTATCCCTTGTTCTCTCTAGGGGACTACTAGTACTATCCCTTGTTCTCTCTAGGGGACTACTAGTACTATCCCTTGTTCTCTCTAGGGGACTACTAGTACTATCCCTTGTTCTCTCTAGGGGACTACTAGTACTATCCCTTGTTCTCTCTAGGGGACTACTAGTACTATCCCTTGTTCTCTCTAGGGGACTACTAATACTATCCCTTGTTCTCTCTAGGGGTCTACTAGTACTATCCCTTGTTCTCTCTAGGGGACTACTAGTACTATCCCTTGTTCTCTCTAGGGGACTACTAGTACTATCCCTTGTTCTCTCTAGGGGACTACTAGTACTATCCCTTGTTCTCCCTAGGGGTCTACTAGTACTATCCCTTGTTCTCTCTAGGGGACTACTAGTACTATCCCTTGTTCTCTCTAGGGGTCTACTAGTACTATCCCTTGTTCTCTCTAGGGGACTACTAGTACTATCCCTTGTTCTCTCTAGGGGACTACTAGTACTATCCCTTGTTCTCTCTAGGGGACTACTAGTACTATCCCTTGTTCTCTCTAGGGGACTACTAGTACTATCCCTTGTTCTCTCTAGGGGACTACTAGTACTATCCCTTGTTCTCTCTAGGGGACTACTAGTACTATCCCTTGTTCTCTCTAGGGGACTACTAGTACTATCCCTTGTTCTCTCTAGGGGACTACTAGTACTATCCCTTGTTCTCTCTAGGGGACTACTAGTACTATCCCTTGTTCTCTCTAGGGGACTACTAGTACTATCCCTTGTTCTCTCTAGGGGTCTACTAGTACTATCCCTTGTTCTCTCTAGGGGACTACTAGTACTATCCCTTGTTCTCTCTAGGGGTCTACTAGTACTATCCCTTGTTCTCTCTAGGGGACTACTAGTACTATCCCTTGTTCTCTCTAGGGGACTACTAGTACTATCCCTTGTTCTCTCTAGGGGACTACTAGTACTATCCCTTGTTCTCTCTAGGGGACTACTAGTACTATCCCTTGTTCTCTCTAGGGGACTACTAGTACTATCCCTTGTTCTCTCTAGGGGACTACTAGTACTATCCCTTGTTCTCTCTAGGGGACTACTAGTACTATCCCTTGTTCTCTCTAGGGGACTACTAGTACTATCCCTTGTTCTCTCTAGGGGACTACTAGTACTATCCCTTGTTCTCTCTAGGGGACTACTAGTACTATCCCTTGTTCTCTCTAGGGGTCTACTAGTACTATCCCTTGTTCTCTCTAGGGGTCTACTAGTACTATCCCTTGTTCTCTCTAGGGGACTACTAGTACTATCCCTTGTTCTCTCTAGGGGACTACTAGTACTATCCCTTGTTCTCTCTAGGGGACTACTAGTACTATCCCTTGTTCTCTCTAGGGGACTACTAGTACTATCCCTTGTTCTCTCTAGGGGTCTACTAGTACTATCCCTTGTTCTCTCTAGGGGTCTACTAGTACTATCCCTTGTTCTCTCTAGGGGACTACTAGTACTATCCCTTGTTCTCTCTAGGGGACTACTAGTACTATCCCTTGTTCTCTCTAGGGGACTACTAGTACTATCCCTTGTTCTCTCTAGGGGACTACTAGTACTATCCCTTGTTCTCTCTAGGGGACTACTAGTACTATCCCTTGTTCTCTCTAGGGGACTACTAGTACTATCCCTTGTTCTCTCTAGGGGACTACTAGTACTATCCCTTGTTCTCTCTAGGGGACTACTAGTACTATCCCTTGTTCTCTCTAGGGGACTACTAGTACTATCCCTTGTTCTCTCTAGGGGACTACTAGTAATATCCCTTGTTCTCTCTAGGGGTCTACTAGTACTATCCCTTGTTCTCTCTAGGGGACTACTAGTACTATCCCTTGTTCTCTCTAGGGGTCTACTAGTACTATCCCTTGTTCTCTCTAGGGGACTACTAGTACTATCCCTTGTTCTCTCTAGGGGTCTACTAGTACTATCCCTTGTTCTCTCTAGGGGACTACTAGTACTATCCCTTGTTCTCTCTAGGGGACTACTAGTACTATCCCTTGTTCTCTCTAGGGGACTACTAGTACTATCCCTTGTTCTCTCTAGGGGACTACTAGTACTATCCCTTGTTCTCTCTAGGGGACTACTAGTACTATCCCTTGTTCTCTCTGGGGGACTACTAGTACTATCCCTTGTTCTCTCTGGGGGACTACTAGTACTATCCCTTGTTCTCTCTAGGGGACTACTAGTACTATCCCTTGTTCTCTCTAGGGGACTACTAGTACTATCCCTTGTTCTCTCTAGGGGACTACTAGTACTATCCCTTGTTCTCTCTAGGGGACTACTAGTACTATCCCTTGTTCTCTCTAGGGGTCTACTAGTACTATCCCTTGTTCTCTCTAGGGGTCTACTAGTACTATCCCTTGTTCTCTCTAGGGGACTACTAGTACTATCCCTTGTTCGACAGAATAAGTTGTGCCTAACTGGAGACAGTACTTTGGTCAAGGAGTCCAAGTGGAGACAGTACTTTGGTCAAGGAGTCCAAGTGGAGACAGTACTTTGGTCAAGGAGTCCAAGTGGAGACAGTACTTTGGTCAAGGAGTCCAAGTGGAGACAGTACTTTGGTCAAGGAGTCCAAGTGAAGACAGTACTTTGATCAAGGTGCCTAACTGGAGACAGTACTTTGGTCAAGGAGTCCAAGTGGAGACAGTACTTTGGTCAAGGAGTCCAAGTGGAGACAGTACTTTGGTCAAGGAGTCCAAGTGAAGACAGTACTTTGGTCAAGGAGTCCAAATGGAGACAGTACTTTGGTCAAGGAGTCCAAGTGGAGACAGTACTTTGGTCAAGGAGTCCAAGTGGAGACAGCACTTTGATCAAGGAGTCCAAGTGGAGATAGTACTTCGTGCATGTAAACTATTGGCGATAAGGAAGGGAACTGGGGGGGAATTAGCCGTTGTTAGGATTGTGATTTTGGGATGAATCTCGTGTCAGGTATAGAAGCAGTGGGGAGATGTTATATGTGCATCGACCTGGGGTCTGTGACAATAGATAATGTACACTTTGATAACAGGCTTGAAAGGGAATGCAATAGAGTAGAGTAGACATGAGACAGGGGACATTATTTCCAGTCTACCTATTATATGTCTGTAGGCCTACTATGCAGCAAGTGGATAGGAGTGAATATACTCTAGATAATGACACCAACTGTATAGCATTGATCCTATCTATTCTACCTATTTCTATGTCTGTACCATGCATCAAGTGAATAGAATAGAATAGAATATACTCTAGATAATGACACCAACTGTATAGCATTGATCCTATCAATTCTACATACTTCTATGTCTGTACCATCCATCAAGTGAATAGAATATAATTTACTCGAGATGACACCAACTGTATGGAAGTTATCCTATCTATTTTACCTATTTCTATGTTTGTACCATATATCAAGTGAATAGAATTTACTGTAGATAATATCTGTATGGCATTGATCCTATCTATTATATCTATTCCTATGTCTGTATCATCCATCAAGTCATTCAGACAGTTCTGGTCATCTTACTTTTATTTAGGTAGTACTGCAACCTAGTAGAGGGAGAGGAGAGACGGATATGGGGATAGGGAGAGGAGAGACGGATGGGGGGATAGGGAGAGGAGAGACGGGGGGGGATAGGGAGAGGAGAGACGGATGGGGGGATAGGGAGAGGAGAGACGGATGGGGGGATAGTGAGAGGAGAGACGGATATGGGGATAGGGAGAGGAGATACGGATGGGGGGATAGGGAGAGGAGAGACGGATGGGGGGATAGGGAGAGGAGAGACGGATATGGGGATAGGGAGAGGAGAGACGGATGGGGGGATAGGGAGAGGAGAGACGGATGGGGGGATAGGGAGAGGAGAGACGGATATGGGGATAGGGAGAGGAGAGACGGATAAGGGGATAGGGAGAGGAGAGACGGATGGGGGGATAGGGAGAGGAGAGACGGATATGGGGATAGGGAGAGGAGAGACGGATATGGGGATAGGGAGAGGAGAGACGGATATGGGGATAGGGAGAGGAGAGACGGATAAGGGGATAGGGAGAGGAGAGACGGATGGGGGAAGAGGGAGAGGAGAGACGGATGGGGGGATAGGGAGAGGAGAGCCGGATATGGGGATAGGGAGAGGAGAGACGGATGGGGGGATAAGGAGAGGAGAGACGGATGGGGGGATAGGGAGAGGAGAGACGGATATGGGGATAGGGAGAGGAGAGACGGATATGGGGATAGGGAGAGGAGAGACGGATATGGGGATAGGGAGAGGAGAGACGGATAAGGGGATAGGGAGAGGAGAGACGGATGGGGGGAGAGGGAGAGGAGAGACGGATGGGGGGATAGGGAGAGGAGAGACGGATATGGGGATAGGGAGAGGAGAGACGGATGGGGGGATAGGGAGAGGAGAGACGGATGGGGGGATAGGGAGAGGAGAGACGGATATGGGGATAGGGAGAGGAGAGACGGATATGGGGATAGGGAGAGGAGAGACGGATGGGGGGATAGGGAGAGGAGAGACGGATATGGGGATAGGGAGAGGAGAGACGGATATGGGGGGGTAGGGAGAGAAGAGGGGGGGGGAAGAGGGAGAGGAGAGACGGATGGGGGGACAGGGAGAGGAGAGACGGATATGGGGATAGGGAGAGGAGAGACGGATGGGGGGATAGGGAGAGGAGAGACGGATATGGGGATAGGGAGAGGAGAGACGGATGGGGGGACAGGGAGAGGAGAGACGGATGGGGGGACAGGGAGAGGAGAGACGGATGGGGGGATAGGGAGAGGAGAGACGGATGGGGGGAAAGGGAGAGGAGAGACGGATGGGGGGACAGGGAGAGGAGAGACGGATGGGGGGACAGGGAGAGGAGAGACGGATGGGGGGACAGGGAGAGGAGAGACGGATGGGGGGATAGGGAGAGGAGAGACGGATGGGGGGATAGGGAGAGGAGAGACGGATGGGGGGATAGGGAGAGGAGAGACGGATGGGGGGATAGGGAGAGGAGAGACGGATGGGGGGACAGGGAGAGGAGAGACGGATGGGGGGACAGGGAGAGGAGAGACGGATGGGGGGATAGGGAGAGGAGAGACGGATATGGGGATAGGGAGAGGAGAGACGGATATGGGGATAGGGAGAGGAGAGACGGACGGGGGGATAGTGAGAGGAGAGACGGATAAGGGGATAGGGAGAGGAGAGACGGATAAGGGGATAGGGAGAGGAGAGACGGATATGGGGATAGGGAGAGGAGAGACGGATGGGGGGACAGGGAGAGGAGAGACGGATATGGGGATAGGGAGAGGAGAGACGGATGGGGGGATAGGGAGAGGAGAGACGGATATGGGGATAGGGAGAGGAGAGACGGATGGGGGGATAGGGAGAGGAGAGACGGATATGGGGATAGGGAGAGGAGAGACGGATATGGGGATAGGGAGAGGAGAGACGGATATGGGGATAGGGAGAGGAGAACGGATAAGGGGATAGGGAGAGGAGAGACGGATGGGGGGAGAGGGAGAGGAGAGACGGATATGGGGATAGGGAGAGGAGAACGGATAAGGGGATAGGGAGAGGAGAGACGGATGGGGGGAGAGGGAGAGGAGAGACGGATGGGGGGATAGGGAGAGGAGAGACGGATGGGGGGATAGGGAGAGGAGAGACGGATATGGGGATAGGGAGAGGAGAGACGGATATGGGGGGGTAGGGAGAGAAGAGAGGGGGGGAAGAGGGAGAGGAGAGACGGATGGGGGGACAGGGAGAGGAGAGACGGATATGGGGATAGGGAGAGGAGAGACGGATGGGGGGATAGGGAGAGGAGAGACGGATATGGGGATAGGGAGAGGAGAACGGATAAGGGGATAGGGAGAGGAGAGACGGATGGGGGGAGAGGGAGAGGAGAGACGGATATGGGGATAGGGAGAGGAGAGACGGATATGGGGATAGGGAGAGGAGAGACGGATATGGGGATAGGGAGAGGAGAACGGATAAGGGGATAGGGAGAGGAGAGACGGATGGGGGGAGAGGGAGAGGAGAGACGGATGGGGGGATAGGGAGAGGAGAGACGGATGGGGGGATAGGGAGAGGAGAGACGGATATGGGGATAGGGAGAGGAGAGACGGATATGGGGGGGTAGGGAGAGAAGAGAGGGGGGGAAGAGGGAGAGGAGAGACGGATGGGGGGACAGGGAGAGGAGAGACGGATATGGGGATAGGGAGAGGAGAGACGGATGGGGGGATAGGGAGAGGAGAGACGGATATGGGGATAGGGAGAGGAGAGACGGATGGGGGGACAGGGAGAGGAGAGACGGATGGGGGGATAGGGAGAGGAGAGACGGATGGGGGGACAGGGAGAGGAGAGACGGATGGGGGGAAAGGGAGAGGAGAGACGGATGGGGGGACAGGGAGAGGAGAGACGGATGGGGGGACAGGGAGAGGAGAGACGGATGGGGGGACAGGGAGAGGAGAGACGGATGGGGGGATAGGGAGAGGAGAGACGGATGGGGGGATAGGGAGAGGAGAGACGGATGGGGGGATAGGGAGAGGAGAGACGGATGGGGGGATAGGGAGAGGAGAGACGGATGGGGGGATAGGGAGAGGAGAGACGGATGGGGGGACAGGGAGAGGAGAGACGGATGGGGGGATAGGGAGAGGAGAGACGGATATGGGGATAGGTAGAGGAGAGACGGATATGGGGATAGGGAGAGGAGAGACGGACGGGGGGATAGTGAGAGGAGAGACGGATAAGGGGATAGGGAGAGGAGAGACGGATAAGGGGATAGGGAGAGGAGAGACGGATAAGGGGATAGGGAGAGGAGAGACGGATATGGGGATAGGGAGAGGAGAGACGGATGGGGGGACAGGGAGAGGAGAGACGGATATGGGGATAGGGAGAGGAGAGACGGACGGGGGGATAGTGAGAGGAGAGACGGATAAGGGGATAGGGAGAGGAGAGACGGATATGGGGATAGGGAGAGGAGAGACGGATATGGGGATAGGGAGAGGAGAGACGGATATGGGGATAGGGAGAGGAGAGACGGACGGGGGGATAGTGAGAGGAGAGACGGATAGGGGATAGGGAGAGGAGAGACGGATAAGGGGATAGGGAGAGGAGAGACGGATGGGGGGACAGGGAGAGGAGAGACGGATATGGGGATAGGGAGAGGAGAGACGGATGGGGGGATAGGGAGAGGAGAGACGGATATGGGGATAGGGAGAGGAGAGACGGATGGGGGGATAGGGAGAGGAGAGACGGATATGGGGATAGGGAGAGGAGAGACGGATATGGGGATAGGGAGAGGAGAGACGGATATGGGGATAGGGAGAGGAGAGACGGATAAGGGGATAGGGAGAGGAGAGACGGATGGGGGGATAGGGAGAGGAGAGACGGATGGGGGGATAGGGAGAGGAGAGACGGATGGTGGGATAGGGAGAGGAGAGACGGATATGGGGATAGGGAGAGGAGAGACGGATGGGGGGATAGGGAGAGGAGAGACGGATATGGGGATAGGGAGAGGAGAGACGGATGGGGGGATAGGGAGAGGAGAGACGGATGGGGGGATAGGGAGAGGAGAGACGGATGGGGGGATAGGGAGAGGAGAGACGGATATGGGGATAGGGAGAGGAGAGACGGATGGGGGGATAGGGAGAGGAGAGACGGATATGGGGATAGGGAGAGGAGAGACGGATATGGGGATAGGGAGAGGAGAGACGGATATGGGGATAGGGAGAGGAGAACGGATAAGGGGATAGGGAGAGGAGAGACGGATGGGGGGAGAGGGAGAGGAGAGACGGATGGGGGGATAGGGAGAGGAGAGACGGATGGGGGGATAGGGAGAGGAGAGACGGATATGGGGATAGGGAGAGGAGAGACGGATATGGGGGGGTAGGGAGAGAAGAGAGGGGGGGAAGAGGGAGAGGAGAGACGGATGGGGGGACAGGGAGAGGAGAGACGGATATGGGGATAGGGAGAGGAGAGACGGATGGGGGGATAGGGAGAGGAGAGACGGATATGGGGATAGGGAGAGGAGAACGGATGGGGGGATAGGGAGAGGAGAGACGGATGGGGGGAGAGGGAGAGGAGAGACGGATATGGGGATAGGGAGAGGAGAGACGGATATGGGGATAGGGAGAGGAGAGACGGATATGGGGATAGGGAGAGGAGAGACGGATATGGGGATAGGGAGAGGAGAACGGATAAGGGGATAGGGAGAGGAGAGACGGATGGGGGGAGAGGGAGAGGAGAGACGGATGGGGGGATAGGGAGAGGAGAGACGGATGGGGGGATAGGGAGAGGAGAGACGGATATGGGGATAGGGAGAGGAGAGACGGATATGGGGGGGTAGGGAGAGAAGAGAGGGGGGAAGAGGGAGAGGAGAGACGGATGGGGGGACAGGGAGAGGAGAGACGGATATGGGGATAGGGAGAGGAGAGACGGATGGGGGGATAGGGAGAGGAGAGACGGATATGGGGATAGGGAGAGGAGAGACGGATGGGGGGACAGGGAGAGGAGAGACGGATGGGGGGATAGGGAGAGGAGAGACGGATGGGGGGATAGGGAGAGGAGAGACGGATGGGGGGAAAGGGAGAGGAGAGACGGATGGGGGGACAGGGAGAGGAGAGACGGATGGGGGGACAGGGAGAGGAGAGACGGATGGGGGGATAGGGAGAGGAGAGACGGATGGGGGGATAGGGAGAGGAGAGACGGATGGGGGGATAGGGAGAGGAGAGACGGATGGGGGGATAGGGAGAGGAGAGACGGATGGGGGGATAGGGAGAGGAGAGACGGATGGGGGGATAGGGAGAGGAGAGACGGATGGGGGGACAGGGAGAGGAGAGACGGATGGGGGGATAGGGAGAGGAGAGACGGATATGGGGATAGGGAGAGGAGAGACGGATATGGGGATAGGGAGAGGAGAGACGGACGGGGGGATAGTGAGAGGAGAGACGGATAAGGGGATAGGGAGAGGAGAGACGGATAAGGGGATAGGGAGAGGAGAGACGGATATGGGGATAGGGAGAGGAGAGACGGATGGGGGGACAGGGAGAGGAGAGACGGATATGGGGATAGGGAGAGGAGAGACGGACGGGGGGATAGTGAGAGGAGAGACGGATAAGGGGATAGGGAGAGGAGAGACGGATATGGGGATAGGGAGAGGAGAGACGGATATGGGGATAGGGAGAGGAGAGACGGATATGGGGATAGGGAGAGGAGAGACGGACGGGGGGATAGTGAGAGGAGAGACGGATAGGGGATAGGGAGAGGAGAGACGGATAAGGGGATAGGGAGAGGAGAGACGGATGGGGGGACAGGGAGAGGAGAGACGGATATGGGGATAGGGAGAGGAGAGACGGATGGGGGGATAGGGAGAGGAGAGACGGATATGGGGATAGGGAGAGGAGAGACGGATGGGGGGATAGGGAGAGGAGAGACGGATATGGGGATAGGGAGAGGAGAGACGGATATGGGGATAGGGAGAGGAGAGACGGATATGGGGATAGGGAGAGGAGAGACGGATAAGGGGAGAGGGAGAGGAGAGACGGATGGGGGGAGAGGGAGAGGAGAGACGGATGGGGGGATAGGGAGAGGAGAGACGGATGGGGGGATAGGGAGAGGAGAGACGGATGGTGGGATAGGGAGAGGAGAGAAGGATATGGGGATAGGGAGAGGAGAGACGGATATGGGGATAGGGAGAGGAGAGACGGATGGGGGGATAGGGAGAGGAGAGACGGATATGGGGATAGGGAGAGGAGAGACGGATATGGGGGGGTAGGGAGAGAAGAGAGGGGGGGAAGAGGGAGAGGAGAGACGGATGGGGGGACAGGGAGAGGAGAGACGGATATGGGGATAGGGAGAGGAGAGACGGATGGGGGGATAGGGAGAGGAGAGACGGATATGGGGATAGGGAGAGGAGAGACGGATGGGGGGACAGGGAGAGGAGAGACGGATGGGGGGATAGGGAGAGGAGAGACGGATGGGGGGATAGGGAGAGGAGAGACGGATGGGGGGAAAGGGAGAGGAGAGACGGATGGGGGGACAGGGAGAGGAGAGACGGATGGGGGGACAGGGAGAGGAGAGACGGATGGGGGGACAGGGAGAGGAGAGACGGATGGGGGGATAGGGAGAGGAGAGACGGATGGGGGGATAGGGAGAGGAGAGACGGATGGGGGGATAGGGAGAGGAGAGACGGATATGGGGATAGGGAGAGGAGAGACGGATGGGGGGATAGGGAGAGGAGAGACGGATATGGGGATAGGGAGAGGAGAGACGGATGGGGGGACAGGGAGAGGAGAGACGGATGGGGGGATAGGGAGAGGAGAGATGGATGGGGGGATAGGGAGAGGAGAGACGGATGGGGGGATAGGGAGAGGAGAGACGGATGGGGGGAAAGGGAGAGGAGAGACGGATGGGGGGACAGGGAGAGGAGAGACGGATGGGGGGACAGGGAGAGGAGAGACGGATGGGGGGATAGGGAGAGGAGAGACGGATGGGGGGATAGGGAGAGGAGAGACGGATGGGGGGATAGGGAGAGGAGAGACGGATGGGGGGACAGGGAGAGGAGAGACGGATGGGGGGACAGGGAGAGGAGAGACGGATGGGGGGACAGGGAGAGGAGAGACGGATGGGGGGATAGGGAGAGGAGAGACGGATATGGGGATAGGGAGAGGAGAGACGGATATGGGGATAGGGAGAGGAGAGACGGACGGGAGGATAGTGAGAGGAGAGACGGATAAGGGGATAGGGAGAGGAGAGACGGATAAGGGGATAGGGAGAGGAGAGACGGATATGGGGATAGGGAGAGGAGAGACGGATGGGGGGACAGGGAGAGGAGAGACGGATATGGGGATAGGGAGAGGAGAGACGGATGGGGGGATAGGGAGAGGAGAGACGGATATGGGGATAGGGAGAGGAGAGACGGATATGGGGATAGGGAGAGGAGAGACGGATGGGGGGATAGGGAGAGGAGAGACGGATGGGGGGATAGGGAGAGGAGAGACGGATGGGGGGATAGGGAGAGGAGAGACGGATGGGGGGATAGGGAGAGGAGAGACGGATGGGGGGATAGGGAGAGGAGAGACGGATGGGGGGATAGGGAGAGGAGAGACGGATAAGGGGATAGGGAGAGGAGAGACGGATGGGGGGATAGGGAGAGGAGAGACGGATATGGGGATAGGGAGAGGAGAGACGGATGGGGGGATAGGGAGAGGAGAGACGGATGGGGGGATAGGGAGAGGAGAGACGGATGGGGGGACAGGGAGAGGAGAGACGGATGGGGGGATAGGGAGAGGAGAGACGGATGGGGGGATAGGGAGAGGAGAGACGGACGGGGGGATAGGGAGAGACGGACGGGGGGAGAGGAGAGTCAAATGGGGGGATAGGGAGAGGAGAGACGGGGGGATAGGGAGAGGAGAGACAAATGGGGGGATAGGGAGAGGAGAGTCAAATGGGGGGATAGGGAGAGGAGAGTCAAATGGGGGGATAGGGAGAGGAGAGACGGGGGGGATAGGGAGAGGAGAGGCGGGGGGAGAGGGAGAGGAGAGGCGGGGGGAGAGGGAGAGGAGAGGCGGGGGGCGAGGGAGAGGAGAGGCGAGGGGAAGAGGGAGAAGAGTGTGTGTGTGTCCCTTCTCCTACCCTTATCTGAGCTCACAGATAAAGAGAGGGAGAGAGAGGGAGAGAGCGGAGGAGTGAACAGAGGAGGGAGACATGAAAGACCAGAGAAACGCTGAGACTGGAGAAAAACCTTACCCTGGGGCATGGCATAGATCACACACACACACACACACACGGCAACGCTTCGGAGCAAAAGTATGAGAAATACCCAAAACGTGTGTGTGTGTGTGTGTAGAGGCGGTGGTTGTAATTACATGTCTCAGGTCTTGTTGAATCAGGGCTTTTCTGAAAACACATTCCTGGTTCTCTGTATGTGTGTATATGCACAGATATATATGTGTGTGTGTGTGTGTACATACAGTACCAGTCAATAGTTCGGACACACCTACTCATTCAAGGGTTTTTCTTTATTGTTACTATTTTCTATATTGTAGAATAATAGTGAAGACATGAAAACTATGAAATAACACATATGGAATCATGTAGTAACCAAAAGAAAGTGTTATTAAACAAATGAAAATATATTTTAGATTTTAGATTCTTCAAAGTAGCCACCCTTTGCCTGGATGACAGCTCTGAACACTTGGCATTAGAGATGTAGAAGGTCATGGCATAGCGGTTCACACAAGTGTGCTAAAATACATTTAAATCACTTTTATTTAGACATTCTTTAGTAAGTAATACTTAAATGCTAAGTCTAGTTGTCTTATTTTAATGATTTAAATAAAATAGGGGGGGGGGGTGTGGTGTTGCACATGTCACCATTAATATCCACACTATGAGGAGATGTGATGTAAAGTCCCTCTTTATAACTCACCTGTATATTCACCATTAATATCCACACTATGAGGAGATGTGATGTAAAGTCCCTCTCTATAACTCACCTGTATATTCACCATTAATATCCACACTATGAGGAGATGTGATGTAAAGTCCCTCTCTATAACTCACCTGTATATTCACCATTAATATCCACACTATGAGGAGATGTGATGTAAAGTCCCTCTCTATAACTCACCTGTATATTCACCATTAATATCCACACTATGAGGAGATGTGATGTAAAGTCCCTCTCTATAACTCACCTGTATATTCACCATTAATATCCACACTATGAGGAGATCTGATGTAAAGTCCCTCTCTATAACTCACCTGTATATTCACCATTAATATCCACACTATGAGGAGATCTGATGTAAAGTCCCTCTCTATAACTCACCTGTATATTCACCATTAATATCCACACTATGGGGAGATGTGATGTAAAGTCCCTCTCTATAACTCACCTGTATATTCACCATTAATATCCACACTATGAGGAGATGTGATGTAAAGTCCCTCTCTATAACTCACCTGTATATTCACCATTAATATCCACACTATGGGGAGATGTGATGTAAAGTCCCTCTCTATAACTCACCTGTATATTCACCATTAATATCCACACTATGAGGAGATGTGATGTAAAGTCCCTCTCTATAACTCACCTGTATATTCACCATTAATATCCACACTATGGGGAGATGTGATGTAAAGTCCCTCTCTATAACTCACCTGTATATTCACCATTAATATCCACACTATGAGGAGATGTGATGTAAAGTCCCTCTTTATAACTCACCTGTATATTCACCATTAATATCCACACTATGAGGAGATGTGATGTAAAGTCCCTCTTTTTAACTCACCTCCACATTCATTTACTATGTTCTTTCTGTGTTGCTCATTTCCCAGACAGTCCATTATGTACAATAACACTAAATATGATTAGTGAATAATGTAAGATTTTAAATCCCAACAGTCTTTAAAATGACATTCAGGAGCAAAAGGTTTTCAATAGTTGTTTTTAAATTCATACAAACAAAATATGAATTGGAATATAATATTGGAATATAACTAATAACATTAAATAACATTGGAATATAACATTTAATAACAATAACTTAATGAACTCAGTGTGACATTGATGTGGCAGCTCTCTTATGCTCTGCTATTGGACGATTCTAATTCGTACATTGGTCACAAATAAAGCTGTCCCCAGGAAAAATGTGAACACAACACATGAGACCACGTCCAGCACTGCTCACACCTAATCCAGTCCCCACCTGTGACTGAAAACAGGGGGACAGATCCCAGTTGAAAAGCGCTCTCAAAAACGTAGCTAACTATCTAGCTATATGACATAAAATGCTATGTAAAATAGCCTCAAAAACGTAGCTATATAAAATAGCCTCAAAAACGTAGCTAGCTATCTATAAAATGCTATTTAAATAGCTAAAAGGCTATAAAGTAACATTACCTCTAAAGCTATCAGTCACTAGTGGAAACATTTACAACTGCAATGAAGTTATGTTATCTTTTTAATGTATTTTACCTCAGACGATCTGGTAGTAAGGTTGCTAGCTAGCACTCTTAGCAGCTAATGCTAATTAGCTAGCATTTACCGCTAGTGAAGTCGCTAACTAGTAAGTTAGCAGAAACTATCCCTAACGGTGCTCGTCATTGTCTAAATGGCAGGTAGAATCACATGTATAACCATAAAGGGGTAACTAGCCAGGAGGGGAGGGGGTGGCAAGTTGCCCCAAACACACTCATCCAACATATTACTACTTTACAAAAAACTTATCTACATTTTTTCTCTCAAAAAAAGTGGATTATTTATCTTAGGGCTTTCCTACTTGTATATTTAACATTTTAAAAAGTATAGATCCAACTTAATGGGAATATGTACAACTACAAAAAATAAATATAAATTTACCACCAAATCATTTTGTTGAAATATCTCCAAAAGTTGGGATGACTCTTGAAATGTTTTGTTGAGCGAGAGCAGTGTCAGCCAGGACAAGTGTAGGGGAAATAATTGTGACATCTTGTGGTGTTAATGTGAATTACAGGTGGAGGGGGCTAGTTACCCCCTAGTACCCTAAACAACATTTTATTGTATTAAATCATTATGGTCTATAAATTGCACGTATGGGCTCTGACTTACTTAGAATTAAATACAAATGAAACAAAAATAACTTACTAGTGCCATTGAATTTAATTTCAGAATTCATTTTTAGAACCAGGATTTTAACCAGTATGTCTACAGGCTCATGTGATGGTGTCTGGAGAGCAGGACAGCGATGGAGAACATCCTCTCCTCACTTTCAGAGCCACTGGGGATGATTAACACCCTTTTGGCCGCTCTATCCAGGCTGGGCAGAGATGCAGAGTTATTTGATCTATAGGTAGGCCTAAAGGCTTTTAGGCAAAAACAACCCAATCAAAACAGAAAGCTGGGAATATGCAGGTCTATTGGGCTAAAATCAGTTATGGCCTATCCTATAGATAATAGAACAAGTTTAAGAGATCGGATTTTTTGTTTATAAATATTTAAACGCTACACATACACACTTAGTTATTTATTTTCAGATTCCACACTCCCTTTCTTGCTACTCATCTTTGTAAGACACATCGATTTAGCACCTGTGTGTTTTATCGGTTTCTTTATTAAAATATTTAGCTTACTCCATGACAGCTAAAGCAAGGGGCTGTAGCAGACTACAAATGGATGCTGCTGGGCAGGGCGTTCCCTCGCTGCTGGGCAGGGCGTTCCCTCGCTGCTGGGCAGGGCGTTCCCTCGCTGCTGGGCAGGGCGTTCCCTCGCTGCTGGGCAGGGCGTGCCCTCGCTGCTGGGCAGGGCGTGCCATCGCTGCTGGGCAGGGCGTTCCCTCGCTGCTGGGCAGGGCGTTCCCTCGCTGCTGGGCAGGGCGTTCCCTCGCTGCTGGGCAGGGCGTTCCCTCGCTGCTGGGCAGGGCGTTCCCTCGCTGCTGGGCAGGGCGTTCCCTCGCTGCTGGGCAGGGCGTTCCCTCGCTGCTGGGCAGGGCGTTCCCTCGCTGCTGGGCAGGGCGTTCCCTCGCTGCTGGGCAGGGCGTTCCCTCGCTGCTGGGCAGGGCGTTCCCTCGCTGCTGGGCAGGGCGTTCCCTCGCTGCTGGGCAGGGCATTCCCTCGCTGCTGGGCAGGGCATTCCCTCGCTGCTGGGCAGGGCATTCCCTCGCTGCTGGGCAGGGCATTCCCTCGCTGCTGGGCAGGGCGTTCCCTCGCTGCTGGGCAGGGCGTTCCCTCGCTGCTGGGCAGGGCATTCCCTCGCTGCTGGGCAGGGCATTCCCTCGCTGCTGGGCAGGACATTCCCTCGCTGCTGGGCAGGGCCTCGCTGCTGGACCTAAATTGGAAGGTTGAGAAGGCCGACGATCCAGCCTTTGGGAATCTCACTCCAGACTCCATACAAATCGGGCACGCTCCGCTCACATATTCCATCCAAGAATGAAACGCTCTGAACCGACAATCTGACAGCGCTCTGAATTTACAAAACACACAGAGAGCACTCTGGCACTCCAGAATGAATTTATGAACACACATAATTACAAATCATTTGTACACTGTGTAACAGTATAACTTTAGACCGCGCCCGTGTCGGGGCGAGGGGACGAACCAGGGACCCTCTGCACACATCAACAACGGTCGCCCACGAAGCATCGTTACCCATCGCTCCACAAAGGCCACGGCCCTTGCAGAGCAAGGGGAACCACTACTTCTAGGTTTCAGAGCAAGTGACGTAACTGATTGAAACGCTATTAGCGCGTACCCGCTAACCAGCTAGCCATTTCACATCCGTTACAACTGCAAATTGACGACAGATATAATATTTGACTAAAACATAATCATTTCAAACCTTGCTTACATTTGTATACGACCACGTCTCTCTATTATGAGTGGGAATACTTGGGAACAAATTTCCAAAATGTAAATAAATTGTAGCCGATTTGATGGTAAAAATAAATACAAATGCATATAGATAATTATATATATTATTTTATTACTTGGGAGGGGGGGGGGGGGAAATAAACCCCCTCTCGGGCCTACAGTTGGGGAGCCCTGCACTAATCCATGCGAGTGCATGAACAGGGAGTCCTCTAAAATGAATGTTAACTACCGAGTAGATTTAGAATGTAAACTAACGCGTAGACAAGACATTGTTACGGGTCTATAGTCAGCAGTGTTTCCGCTGTCACTTCATGACCTGGGACATTGGTTCTTATACTTTAAAATGTCTGGTGAGGTTAACGGCCTTAAAATGTAGATTTGTTTTTAAATGTTTGAGATGTATTGAGATGTGTGGGTGTTTTACATCTCCTGCGGTCTATTAAATATGAACTACTTCCTTATTGACTTCAGCTCTGTGCTGCTGAGCGGTTTCTGTCCTTCTTGCCATTCTGCCAGTCTCTTGATTTATAGTACAGTATAAAATGCTTTTGTCATCTGTTTTGCCCTTGGTGTCTTAACCACATGGAGTGGCATGTGTGACAAAGAGAACACGGTGGAGGGAGAGAGAACGAGAGTCAGAGATTCAATAACATGACGGTGCGCAGTAAATCACCTGCTGGGTCCAACATGTAGAATCGGCAAGAAAATGTATTCAAAATGGGGGCCAACATTCGGTGGTCAGAGGCGATGGGACGGACACCCGCTGCTAATCACAGCTGGTCCACGACTCACAGCGGTCCGTTTTCTCTTTAAGAGACAACATGAGTCAGATATTAATACATCACTTTATTAGTTCACAAAACGGGGTTTTCAAATAGTTATAAAACAGGAAAATCTTTACTGAACATCTAGAACTGTACAAAAAAACAAACAAAAACAAGAGACAGTAAACCAACGTCCCAAATGGCACCCTATTCCCTACATAGTGCACTACTTCAGACCAGAGCCCTACATAGGGAATAGGGTGCCATTTCAGATGCAAACTAAATCATCCAGTGACCGAGGCAAAGTGTCAAAACAAATTTTAAATCATGTCAGAAATATCTAGAAAAACTAGTTGATTTGCTGATTACACATGACATCGTTGAAGTAGTTTGTGGTGATGTCATAATGAAGGGTGATGTACAAAACAAAGTCATCAGCGATTGGATCATCTCTAACCAATCAGAGTATCAAAACAAAGATATAGCCACATCTGTTCTGGCTCTGGTCCCAGACACCGACGGGTTGGACCAATCAGACGGTCTAGTATGGATTTCCATTCTAGAAATCGTCGGGGAGTTTGGGTAGCCAGGCAATACAGCAGACCTTTTGTAGAGACGATTAGTCATCCCTGTTTAAAATGATCCAGCCGGGTTGCCAGGCCCGTCTCTGCACTAGCCAGCTTCTGCACAGACAGTCACAACAAACATATCTGGCATCCTGGCCAGCAATGACTGGCACACCAACTGAAATTCAAACAGACCATCTGTATCCGAAATGGCACCCTATTCCCAATATAATGCACTACTTTTGACCAGAGCCCACCCTGTCTGCATGTTGTCAATCAGATGGACATATGTTTTCACATCAGGGAAACACAGCGTTTATTTTTACATTGACAATGTAAATGTATATGTTTCTATAGTAGGAGGTCAGAGTGCAAAACATCTAGAGAAAAAAATAAGAATTGTGTCCCAAATGGCACCCTACGAGAGAGAGAGAGAGAGAGAGAGACAGAGACACAGAGAGAAAGAGACAGAGAGAGACACAGAGACAGACAGAGAGACACAGAGACAAACAGAGAGAGACAGAGAGCGAAAGACACAGAGAGAGAGACAGAGACAGAGAGAGGGAGAGAGACAGACAGTCACAGACAGACAGAGAGGGAGAGAGCGAGTCAGAGAGACAGACAGAGACAGAGAGAGATATATCTATATAGAGTTCCATCTAGAACACAAGCAGAGTTCTGGGTAGGTACCATAACATCACTATACAGGCAGTAGTATATAACGAGGGTCCAGAGTAGGCTTGGCCGATATACCGTATACGGGGGTATTTCAAAATACCCACGGTATGATTTTCCATACTGTAAAATGTTTAAAATAATAATAATAATTTGAAATAGAGTCCTTTGTGTGGACTTCTGGTAGTAACGTACGCCCCAGTATGGTACAGAAACAGCATGGAAGTGTGGATACCGCCCAACCCGAGCCCAGAGGTTTCCCTGGTTATGTCAGGAGAAACCCCTGGCCATGTACATGTTGTATAGACTGTCAAAATAAACTTCATTTCAATCCCCACAACCACTGTGGTCCTGCTACGAAAGCTACAGACCTCAACAACCCCACCTAGTGGACACACACGATCACTGCAGTCCAACTGTTACCAGGAGTGATCAATGAATAACAATTAATTCATTTCAATACATTCATTCTAATTCCACGTTGTGAAACCTCCGCAAAATACAAAACCTGCAATTCTGACCTACTGAATGAAGTCTACAACAGAACACATGAATAAAGGTTCGTAGTCTGTAGCTCAGCAGCTTCTCCCAGTGGTCTACAGACTACTTTAAAACAGGTCTAGAATAAATTAAAACTTCCTTCTCCTTCTTTCACATAGTGCAAAACAGATTTATCAACAGGCTTAACGTGTTGTGTCAGGGAGAGACTTCATTAAAGGGCCAGAAGGTGAGCGCCAACAGGTATAACACATTATAGTGCATCTATAGGAGCCCTTATGATGCATCGTAAACTCGTGACGTCATAATGGCTTTCGATAAGGCCACTTATCAACGG
>NC_092086.1:11696340-11703840 GCF_045679555.1 Salvelinus alpinus
TCAGAGAACAGGCTACTGATGACGTCGTGTCCATATGCTCTGCTTTAGACTCAGAGAACAGGCTTCTGATGACGTCGTGTCCATGTGCTCTGCTTTAGACTCAGATAACAGGCTACACAGCAGAATGGTGTTTAATTACGTTAGATAAAGCTGAATCAATGTCTGCAAAGATCACATCAGGATCACAGTATTCTACATAACAGTATGTTACTGTAAGACTGAAAGCCCACCACTGATCACACTGAAACAGTCCCATCTGCAGTCACAGACTCATTTAATACATTATTGTCATCATTAGAGAACAGGGACTGGTCCCAGATGGTTTAAGGACACTATATAGGGAATAATACATTATTATCATCATTACAGAACAGGGACTGGTCCCAAATGGTTTAAGGACACTATATAGGGGAATAATACATTATTATCATCATTAGAGAACAGGGACTGTTCCCAGATGGTTTAAGGACACTATATAGGGGAATAATACATTATTATCATCATTACAGAACAGGGACTGTTCCCAGATGGTTTAAGGACACTATATAGGGAATAATACATTATCATCATCATTAGAGAACAGGGACTGGTCCCAGATGGTTTAAGGACACTATATAGGGGAATAATACATTATTATCATCATTAGAGAACAGGGACTGGTCCCAGATGGTTTAAGGACACTATATAGGGAATAATACATTATTATCATCATTAGAGAACAGGGACTGGTCCCAGATGGTTTAAGGACACTATATAGGGAATAATACATTATTATCATCATTAGAGAACAGGGACTGGTCCCAGATGGTTTAAGGACACTATATAGGGGAATAGGACATTATTATCATCATTAGAGAACAGGGACTGGTCCCAGATGGTTTAAGGACACTATATAGGGAATAATACATTATTATCATCATTAGAGAACAGGGACTGGTCCCAGATGGTTTAAGGACACTATATAGGGGAATAGGACATTATTATCATCATTAGAGAACAGGGACTGGTCCCAGATGGTTTAAGGACACTATATAGGGGAATAGGACATTATTATCATCATTAGAGAACAGGGACTGGTCCCAGATGGTTTAAGGACACTATATAGGGAATAATACATTATTATCATCATTAGAGAACAGGGACTGGTCCCAGATGGTTTAAGGACACTATATAGGGAATAATACATTATCATCATCATTAGAGAACAGGGACTGGTCCCAGATGGTTTAAGGGACACTATATAGGAAATAATACATTATCATCATCATTAGAGAACAGGGACTGGTCCCAGATGGTTTAAGGACACTATATAGGGAATAGGACACCATTTGTAGAAAAATTAATTCTGAACAAAATATTGAATATATGCTATTAACACATAGAACATCTATATAGTTGAACCTATACACACCAGTTTATATATATACATATATTATCACATTATCACACAGTACCGTAGGTGTACACACACACACACAGTACCGTAGGTGTACACACACAGTACCGTAGGTGTACACACACAGTACCGTAGGTGTACACACACACACACACGCACACACACACGCAGTACCGTAGGTAATTCACCATGAGGGATTTCACCATGAGGCCAATGCTGACTTTAAAACACAGTTAGAGTTTACACACGCAGTACCGTACACAACACACACAGTAACTCACCCTGTTCTCACTGTCCACTACCACCAGGTGCCTGAGACCCAGAGCTCTGAACAACTTAAACACACGAGGAAGAGACGTCTCCTGTTGGGGGGGAGAGAGAGGGGGGGGGGTGATCAAAAGGGTGTACTCTGTGTGTGTGGTCCCTGTAAGGGAGGTGTGGTCCCTGTAAGGTCCCTCAGTTGAGGAGTGAATTACAAACACAGATTCAACCATAAAGAGCAGGGAGGTTTTCCACTGCCTCACAAAGGGCTCCTATTGGTCGACAGGGTCGGTAGGCTACTTTCTAAATGTAATCTGTTACTCCCCAACCCCTCGATGGGTCAACATTAAAAAAGCAGACATTGAATATCCCGTTCAGCATGGTGAAGTTATTAATTACACTTTGAATGGTGAATCAATACACTCATTCACTACAAAGATACAGGCGTCCTTCCTAACTCAGTTGCCAGAGAGGAAGGAAACCACTCAGGGATTTCACCACGAGGCCAATGGTGACTTTAAAACAGTTACAGAGTTTAATGGCTGTGATAGGAGATAACATTGTAGTTTTCACCTTGTCATTATGGGGTATTGTGTGTAAATGTGTGTAACAACAAAATGTGGAATTCATCAAGGGGTATGAGTCCTTTCTGAAGGCTCTGTATATACCTGTGGTACGGTGTAGGGTGTAGGGTTCATGAACTCTGTAAGGTCCATCATGCACTCCCTCTCATCCTGTGATACGTGGATACTCTGGATGGGGGGGAAGCGAGGGTAGGCATCCCTAAAGTCCTTCAGCTGTAGCTTCCTCTGGGTCAACCTGGACCGAGCCAGCTCTACAAACACCTGGACAGAGACAGAGAGACCGAGAGGAGAGAGAGAGGAGAGAGAGAGAGATGAGAGAGAGAGATGAGAGAGAGAGACAGGGAAACCGAGAGGGAGGGAGAGACAGGGAGGGAGAGAGAGAGAGAGCGAGAGAGAGAGAGCGAGGAGAGAGAGACAGGGAGACCGAGAGAGAGGAGAGAGACAGGGAGGGAGAGAAGGTGAGAGAGAGATTAATACAGAGACAGACAGGACAGGACAGACAGACAGGACAGACACCTAGAGCTTCTCTCACCTTGTGTTTGAGCAGAACAATGAGCTGAGAACGAAGGATGAGTCCACAGATCTTCCCCATCTGAGGATTAAGGGATGAGTGAAAGAGAAGACAGAAAGCAGGGATGAATGAAAGAAGGAGAGTCATAGACTGTTCAGAGAGAATCTTTCTCAGCCAATTAGAAGTCAAGCACAACTATAAGACATTAATGGCCTTCGGGCGGAGCTTTCCATACATCATCGCTAGCGGCGACCGGCACGACGACAGGGAAGCCGTTGTGATTGGTGGAGGTGTTGCTAAGGACGTCCACGATGGTGCCAACCTTTTCTATACGGTTAAAACAGGTGACTGGGGCACCCATCACCTCCCTGAGAGAGGAAGGATGGAGGGAGGGCCAGATGGAGAGAGAGATGGAGGGAGGGTGATATCGATAGAGAGAGAGGGTGAGATTTAGAGAGAGAGAAAAAGGAGAGTAGTGAGGTCAGAGGGTCAACTGGTAGTTAAGCCAATGGGAAACGGGCTCATCAGCCAGTAAGCCAATAGGAGTAGCCTGTGAGAGAGTGGCTTACCTGGCTGTTAGCCAGTGGGAGGTGGCAGGGGCCTCCAAGTGCAGGAAGGGAACACTCTGCAGCTTGATGTGGATGTCATACAGACCCTAACAAACAACCAGATGGATTACTACACAGACTGAACCTCATACAGACCCTAAGAAACAACCAGATGGATTACTACACAGACTGAACCTCAGACGACCCTAAGAAACAACCAGATGGATTACTACACAGACTGAACCTCAGAAACAACCCAGATGGATTACTACACAGACTGAACCTCAGAAACAACCAGATGGATTACTACACAGACTGAACCTCAGAAACAACCAGATGGATTACTACACAGACTGAACCTCAGAACGACCCTCTCCCACAGTCTCAGTGGGCAGGGCACTCTCCCACAGTCTCAGTGGGCAGGGCACTCTCCCACAGTCTCAGTGGGCAGGGCACTCTCCCACAGTCTCAGTGGGCAGGGCACTCTCCCACAGTCTCAGTGGGCAGGGCACTCTCCCACAGTCTCAGTGGGCAGGGCACTCTCCCACAGTCTCAGTGGGCAGGGCACTCTCCCACAGTCTCAGTGGGCAGGGCACTCTCCCACAGTCTCAGTGGGCAGGGCACTCTCCCACAGTCTCAGTGGGCAGGGCACTCTCCCACAGTCTCAGTGGGCAGGGCACTCTCCCACAGTCTCAGTGGGCAGGGCACTCTCCCACAGTCTCAGTGGGCAGGGCACTCTCCCACAGTCTCAGTGGGCAGGGCACTCTCCCACAGTCTCAGTGGGAAGGGCAGTCTCCCACAGTCTCAGTGGGAAGGGCACTCTCACACAGTCTCAGTGGGCAGGACACTCTCCCACAGTCTCCCACAGTCTCAGTGGGCAGGGCACTCTCCCACAGTCTCCCACAGTCTCAGTGGGCAGGGCACTCTCCCACAGTCTCAGTGGGCAGGGCACTCTCCCACAGTCTCAGTGGGCAGGGCACTCTCCCACAGTCTCAGTGGGCAGTGCACTCTCCCACAGTCTCCCACAGTCTCAGTGGGCAGGGCACTCTCACACAGTCTCCCACAGTCTCAGTGGGCAGGGCACTCTCCCACAGTCTCAGTGGGCAGTGCACTCTCCCACAGTCTCCCACAGTCTCAGTGGGCAGGGCACTCTCCCACAGTCTCCCACAGTCTCAGTGGGCAGGGCACTCTCCCACAGTCTCCCACAGTCTCAGTGGGCAGGGCACTCTCACACAGTCTCCCACAGTCTCAGTGGGCAGGGCACTCTCCCACACTCTCCCACAGTCTCAGTGGGCAGGGCACTCTCCCACAGTCTCCCACAGTCTCAGTGGGCAGGGCACTCTCACACAGTCTCCCACAGTCTCAGTGGGCAGGGCACTCTCCCACAGTCTCAGTGGGCAGGGCACTCTCCCACAGTCTCAGTGGGCAGGGCACTCTCCCACAGTCTCAGTGGGCAGGGCACTCTCCCACAGTCTCCCACAGTCTCAGTGGGCAGTGCACTCTCCCACAGTCTCCCACAGTCTCAGTGGGCAGGGCACTCTCCCACAGTCTCACACAGTCTCAGTGGGCAGGGCACTCTCCCACAGTCTCAGTGTGTGTGCAGGGGAGAGCTTCAGGCTGCTACGTCACCAAGACAACGGAGGAGTTTAGCCCCACCCTTCAATGCACTTCATTGACAGGATATTGCTGTTGACGCTATCCGCAGTCGCTACATCCATTTTGGGATTTCTAGATGAATAATAAATACTAATTGATTGTTCTAGAACATAACTTGCATAATGAGCTGATATTAATTGAACTGTTGTAACCCCATCAGAACCAAATGATAAGCTACAGTAGTCTATTATCTGTAAACATAAACACTGTAGAGCCTCGACGTATGGTTCAAACTATCATGTCGATATCTTGGATGGTCGCTCCTTGCATCAATAGTTGTGTCTATGAATGTAAGAGTGGTAACACGTCTTCAGGTCAAGACAGTGGCGGGGATCCGTGTTGTTGTCCACTACGGACTGCCTCATTAAGTCAGTATAGTATACACGTGCCTCAGACTCACCTCCACAAAGTAGTCCCCTACTACCTTGGCCGTCAACAGCACCAACATGATGGGGAGACCGTACGTCACGTTTCCTGTTGCTTCCACCATGATGACTGTTAAACTGAGAGTCATCCTCACTATGCCCCCTAGAGGAGAGGACGAGACATTACATTAGTTATTATTAATAATACAGTATATACAGTCATGGCCAAAAGTTGAGAATGACACAAATATTCATTTTCACAAAGTCTGCTGCCTCAGTTTGTATGATGCCAATTTGCATATACTCCAGAATGCGATGAAGAGTGATCAGATGAATTGCAAAGTCCCTCTTTGCCATGCAAATGAACTGAATCCCCAAAAAACATTTCCACTGCATTTCAGCCCTGCCACAAAAAGGACCAGCTGACATCATGTCAGGGATTCTCTCATTAACACAGGTGTGAGTGTTGACGAGGACAAGGCTGGAGATCACTCTGTCATGCTGATTGAGTTCAAATAACAGACCGGAAGCTTCAAAAGGAGGGTGGTGCTTGGAATCATTGTTCTTCCTCTGTCAACCATGGCTACCTGCAAGGAAACACGTGTCGTCATCATTGCTTTGCACAAAAAGGGCTTCACAGGCAAGGATATTGCTGCCAGTAAGATTGCATCTAAATCAACCATTTATCGGATCATCAAGAACTTCAAGGAGAGCAGTACAATTGTTGTGAAGAAGGCTTCAGGGCGCCCAAGAAAATCCAGCAAGCGCCAGGACCGTCTCCTAAAGTTGATTCAGCTGCGTGATCGGGGCACCACCAGTACAGAGCTTGCTCGGGAATGGCAGCAGGCAGGTGTGAGTGCATCTGCACGCACAGTGAGGCGAAGACTTTTGGAGGATGGCCTGGTGTCAAGAAGGGCAGCAAAGAAGCCACTTCTCTCCAGGAAAAACATCCAGGGCAGACTGATATTCTGCAAAAGGTACAGGGATTGGATTACTGAGGACTGGGGTAAAGTCATTTTCTCTGATGAATCCCCTTTTCGATTGTTTGGGGCATCCGGAAAAAAGCTTGTCCGGAGAAGACAAGGTGAGCGCTACCATCAGTCCTGTGTCATGCCAACAGTAAAGCATCCTGAGACCATTCATGTGTGGGGTTGCTTCTCAGCCAAGGGAGTGGGCTCACTCACAATTGTGCCTAAGAACACAGCCATGAATAAAGAATGGTACCAACACATCCTCTGATAGCAACTTCTCCCAACCACCCAGGAATAGTTTGGTGACGAACAATGCCTTTCCCAGCATGATGGAGCACCTTGCCATAAGGCAAAAGTGATAACTAAGTGGCTCGGGGAACAAAACATCGATATTTTGGGTCCATGGCCAGGAAACTCCCCAGACCTTAATCCCATTGAGAACTTGTGGTCAATCCTCAAGAGGCGGGTGGACAAACAAAAACCCACAAATTCTGACATACTCCAAGCATTGATTATGCAAGAACGGGCTGCCGTCAGTCAGGAAGTTAATTGACAGCATGCCAGGGCGGATTGCAGAGGTCACTATGCCCCCTTCTGGACAGGAGGAGGTATTGCACTATTACATTAAAATGCATGAAGACAAATCAGGTAAACAGTCAATGTAACATCTCTAAACCAGACTGATAGGAATGTAACATCTCTAAACCAGACTGATAGGAATGTAACATCTCTAAACCAGACTGATAGGAATGTAACATCTCTAAACCAGACTGATAGGAATGTAACATCTCAAACCAACAGTCAGTGTAACATCTCTAAACCAGAGGTAGGACTCCAGGAATGACTCTCACCCAGTTGTGCTGCAGCTCCTATTAAAGCATACTTCCCTGGATCGGCCCAAATCTGAGAAAGAGAGAGAGACACACACACACACACACACATTATTGACAACAATCTGGCCAGTGTACTATGCTGTGTTTGTCAAAGCAGCTGTTGAAGAGCCAATAGGTAAAGCAT
Source organism: Salvelinus alpinus (assembly GCF_045679555.1). Lineage (NCBI taxonomy): Eukaryota > Metazoa > Chordata > Actinopteri > Salmoniformes > Salmonidae > Salvelinus > Salvelinus alpinus. The sequence continues at coordinate 11,703,650 of NC_092086.1, forward strand.
AGGGGGGGGGACGTTGACACCAGAGTGGCATGGGGGGGGGGGGGCTACGGGGTTCAAACCAGAGTGATGGGGTTCAAACCAGAGTGTACTACGGGGTTCAAACCAGAATGTACTACGGGGTTCAAACCAGAGTGATGGGGTTCAAACCAGAGTGTACTACGGGGTTCAAACCAGAGTACACTACGGGGTTC
>NC_092086.1:11708840-11786340 GCF_045679555.1 Salvelinus alpinus
TTGTTTTCTTCAGAAAATCAACAGCTATTTCTGTATATTCATTCAAGTCAGCTGGTTAACTCACTGATCTGTTCTGTAGTCTACCCCTCAGGGGGGAGTGTGTTCTTAAAAAACAGACCACAACCCTAACTGATCCTGAATCCAGTCAACCAGTAACCTGATCCTGAATACAGTCAGCCAGTTACCTGATCCTGAATCCAGTCAGCCAGTAACCTGATCCTGAATAGAGTCAGCCAGTAACCTGATCCTGAATACAGTCAACCAGTACCCTGATCCTGAATACAGTCAACCAGTAACCTGATCCTGAATACAGTCAGCCAGTAACCTGATCCTGAATACAGTCAACCAGTAACCTGATCCTGAATACAGTCAACCAGTACCCTGATCCTGAATACAGTCAACCAGTAACCTGATCCTGAATACAGTCAACCAGTAACCTGATCCTGAATACAGTCAACCAGTAACCTGATCCTGAATACAGTCAACCAGTAACCTGATCCTGAATACAGTCAGCCAGTAACCTGATCCTGAATACAGTCAACCAGTAACCTGATCCTGAATACAGTCAGCCAGTAACCTGATCCTGAATACAGTCAGCCAGTAACCTGATCCTGAATACAGTCAGCCAGTAACCTGATCCTGAATACAGTCAGCCAGTAACCTGATCCTGAATACAGTCAACCAGTAACCTGATCCTGAATACAGTCAACCAGTAACCTGATCCTGAATACAGTCAGCCAGTAACCTGATCCTGAATACAGTCAACGAGTAACCTGATCCTGAATATAGTCAGCCAGTAACCTGATCCTGAATACAGTCAACCAGTAACCTGATCCTGAATACAGTCAGCCAGTAACCTGATCCTGAATCCAGTCAGCCAGTAACCTGATCCTGAATCCAGTCAGCCAGTAACCTGATCCTGAATACAGTCAGCCAGTAACCTGATCCTGAATACAGTCAGCCAGTAACCTGATCCTGAATCCAGTCAACCAGTAACCTGATCCTGAATCCAGTCAACCAGTAACCTGATCCTGAATACAGTCAGCCAGTAACCTGATCCTGAATACAGTCAGCCAGTAACCTGATCCTGAATCCAGTCAGCCAGTAACCTGATCCTGAATCCAGTCAGCCAGTAACCTGATCCTGAATCCAGTCAGCCAGTAACCTGATCCTGAATCCAGTCAGCCAGTAACCTGATCCTGAATCCAGTCAGCCAGTAACCTGATCCTGAATCCAGTCAGCCAGTAACCTGATCCTGAATCCAGTCAGCCAGTAACCTGATCCTGAATACAGTCAGCCAGTAACCTGATCCTGAATAGAGTCAGCCAGTAACCTGATCCTGAATCCAGTCAGCCAGTAACCTGATCCTGAATCCAGTCAGCCAGTAACCTGATCCTGAATCCAGTCAGCCAGTAACCTGATCCTGAATACAGTCAGCCAGTTCCTGAATACAGTCAGCCAGTAACCTGATCCTGAATAGAGTCAGCCAGTAACCTGATCCTGGATCCAGTCAGCCAGTAACCTGATCCTGAATCCAGTCAGCCAGTAACCTGATCCTGAATCCAGTCAGCCAGTAACCTGATCCTGAATACAGTCAGCCAGTAACCTGATCCTGAATACAGTCAACCAGTAACCTGATCCTGAATACAGTCAGCCAGTAACCTGATCCTGAATACAGTCAGCCAGTAACCTGATCCTGAATACAGTCAGCCAGTAACCTGATCCTGAATACAGTCAGCCAGTAACCTGATCCTGAATACAGTCAGCCAGTAACCTGATCCTGAATACAGTCAACCAGTAACCTGATCCTGAATACAGTCAACCAGTAACCTGATCCTGAATACAGTCAGCCAGTAACCTGATCCTGAATACAGTCAGCCAGTAACCTGATCCTGAATACAGTCAGCCAGTAACCTGATCCTGAATACAGTCAGCCAGTAACCTGATCCTGAATACAGTCAGCCAGTAACCTGATCCTGAATACAGTCAGCCAGTAACCTGATCCTGAATACAGTCAACCAGTAACCTGATCCTGAATACAGTCAGCCAGTAACCTGATCCTGAATACAGTCAACCAGTAACCTGATCCTGAATACAGTCAGCCAGTAACCTGATCCTGAATACAGTCAACCAGTAACCTGATCCTGAATACAGTCAGCCAGTTACCTGATCCTGAATACAGTCAGCCAGTAACCTGATCCTGAATACAGTCAACCAGTAACCTGATCCTGAATACAGTCAACCAGTAACCTGATCCTGAATACAGTCAACCAGTAACCTGATCCTGAATACAGTCAACCAGTAACCTGATCCTGAATACAGTCAACCAGTAACCTGATCCTGAATACAGTCAGCCAGTAACCTGATCCTGAATACAGTCAACCAGTAACCTGATCCTGAATACAGTCAGCCAGTAACCTGATCCTGAATACAGTCAACCAGTAACCTGATCCTGAATACAGTCAGCCAGTTACCTGATCCTGAATACAGTCAGCCAGTAACCTGATCCTGAATACAGTCAACCAGTAACCTGATCCTGAATACAGTCAACCAGTAACCTGATCCTGAATACAGTCAACCAGTAACCTGATCCTGAATACAGTCAGCCAGTAACCTGATCCTGAATACAGTCAGCCAGTAACCTGATCCTGAATACAGTCAACCAGTAACCTGATCCTGAATCCAGTCAACCAGTAACCTGATCCTGAATACAGTCAACCAGTAACCTGATCCTGAATACAGTCAACCAGTAACCTGATCCTGAATACAGTCAGCCAGTAACCTGATCCTGAATACAGTCAGCCAGTAACCTGATCCTGAATCCAGTCAGCCAGTAACCTGATCCTGAATACAGTCAGCCAGTTACCTGATCCTGAATATAGTCAGCCAGTAACCTGATCCTGAATACAGTCAACCAGTAACCTGATCCTGAATACAGTCAGCCAGTAACCTGATCCTGAATACAGTCAACCAGTAACCTGATCCTGAATACAGTCAACCAGTAACCTGATCCTGAATCCAGTCAGCCAGTAACCTGATCCTGAATCCAGTCAGCCAGTAACCTGATCCTGAATACAGTCAGCCAGTTACCTGATCCTGAATATAGTCAACCAGTAACCTGATCCTGAATACAGTCAACCAGTAACCTGATCCTGAATACAGTCAGCCAGTAACCTGATCCTGAATCCAGTCAGCCAGTAACCTGATCCTGAATATAGTCAACCAGTAGTTGAGGATATTGAACAGTAACCTGATCCTGAATATAGTCAGCTAGTAGTTGAGAATATTGATCCTGATCCTGAATATAGTCAGCCAGTAGTTGAGGATATTGATCCTGATCCTGAATATAGTCAGCCAGTAGTTGAGGATATTGAACAGTAACCTGAATACAGTCAGCCAGTAGTTGAGGATATTGAACAGTAACCTGATCCTGAATACAGTCAGCCAGTAGTTGAGGATATTGAACAGTAACCTGATCCTGAATATAGTCAGCCAGTAGTTGAGGATATTGATCCTGATCCTGAATATAGTCAGCCAGTAGTTGAGGATATTGAACAGTAACCTGATCCTGAATACAGTCAGCTAGTAGTTGAGGATATTGAACAGTAACCTGATCCTGAATATAGTCAGCCAGTAGTTGAGGATATTGATCCTGATCCTGAATATAGTCAGCCAGTAGTTGAGGATATTGAACAGTAACCTGATCCTGAATACAGTCAGCTAGTAGTTGAGGATATTGAACAGTAACCTGATCCTGAATATAGTCAGCCAGTAGTTGAGTATATTGATCCTGATCCTGAATATAGTCAGCCAGTAGTTGAGGATATTGAACAGTAACCTGATCCTGAATATAGTCAGCCAGTAGTTGAGGATATTGATCCTGATCCTGAATATAGTCAGCCAGTAGTTGAGGATATTGATCCTGATCCTGAATATAGTCAGCTAGTAGTTGAGGATATTGATCCTGATCCTGAATATAGTCAGCCAGTAGTTGAGGATATTGAACAGTAACCTGATCCTGAATATAGTCAGCTAGTAGTTGAGGATATTGATACTGATCCTGAATATAGTCAGCCAGTAGTTGAGGATATTGAACAGTAACCTGATCCTGAATATAGTCAGCTAGTAGTTGAGGATATTGATCCTGATCCTGAATATAGTCAGCCAGTAGTTGAGGATATTGAACAGTAACCTGATCCTGAATATAGTCAGCTAGTAGTTGAGGATATTGATCCTGATCCTGAATATAGTCAGCCAGTAGTTGAGGATATTGATCCTGATCCTGAATATAGTCAGCCAGTAGTTGAGGATATTGAACAGTAACCTGATCCTGAATATAGTCAGCCAGTAGTTGAGGATATTGAACAGTAACCTGATCCTGAATATAGTCAGCTAGTAGTTGAGGATATTGATCCTGATCCTGAATATAGTCAGCCAGTAGTTGAGGATATTGAACAGTAACCTGATCCTGAATATAGTCAGCTAGTAGTTGAGGATATTGATCCTGATCCTGAATATAGTCAGCCAGTAGTTGAGGATATTGAACAGTAACCTGATCCTGAATATAGTCAGCTAGTAGTTGAGGATATTGATCCTGATCCTGAATATAGTCAGCCAGTAGTTGAGGATATTGAACAGTAACCTGATCCTGAATATAGTCAGCTAGTAGTTGAGGATATTGAACAGTTACCTGATCCTGAATATAGTCAGCCAGTAGTTGAGGAAATTGAACAGAGCTCCCAGCAGTCCACCTGTTTAAGATGGACATATAGAAAGACAACATAACATGTACATGTTGGTCATTTAGCAGACACTCTTATCCATAGACCATAGAGGCCCAATCCCAAATGGACCCCTAAACCCTGTGCACTTGATGGAGATCTGAGAGGATTTGATTGGTAGAAGCAATATGGTTAAGCATTCACCAAGCCTATCAGAAGGCAAGATGGAGTCATAACCATGTTTCTTACACCTGTCAAATCCTCTCAGATCTCCACTAGTGCATAGGGGTGTAGGGTCTAGGGGTCCATTTGGAACTGGGCCTCACAGTCAAGTACATTCAACTCAGGTAGCTTAGACAACCACCTATGTGAGTAACTCAGGTAGCTAAGACAACCACCTATATGAGTAACTCAGGTAGCTAAGACAACCACCTATATGAGTAACTCAGGTAGCTAAGACAACCACCTATATGAGCAACTCAGGTAGCTAAGACAACCACCTATATGAGTAACTCAGGTAGCTAAGACAACCACCTATATGAGTAACTCAGGTAGCTAAGACAACCACCTATATGAGTAACTCAGGTAGCTAAGACAACCACCTATATGAGTAACTCAGGTAGCTAAGACAACCACCTATATGAGTAACTCAGGTAGCTAAGACAACCACCTATATGAGTAACTCAGGTAGCTAAGACAACCACATATATGAGTAACTCAGGTAGCTAAGACAACCACATATATGAGTAACTCAGGTAGCTAAGACAACCACATATATGAGTAACTCAGGTAGCTAAGACAACCACATATGAGCGACTCAGGTAGCTAAGACAACCACATATATGAGTAACTCGGGTAGCTAAGACAGCTACCTGAGTTACTCATATATGTGGTTAAGACAACCACCTATATGAGTACCTAAGGTAGCTAAGACAACCACATACATGAGTACCTAAGGTAGCTATGACAACCACCTATATGAGTAAGGTAGCTATGACAACCACCCATATGAGTAAGGTAGCTATGACAACCACCTATATGAGTAAGGTAGCTATGACAACCACCTATATGAGTAACTCAGGTAGCTATGACAACCACATACATAAGTAAGATAGCTAAGACAACCACATATATGAGTAACAAGCCTCTGCTTTTTTCATGTCACTTGTGTGAAGGTCAGATGAACCCTACTGTAGAGGGAGGACCAACACGGGTCCTATAAAACAGCACAACTAGACTAGCAGTGGGTTCTTACCTACAGCTCCCATTACAATGAACAAGGGAATCTCATAGAGGTTGTAGGCCACACTCTGTAGACAGAGAGATAACACAGGGTTTAGGACTAGACACAATAACAGACAGAGAGATAACACAGGGTTTAGGACTAGACACACTGTAGGTAGAGAGATAACACAGGGTTTAGGACTAGACACACTGTAGACAGAGAGATAACACAGGGTTTAGGACTAGACACAATAACAGACAGAGAGATAACACAGGGTTTAGGACTAGACACACTGTAGGTAGAGAGATAACACAGGGTTTAGGACTAGACACACTGTAGACAGAGAGATAACACAGGGTTTAGGACTAGACACACTGTAGACAGAGAGATAACAGGGTTTAGGACTAGACACACTGTAGACAGAGAGATAACACAGGGTTTAGGACTAGACACACTGTAGACAGAGAGATAACACAGGGTTTAGGACTAGACACACTGTAGACAGAGAGATAACACAGGGTTTAGGACTAGACACACTGTAGACAGAGAGATCACACAGGGTTTAGGACTAGACACACTGTAGACAGGGAGATAACACAGGGTTTAGGACTAGACACAATAACAGACAGACAGACACTCACGTCACTCTCGAAGCGTCCGAAGTTGATAAGACCAGGGCTGGAGAGATCTCCAGGTTTCTTATTGTAGATGGACAGGAAGAAATTCAGAGTGAATGTTGAGATCATGGACGCAAAGAACTGGAGAGGAATATAGGGAGGGAGGGAGGGAGGAGAGAGAGTAGAGAAAAGAGAGAGAGGGGGAAGGAAGAGAGGAGAGAGAGGGAGTAGAGGGAGAGAGAGAGAGAGAGAGAGAGCATTAAGCTTCACCTGATAAAGGAAGGAGAGAACACAACACGTCTGCTAGTCCCTACTTTTCTTTCCACTTGGCAGTGAATGAGGAGAAGATGAGAGAATCTGGTCTTTTCCAACTTTCGTTCTACCCATCATCTCCCCTCCTCTCCTCTCCCTCAGACACCAGACTGAGCCAAGCCTTCCTCTCCTCTCCTGCAGACATCAGACTGAGCCAAGCCTTTCTCTCCTCTCCCTCAGACACCAGACTGAGCCAAGCCTTCCCCTCCTCTCCTCTCCCTCAGACACCAGACTGAGCCAAGCCTTCCCCTCCTCTCATCTCCCTCAGACACCAGACTGAGCCAAGCCTTCCCCTCCTCTCCTCAGACACCAGACTGAGCCAAGCCTTCCCCTCCTCTCCTCTCCCTCAGACACCAGACTGAGCCAAGCCTTCCCCTCCTCTCCCTCAGACACCAGACTGAGCCAAGCCTTCCCCTCCTCTCCCTCAGACACCAGACTGAGCCAAGCCTTCCCCTCCTCTCCTCTCCCTCAGACACCAGACTGAGCCAAGCCTTCCCCTCCTCTCCTCTCCCTCAGACACCAGACTGAGCCAAGCCTTCACCTCCCCTCCTCTCCCTCAGACACCAGACTGAGCCAAGCCTTCCCCTCCTCTCCTCTCCCTCAGACACCAGACTGAGCCAAGCCTTCCCCTCCTCTCCTCTCCCTCAGACACCAGACTGAGCCAAGCCTTCCCCTCCTCTCCTCTCCCTCAGACACCAGACTGAGCCAAGCCTTCCCCTCCTCTCCTCTCCCTCAGACACCAGACTGAGCCAAGCCCTCCCCTCCTCTCCTGTACTTACTATCCTCCATGTGAGCATCTGGTTCCAGAAAGAAGCCCCCTCCTCCAAACTGAACAAAACCCCACCTGGAATAAAGAGGAAGGGAGGGGGGAAAGAGAGAGAGAGTCAGGTGAAAACTTTATTGGGAGGAACATTTAGAAAGTCATGACAGTAGTATGCTTAGCAGTGGTGCTGAGTGGGACATGTTGTGCATAGTGTGAGTACCGACTGGTGCTCCAAAAGCAGCAGACACTCCTGCAGCCGCTCCAGCTGATACAAAGTCCCTCTTCTCTGTGTCTCTACGGAAATACTCAAAGATCTACACACACAGAGAGAGAACATGTTAGACAGTAGATACCACACATTAAACACTACGTCCTCCACATGTAGAGAACATGTTAGACAGTAGATACCACACATTAAACACCACGTCCTCCACATGTAGAGAACATGTTAGACAGTAGATACCACACATTAAACACCATGTCCTCCACATGTAGAGAACATGTTAGACAGTAGATACCACACATTAAACACCATGTCCTCCACATGTAGAGAACATGTTAGACAGTAGATACCACACATTAAACACCATGTCCTCCACATGTAGAGAACATGTTAGACAGTAGATACCACACATTAAACACCATGTCCTCCACATGTAGAGAACATGTTAGACAGTAGATACCACACATTAAACACTATGTCCTCCACATGTAGAGAACATGTTAGACAGTAGATACCACACATTAAACACTACGTCCTCCACATGTAGAGAACATGTTAGACAGTAGATACCACACATTAAACACCATGTCCTCCACATGTAGAGAACATGTTAGACAGTAGATACCACACATTAAACACCATGTCCTCCACATGTAGAGAACATGTTAGACAGTAGATACCACACATTAAACACCACGTCCTCCACATGTAGAGAACATGTTAGACAGTAGATACCACACATTAAACACCACGTCCTCCACATGTAGAGAACATGTTAGACAGTAGATACCACACATTAAACACCATGTCCTCCACATGTAGAGAACATGTTAGACAGTAGATACCACACATTAAACACTACGTCCTCCACATGTAGAGAACATGTTAGACAGTAGATACCACACATTAAACACCACGTCCTCCACATGTAGAGAACATGTTAGACAGTAGATACCACACATTAAACACCATGTCCTCCACATGTAGAGAACATGTTAGACAGTAGATACCACACATTAAACACCACGTCCTCCACATGTAGAGAACATGTTAGACAGTAGATACCACACATTAAACACCATGTCCTCCACATGTAGAGAACATGTTAGACAGTAGATACCACACATTAAACACTATGTCCTCCACATGTAGAGAACATGTTAGACAGTAGATACCACACATTAAACACCACGTCCTCCACATGTAGAGAACATGTTAGACAGTAGATACCACACATTAAACACTATGTCCTCCACATGTAGAGAACATGTTAGACAGTAGATACCACACATTAAACACTACGTCCTCCACATGTAGAGAACATGTTAGACAGTAGATACCACACATTAAACACCATGTCCTCCACATGTAGAGAACATGTTAGACAGTAGATACCACACATTAAACACTACGTCCTCCACATATAGAGAACATGTTAGACAGTAGATACCACACATTAAACACCATGTCCTCCACATGTAGAGAACATGTTAGACCAGGGGTGTCAAACATACGGCCCGCGGGCCGGAACCGGCCCCCAAGGAGGTTCGATCAGGCCCGCAGGATAATTTGAAAGTGGAAAAAATGCATAAAAGACATGGAATTAATATTTTTAATTCGCTGCAATTCATGGATTATCCGCTAAGGGGCGCACTCTTTCCATCAGAGTAGAAGACAAGCCGCATCACTGAGACAGACTGAAAACAGCAGACGGTATCAATGCGCCATCTGCTGCTTGTTACGACGTTGTTAATACCTTGGTCTCTACCTCTCCGCTACACCCTCATTAGCCAAAATGTCGTTATCCAAACGGAGAAAAGTAGATAAGGAGTGTAGAATTTTCAAAGAAAAATGGACCACGTCCTATTTATTTACAGAGATGCACGGAAAACCTTTGTGCTTGGTGTGTTTGCAACAAGTTTCGGTATTGAAGGAATATAATATTCGACGCCACTACGAGACTCATCACAGCGAAAAATATGACGGCTTGCAAGGACAACTGAGAAGAGATAAGATTAACGAATTGCTGGCGGGTCTGAGGAAACAGCAGTCAACTTTCATCCAGAGCCGAGAAGTCAGTGAAGCAGCGGTAAAAGCCAGCTACCTAATTGCTAGCGAAATAGCATTAGCATCGAAGCCGTATTCCGACGGTGACTTTGTTAAACGATGCATGATGAAGGCGGCTGAACTTGTATGTCCCGAGAAGCGACAAGCTTTTGCCAATATTAGCCTGACGAGGAATACTTGCATTCTTGGTTGATATTACTGAACACTTGAACAATCTGAACAAAATGTTGCAAGGCCGCAAAAAAGTTGTCACACAGTTTTCTGACAACATACATGCATTTAAGTTGAAGCTGACTTTGTGGGAGATGCAACTGGCAAATGGCAACCCTGCTCATTTCCCCTGTCTGAGAGATGTGTGTGTGACCAGACCTGATGCGGACATGAAACGGTACAAAGACAAAATTGCAGGACTACTGCGGGAGTTTGAGAAACGTTTTCAGGTATTTGGTGAACTTGAGACAGAATTTTCAGTTTTTCGCTCACCTTTCACAGTTAAAGCTTCTGATCTGCCGGTCGAAATTCAGCTAGAGATAATTGATTTGCAGTGTGATGCAGATTTGAAGGGCAAATTTGCCTCTGTAGGTCTGGACAGATTTTATCAGTATCTACTACCAGGGTACCCCAAATTAACAGCCCTGGCTGCTAAAATTTTGTGCATGTTTGGGACAACCTACCTTTGTGAACAAATTTTCTCAGTGATGAATATCAATAAAACAAAAATGCGTTCAAGGCTCACAAACAAGCACTTAAATGAGATTCTGAAAGTGACAGCTAGTCAGGACATGACACCTGGTGTTGATGCACTTGTACAGGCCAAAAGATGCCAAGTTTCAGGAACAAATACAAGTCCAGACTAGACTAACACCTTTAAAATGCTGCCTTAGATACTGTTTGCATTGAAAGAATACAGCTCTGTGAAGATGAATCCTTACTGTGGTGATTTAAAAAAATGTGCACTTTAATGTTAGTCAGCAGCTTCAAAACAAAAGTTGTGTGATGGAATTCTACTGTTCATACAACTCCATAAATTTTCAGTATGTATTGTATGTGTATGTATGAAGTTTACAGATTTACAGGACAGGCGAACACTTTCTTCATTACACATTTAAAATCACTCTCCTTAGTTTGTAAGGTGTACGCAGGGATTACATTTAGATTTTATATGCGTATGTGTAAGTGGTTTAAAAATTCCTTTCTTTAAAAGTCTCATTTAATCTTAAAGTGCATTACTATATTTTTCAGTAGCAATTAAAGTTTTGTGCCTTTGTACAATCAGTGGGATCAGTTGCAATGCATATTTGTGAATGATAAAAGTAAATTGCACATTTGTCTAAGGAAATATGAGGTGTTTCATGAAATGTTTTGTAAAAGGATAGTTCATTAAATTTCAATATTTTCCTAATGTTCTTGTGCTTCTTTACACCAAAACAAAGGAAAGACATGATATTTTGGTTATTTATAGCAGAGTATGGTATAATTTTAATGGTCCGGCCCACTTGACATCTCCCTAGGCCGTATGTGGCCCACGATGCGAAATGAGTTTGACACCCCTGTGTTAGACAGTAGATACCACACATTAAACACCACGTCCTCCACATGTAGAGAACATGTTACAACCAGACTGTACAACACCCTCCTACCTTGAAGTCTTTCTTCAGGGAGGTACTGCGTCCCTGGGAGACTCCTGCTGCCACCACGGCACCAGAGTGGATCATGGGACCTTCCTACAGGATTATGGGTAGGGAGACAGAGGCCGTCATACACACACACACACACACACACACACACACACACACACACAGGGCCATCAGATACACACTGGTTGGTCATCTCATTAGTGGGAAGGTGTTTCACCAGGCTGGCCCAGGCGATATTTAAGAGCGTCTGGCCCAGGCGATATTTAAGAGCGTCTGGCCCAGGCGATATTTAAGAGCGTCTGGCCCAGGCGATATTTAAGAGCGTCTGGCCCAGGCGATATTTAAGAGCGTCTGGCCCAGGCGATATTTAAGAGCGTCTGGCCCAGGCGATATTTAAGAGCGTCTGGCCCAGTGCTCCAGTTGTCTTGGTAGATGTGGAGGGTTAACTCCTTTAGTTGTCTTGATAGATGTGGAGGGTTAACTCCTCTAGTTGTCTTGATAGATGTGGAGGGTTAACTCCTTTAGTTGTCTTGATAGATGTGGAGGGTTAACTCCTTTAGTTGTCTTGGTAGATGTGGAGGGTTAACACCTTTAGTTGTCTTGATAGATGTGGAGGGTTAACTCCTTTAGTTGTCTTGATAGATGTGGAGGGTTAACTCCTTTAGTTGTCTTGATAGATGTGGAGGGTTAACTCCTTTAGTTGTCTTGATAGATGTGGAGGGTTAACTCCTTTAGTTGTCTTGGTAGATGTGGAGGGTTAACTCCTTTAGTTGTCTTGATAGATGTGGAGGGTTAACTCCTTTAGTTGTCTTGGTAGATGTGGAGGGTTAACTCCTTTAGTTGTCTTGATAGATGTGGAGGGTTAACTCCTCTAGTTGTCTTGATAGATGTGGAGGGTTAACTCCTTTAGTTGTCTTGATAGATGTGGAGGGTTAACTCCTTTAGTTGTCTTGATAGATGTGGAGGGTTAACACATTTAGTTGTCTTGGTAGATGTGGAGGGTTAACTCCTTTAGTTGTCTTGATAGATGTGGAGGGTTAACTCCTTTAGTTGTCTTGATAGATGTGGAGGGTTAACTCCTTTAGTTGTCTTGATAGATGTGGAGGGTTAACTCCTTTAGTTGTCTTGATAGATGTGGAGGGTTAACACCTTTAGTTGTCTTGATAGATGTGGAGGGTTAACACATTTAGTTCTCTCCCTATTTGATTGTTAAACATTCCTTTATCTGTTTTCCCTGATTTTGTTTTCCTCCAACTTTGTGGTTTGCTTCCTGTCTTTCAGTTTGGTGTGGGTTTTTATTTAGTTTGCCTGTTCTTGGTAAATGTAGTGGGTCTCATGGTGGGTGTCTTGTAGGTCCCAGTTGTTGTTGCTAGTCAACATTCAGAGGACACCCCCATGAGTGTCTTTCAGAACCCCTCCTAAAACCAGACCTGTTTCCTTTTTGTTGTCGTCAGTGACTCTTTGTTAGTTCCCCCTTCTGTCTGAGTGACATTCATTGTTTGCTTGCTGAGGAACGTAATAATGAACTGACTTGAACCAGGACTCATGTTCTATTACTGTCATCTGGCCAATTACCAACGTCCATAACAGCCCTACTCACCACAAGACAATGAATACACACACATACGTACATGCACACACACAGACAAACTCATACGTACATTCGCACACACACATCCCTAGTGTTTACCTTCCCGACAGCGAGTCCTCCGGCGACAGAGCAGATCACACCACACACCTTCACCACTAGGGTCTGTACAACACACAGGAAACACAAACACAGAGAGAGTGACCCCTGACCTATATATAATATCTTTGCCTCATTAGATACATCATTCCTACTGCCAACAACAACAACATTTAAAAGATGTCGGCTTAGATGTAATATTTGTCTCTGAGCAGCCAGGGATCAGTTTACCTTGAGTCTCACCACCCGGGGTATCTTCACTCCGTTCAGATAGCACTTTATCTGGGGTATACCACTTCCTGCTGCTCCTGGCTGAGCAGAGAGAGAGAGAGATGTTAGTTCCAGTCATAGAGATCAGACTACCACTTCCTGCTGCTCCTGGCTGAGGAGAGAGAGAGAGATGTTAGTTCCAGTCATAGAGATCAGACTACCACTTCCTGCTGCTCCTGGCTGAGGAGAGAGAGAGAGAGATGTTAGTTCCAGTCATAGAGATCAGACTACCACTTCCTGCTGCTCCTGGCTGAGCAGAGAGAGAGAGAGAGATGTTAGTTCCAGTCATAGAGATCAGACTACCACTTCCTGCTGCTCCTGGCTGAGCAGAGAGAGAGAGAGATGTTAGTTCCAGTCATAGAGATCAGAGTACCACTTCCTGCTGCTCCTGGCTGAGGAGAGAGAGAGAGAGATGTTAGTTCCAGTCATAGAGATCAGACTACCACTTCCTGCTGCTCCTGGCTGAGCAGAGAGAGAGAGAGATGTTAGTTCCAGTCATAGAGATCAGACTACCACTTCCTGCTGCTCCTGGCTGAGCAGAGAGAGAGAGAGATGTTAGTTCCAGTCATAGAGATCAGACTACCACTTCCTGCTGCTCCTGGCTGAGGAGAGAGAGAGAGAGATGTTAGTTCCAGTCATAGAGATCAGACTACCACTTCCTGCTGCTCCTGGCTGAGGAGAGAGAGAGAGATATGTTAGTTCCAGTCAGAGATCAGACTACCACTTCCTGCTGCTCCTGGCTGAGGAGAGAGAGAGAGAGATGTTAGTTCCAGTCATAGAGATCAGACTACCACTTCCTGCTGCTCCTGGCTGAGGAGAGAGAGAGAGAGATATGTTAGTTCCAGTCAGAGATCAGACTGTAGTCTAACACGGTGGTTCAGACTGTAGTCTAACACGGTGGTCCACCACCCCACCTGCCAACAGACTGTAGTCTAACACGGTGGTCCACACAGCTTGTTATTAGACTATGATTAACCAATGGCTCAATTCAAGCCCCCACCTGCCCAGCAGTGTGCACTGATTTCATACCTGCGGGCACGCAACACACACACACACTTTGAACACTTACCTCAAAAGGCTACACACACACACACTCCCCGTCTCCCTCTTACCTCGAAGAACGCCACAATAATAGCGCCCACCATGACGAAGGCAGAGTTCAGCACAGCCCAGAGGATGAGAGAGATGGAGAGACCTCCCACCTCCGTAAACTTCTCGATGTCTGGGAGGGGGCAGAGGGTCAAGGACAGGTAACAAACAACCAATCACACGCCACCACGCTGCAAGGTCCAGCCCTCCCCGACCAACCACAGAGCAGGACACTGGACCTCTATGGCTTCATGATCTTTTGTCTGAAGGGCTACATATTTAAATTAGTGGGGATGATTGGCAGCATTCTGACCAATAAGGTTTTGATTGTATATATTAGGAGCCCCATTAGCCCACGCCAATGGGGACAGCTAGTGTTACGACATAACAAAAAAGACATTACAGACAAAATACTTCTACATACATGTAAAAACACGTAGTCTGTGTGCACATCTACCAGTTCCACATACAGTCCATTCTTCCACATGTTGTTACATTACAGCTTTATTCTAAAATGGATAACATTTCCTTAATCTACACACAACACCCCACAATGACAAAGCAGAAGCAGATTCTTTGACATTTTTGCAGATATCTTTCCATAAGTATTCAGACCCTTTGGCAGCGACTACAGCCTTGAGTCTTCTTGGGTATGACACTACAAGCTTGGCACACCTGTATTTGGGGAGTTTCTCCCATTCTTCTCTGCAGATCCTCTCAAGCTCTGTCAGGTTGGATGGGGAGTGTTGCTGCACAGCTATTTTCAGGTCTCTCCAGAGATGTAATTTTATTTAACTCGGCAAGTCAGTTAAGAACAAATTCATATTTACAATGCCGGTCTAGGAACAGTGGGTTAACTGCCTTGTTCAGGGACAGAACGACAGATGTTTACCTTGTCAGCTCGGGGATTTGATCTAGCAACCTTTCGGTTACTGGCCCAACTCTCTAACCACTAGGCTACCTGCCGCCCCAAATAATGTCCAATACATTTTATTTACCACAGGTGGACTCCAATCAAGTTGTAGAAACATCTCAAGGATGATCAATGGAAACAGGATGCACCTGAGCTCAATTTCGAGTTTCATAGCAAAGGGTCTGAAGACTTATGTAAATAAGGTATCTTTTTTTATATAGATTTGTAAAAGTTTCTAAAAACAAGTTTTCACTTTGTAATTTCAGGGTATTATGTGTAGATGAGATTTTGGGGGGGAATAAGGCTGTACCATAACTAAATGTGGAGTTCCATGCACTCATGGCTCTGTACAATACTGTATGTTTCCTTGAATTTGTTCTGGACCTGGGGACTGTGAAAATACCACTGTTGGCATGTCTGGTGGGGTAAGTGTGTGTGTCAGTGCTGTGCGGAACTTGACTATGCAAACACTTTGGAATTTCCAACAAAATGTTTCTTATAAAAACAAGAAGTGACACTGTCAGTCTTTCCTCAACTCTTAGCCAAGAGAGACTGGCATGCATAGTATTTATATCAGCCCTCTGATTACAATGAAAAGCAAGATGTGCCGCTCTGTTCTGGGCCAACTGCAGCTTAACTTGGTCTTTCTTTGCAGCACTTGACCATATGACTGAACAATAAACAAGATAAGATAAAACTATAGACTATAGGACTTGCTTTGTGGAGTCAAAAAAAGCTGAGAAACTCTTTATTAGGGACAGACCTCTCTCCATATTTACAATGATTGAATCTATATGTTTTGACCATGACAGTTTACATTCTAAGGTAACACCAAGTAATTTAGTCTTCTCAACTTGATCAACAGCCACTACAACTAGCAACTACAGCAACTACAGCTAATGAAGCTAATGAAGTCACTGAAACCCTTAACGTATATGGTTGAATCATCAGCATACATGGACACAAATGCTGTGTTTAATGCCAGGTCATTGGTTAAAATAGAAAAGAGTTGAGGGCCTAGAGAGCTGCCCTGCGGTACACCACACTTTACATGTTTGACATTAGAGAAGCTTCCATTAAAGAAAACCCTTTGAGTTATATTAGATAGATAGCTCTGAATCCATGATATGGCAGAGGTACACTTTACTTTCCTAAACTCATTTAGAGACAAATGTCAATGGCTGAACAAAGACAACTCTGAACTGGACCTGGTCTCTCTAGGGGCTACCTCCCACAATGCACCAGCATACACGCCTGTACTTAGACCAAAGCTAGTTTGGCAGAGAGAAAAGGGCGAAGTTGGGTGCCAGAAAATCCATCCAGAGCCCTGCTGTAAACAAACCCGTTATCTAGCTAGATGGAGCTCACGGAGGATATTTTCAATTAGTGTATTTTGCAGTGAGTAGTTTACATGATGTTAGCGTTACAAGCTTACAACCACCGGCTGGCTGTGGCTAAAATGAGCCTAGCTATCTGCCTCCACATCGTGTGTCCGCTTCAGTCATGTTTCCGAGGTGATTCTTTTTAAGCTCTGCCTACCCAAACTCTTGATTTGTTGGGAGAGTTGTCCGTCTGAAGACTACCCTCCCGGGATTGGCCAAGAAAATCCAGCATGATCTGGGATTTCAGAAACTAAAACTGGACATGACTAACCTGTGGGTGAGTGAGAGGAAGGACAGTCAGTTGGTGGTACACAGACCACCGCTGTAGGATGGGACAACAGTGGAACACAGACCACCGCTGTAGGATGGGACAACAGTGGAACACAGACCACCGCTGTAGGATGGGACAACAGTGGAACACAGACCACCGCTGTAGGATGGGACAACAGTGGTACACAGACCACCGCTGTAGGATGGGACAACAGTGGTACACAGACCACCGCTGTAGGATGGGACAACAGTGGAACACAGACCACCGCTGTAGGATGGGACAACAGTGGTACACAGACCACCGCTGTAGGATGGGACAACAGTGGTACACAGACCACCGCTGTAGGATGGGACAACAGTGGAACACAGACCACCGCTGTAGGATGGGACAACAGTGGAACACAGACCACCGCTGTAGGATGGGACAACAGTGGAACACAGACCACCGCTGTAGGATGGGACAACAGTGGTACACAGACCACCGCTGTAGGATGGGACAACAGTGGTACACAGACCACCGCTGTAGGATGGGACAACAGTGGAACACAGACCACCGCTGTAGGATGGGACAACAGTGGTACACAGACCACCGCTGTAGGATGGGACAACAGTGGTACACAGACCACCGCTGTAGGATGGGACAACAGTGGAACACAGACCACCGCTGTAGGATGGGACAACAGTGGAACACAGACCACCGCTGTAGGATGGGACAACAGTGGTACACAGACCACCGCTGTAGGATGGGACAACAGTGGTACACAGACCACCGCTGTAGGATGGGACAACAGTGGTACACAGACCACCGCTGTAGGATGGGACAACAGTGGTACACAGACCACCGCTGTAGGATGGGACAACAGTGGTACACAGACCACCGCTGTAGGATGGGACAACAGTGGTACACAGACCACCGCTGTAGGATGGGACAACAGTGGAACACAGACCACCGCTGTAGGATGGGACAACAGTGGAACACAGACCACCGCTGTAGGATGGGACAACAGTGGAACACAGACCACCGCTGTAGGATGGGACAACAGTGGTACACAGACCACCGCTGTAGGATGGGACAACAGTGGTACACAGACCACCGCTGTAGGATGAGACAACAGTGGTACACAGACCACCGCTGTAGGATGAGACAACAGTGGTACACAGACAATAGTTAACATGACATTTCAGAGTATGGAACACCTTCTGAACTGTGGGTCAGTGTGTGGAAGGACATGACAGTTCTGTGATGTGGGTCAGTGAGCGGAAGGACATGACAGTTCTGACATGTGGGTCAGTGAGCGGAAGGAAGTGACAGTTCTGACATGGGGGTCAGTGTGTTGAAGGATATGACCGTTCTGACATCGGGATCAGTGTGTGGAAGGACATGACAGTTCTGTGACTAGGTCAGTGAGCGGAAGGATACTCTGTTTGACAACGAAGTACTTGACCCCAGCCAGGTTTTCCACGGCGATATCGATGCAACAGGCTATGAGTCCAGTCAGGAAGCCAATCAGACCACAGATCACCCACCGACTGATCTCCAAACACTTGAACCCCTGAGGAGAGAGGGGGGGGGGGGGGGGGGGTCAGTGAGGACGAGAGGGGAGAGAGACAGGGGGGGGGTCAGCGAGGAGAGAGGGGGCGGGGGGACGTCAGTGAGGAGAGAGGGGAGAGAGACGGGGGGGGGGGACAGTGAGGAGAGAGGGGAGAGAGATGGGGGGGACATCAGTGAGGAGAGAGGGGGGGGGGGGGGGGCGTCAGTGTGTGTGTGTAGGGGGGGGGTCAGTGTGTGTGTGTGTAGGGGGGGGTCAGTGTGTGTGTGTGTAGTGGGGGGGTTCTCTACTTACTAAGAAGCTCATCCGTCTCTCCTCCTCCAGAAACAGCTGATTCTCACTGTTGTCATAGTCCAGACTCTGAAACACAAACCATTCACTTTCACACAATCCATACTGCTCATAGACACGTGGTGACCCTGAGAGGACTTTGGACTCTGGATAAAAGTACCAACTAAACAAAAAACAGATTTCATGTAAATATAGCGCTCATGTTTTTAGAAATCATTTGTGTGACAGACCGTGACAACAATTCATATGATAAACATTGTGTTAAGTCTTATTTATAAAACTTTGATTAGCTACGTTGAACACCATTCAGAGCATGTCCAAGGGGTCTGGAGACAGCACACCCAAGGGTTTACCTCATATTTGAGTGACAGCAGCTTCTCGTTGTGAGGGATCTCCTTGGGACAGCCCCTCACTGAGTCCTGAAGGAGGGAAGGATGAATCGGTTAAGTATTAAAACAGGGCCAAGGGGGCATCTTCATCCCCTCTCCTTGTCTAGTCCCCTTCACATATTATCTGGAACAACACAGGATAGGTGGAAGCAGAGCCATACAGGAAGGACATTAAGTTGGTCGTACTCCCTATACATGTAGACAAGTAGAGGAAGACAAATTAGACTATTGAGACACAGCCCAAGAGTCCATGCAGAATAACACCATAATGGATCATTACAGAACACCACCATAATGGATCGTTACAGAACACCATCATTATGGATCATTACAGAACACCATCATTATGGATCATTACAGAACACCATCATTATGGATCATTACAGAACACCACCATTATGGATCATTACAGAACACCACCATTATGGATCATTACAGAACACCACCATAATGGATCATTACAGAACACCACCATAATGGATCATTACAGAATAACACCATTATGGATCATTACAGAACACCACCATTATGGATCATTACAGAACACCACCATAATGGATCATTACAGAATAACACCATTATGGATCATTACAGAACACCACCATTATGGATCATTACAGAACACCACCATAATGGATCATTACAGAACACCACCATTATGGATCATTACAGAACACCACCACCATTATGGATCATTACAGAACACCACCATTATGGATCATTACAGAACACCACCACCATTATGGATCATTACAGAACACCACCACCATTATGGATCATTACAGAACACCACCATAATGGATCATTACAGAATAACACCATTATGGATCATTGCAGAATAACACCATTATGGATCATTACACAACACCACCATTAAGGATCATTACACAACACCACCATTAAGGATCATTACACAACACCACCATTAAGGATCATTACAGAATAACACCATTATGGATCATTACAGAACACCACCATAATGGATCATTACAGAACACCACCATTATGGATCATTACAGAACACCACCATTATGGATCATTACAGAACACCACCATTATGGATCATTACAGAACACCACCATTATGGATCATAACAGAACACCACCATTATGGATCATTACAGAACACCACCATAATGGATCATTACAGAACACCACCATTATGGATCATTACAGAACACCACCATTATGGATCATTACAGAACACCACCATAATGGATCATTACAGAACACCACCAGTAAGGATCATTACAGAATAACACCATTATGGATCATTGCAGAATAACACCATAATCATCAGATTCTTTCTGACCCTCAGGCTCACAACGCAAACAGGCAAATCCAAATCATCCTAACAGGAAAATCTATTCCCTGTATAGTGCACTACTGTAGACCCGTGTCCATAGTGCACTACTGTAGACCCGTGTCCATAGTGCACTACTGTAGACCCGTGTCCATAGTGCACTACTGTAGACCCGTGTCCATAGTGCACTACTGTAGACCCGTGTCCATAGTGCACTACTGTAGACCCGTGTCCATAGTGCACTACTGTAGACCCGTGTCCATAGTGCACTACTGTAGACCCGTGTCCATAGTGCACTACTGTAGACCCGTGTCCATAGTGCACTACTGTAGACCCGTGTCCATAGTGCAGTGACCAAAAGCAGTGGCCTATATATAGGGGATAATATGGTGTCATTTGCAGTGTTTTCCATTAGCGTCGGCCATTGTATAAATCGGACGGTTACTTTTTCCACTTCCTAATAAAAACTAGGCTACTTTTCATTTAAAAAGGACTCGTCGGGATTTTGGCCCCACTTCCCCAAGAGTCAGATGAACTCGTGGATACCATTTTTATGTCTCTGTGTCCAGTTTGAAGGAAGTTGCTAACTAGCATTAGCACAATGACTGGAAGTCTATGGTATCTACTAGCATGCTAGCAGTTATCATAGATTTCCAGTCATTGTGCTAATGCTAGTTAGCAACTTCCCTCATACTGGACACAGAGACATAAAAATGGTATCCACGACTTCATCGGACTCTGGTGAAGTAGATAAAGGGCTTCCCGAAGTATCTCTTTAAACCGTTCAATCCGCTCATCCTTCGAGCCCTCTCCCGTTAGAATGAATGATATGCATCTCCTAGAGATCTATTGATAGGATAGGCGCCTGTCAGTCACAAAGCCAGCGATGACAGGGAAACGCAGTCTGCGGTCTGTCCCACCTTCCGGGTATAATTTGTGTGAGCTGTGGTTGGTTGCAGTCAAATGTCTTTACACTAAAGGGAGCGAGCATGTTGCTGGTGAATTTGCACGTCCCATGTAATGTGTTAACGATGAGTCTAAATCCTCCACTTAGCCTAATTATTGTTTTCTGGCACATTCATTTATTTCCTTTTGTGTGTTTCACATAACCAGACATGCATAGTTGTAGGCTATTTACTATGCTTTGATCGACAGCTGAACAGCAAGTGTTGACTAGTTAATGAAAAGTTTTGAACTCGCTGAATAAAGTCGACCATGGATGGATATATGTCCATGGTACCGCATTGGGACAAATAAACCAAATGATTTACCAGGTTTCCTTTCCTACCATGTCAGAGCTCTCCTACCATGTCAGAGCTCTCCTACCATGCCAGAGCTTTCCTACCATGTCAGAGCTTTCCTACCATGTCAGAGCTCTCCTACCATGCCAGAGCTCTCCTACCATGTCAGAGCTCTCCTACCATGTCAGAGCTCTCCAACCATGCCAGAGCTCTCCTACCATGTCAGAGCTCTCCTACCATGTCAGAGCTCTCCTACCATGTCAGAGCTCTCCTACCATGTCAGAGCTCTCCTACCATGTCAGAGCTCTCCTACCATGTCAGAGCTCTCCAACCATGTCAGAGCTCTCCAACCATGTCAGAGCTCTCCAACCATGTCAGAGCTCTCCTACCATGTCAGAGCTTTCCTACCATGTCAGAGCTCTCCTACCATGTCAGAGCTCTCCTACCATGTCAGAGCTTTCCTACCATGTCAGAGCTCTCCTACCATGCAAGAGCTTTCCTACCATGCCAGAGCTTTCCAGACAGTGACACTAAAGATAGTGACTCTTAGCTCATCAGTCAAAACAGAATGGGAAAGAACAAAATGCTTTCCTACCATGTCAGAGCTTGCCATGGGACCACACAGCCGTTCTCTTCCTTTGAAAATAGTCCTGATCATACAGACCTAGACACTATCCAAAACAACTATAGACCTGATCCTACAGACCTAAACACTATCCAAAACAACTATAGACCTGATCATACAGACCTAAACACTATCCTAAACAACTATAGACCTGATCGTACAGACCTAAACACTATCCAAAACAACTATAGACCTGATCGTACAGACCTAAACACTATCCAAAACAACTATAGACCTGATCCTACAGACCTAAACAACTATAGACCTGATCATACAGACCTAAACACTATCCAAAACAACTATAGACCTGATCGTACAGACCTAAACACTATCCAAAACAACTATAGACCTGATCATACAGACCTAAACACTATCCTAAACAACTATAGACCTGATCATACAGACCTAAACACTATCCAAAACAACTATAGACCTGATCGTACAGACCTAAACACTATCCAAAACAACTATAGACCTGATCCTACAGACCTAAACAACTATAGACCTGATCATACAGACCTAAACACTATCCAAAACAACTATAGACCTGATCCTACAGACCTAAACAACTATAGACCTGATCATACAGACCTAAACACTATCCTAAACAACTATAGACCTGATCATACAGACCTAAACACTATCCTAAACAACTATAGACCTGATCATACAGACCTAAACACTATCCAAAACAACTATAGACCTGATCCTAGACCTAAACAACTATAGACCTGATCATACAGACCTAAACACTATCCTAAACAACTATAGACCTGATCGTACAGACCTAAACACTATCCAAAACAACTATAGACCTGATCCTACAGACCTAAACAACTATAGACCTGATCATACAGACCTAAACACTATCCTAAACAACTATAGACCTGATCATACAGACCTAAACACTATCCAAAACAACTATAGACCTGATCGAACAGACCTAAACACTATCCTAAACACCTATAGACCTGATCATACAGACCTAAACACTATCCAAAACAACTATAGACCTGATCGTACAGACCTAAACACTATCCAAAACAACTATAGACCTGATCCTACAGACCTAAACAACTATAGACCTGATCATACAGACCTAAACACTATCCAAAACAACTATAGACCTGATCATACAGACCTAAACAACTATAGACCTGATCCTACAGACCTAAACACTATCCAAAACAACTATAGACCTGATCATACAGACCTAAACAACTATAGACCTGATCCTACAGACCTAAACACTATCCAAAACAACTATAGACCTGATCCTACAGACCTAAACACTATCCTAAACAACTATAGACCTGATCATACAGACCTAAACACTATCCAAAACAACTATAGACCTGATCCTACAGACCTAAACAACTATAGACCTGATCGTACAGACCTAAACACTATCCAAAACAACTATAGACCTGATCGTACAGACCTAAACACTATCCAAAACTATAGACCTGATCCTACAGACCTAAACACTATCCAAAACTATAGACCTGATCCTACAGACCTAAACACTATCCAAAACAACTATAGACCTGATCATACAGACCTAAACACTATCCAAAAGAACTAACAACACACTGAATTCATTCACCTCACAAGGATACTACCAAGATACTCTGTGTGTCGATTCTATATGTATTCCATCCTCACGATTCTATATGTATTCCATTCTCACGATTCTATATGTATTGTGATTCGATACTTTGATTTTATTTGCGATTCGATGTTCCAAACTATTTGCTCAAGCGATGTCAGCTGCAGAGAGACAAGAGAGAGCCAATGGAAAACAAGTTTTGATCAAATCATGGAAATAAAAGTGCTTCCTATTTTTTTTTAAGAAATGGAGTACGAGCTATGAAGAAAACAAATACTGGGGTTTTGCTGCAGGTACAGCCAACTAGCGCAAAAATAATATTGTGATACTGTCAAAAGTAATATCCCATCAAATCCCCCCCATCACTAGAATTCACACGTTTTCAGTCATTTAAAATTGTAAAATTGCGTCTCTACACAATATCACAACAACAACAAAAATCAATCTGGGAGGTACACACGATAAAGTATCCAATCATTTCGCTGTGTATTTTAGAATCAAGGAATTAGAACGTACCAGTCCACTAAAATAGAGCTCCTTGGACAAAACATTTCAGAACCCAGGGGAGAAAGCTTCACTAGAACAACCCCCCTTGTAGACCTAATCTATGGTCATTCTGAGTTTTACTTCTCCTAGTGGGGGGGCAGAATGACCATAGATTAACAGAACAGGGCAGGATTGCCAAACACAGGAATAGCTTGAAGTGGAACTAAAACGGGGCGTGGATTTCCCACACTCGTGCTTTACAAAGCCCATGACTCAGACTGGCTGGCTGTTGGTTAGTCGTCTTGTTCACGGTCAGATCATTTTGCAATGGTTGAATCCAAGTTCAGACTGCTAAATCAGGCTTGTAGGCCTGCTGCAGTGGATTACAGTCAGGCTTGTAGGCCTGCTGCAGTGGATTACAGTCAGGCTTGTAGGCCTGCTGCAGTGGATTACAGTCAGGCTTGTAGGCCTGCTGCAGTGGATTACAGTCAGGCTTGTAGGCCTGCTGCAGTGGATTACAGTCTGGATTCTAGGCCTGCTGCAGTGGATTACAGTCTGGCTTGTAGGCCTGCTGCAGTGGATTACAGTCAGGCTTGTAGGCCTGCTGCAGAGGATTACAGTCTGGCTTCTAGACCTGCTGCAGTGGATTACAGTCTGGCTTCTAGGCCTGCTGCAGTGGATTACAGTCTGGCTTGTAGGCCTGCTGCAGAGGATTACAGTCAGGCTTCCAGGCCTGCTGCAGTGGATTACGGTGAGGCTTCTAGGCCTGCTGCAGTGGATTACAGTCTGGCTTGTAGGCCTGCTGCAGTGGATTACAGTCAGGCTTGTAGGCCTGCTGCAGTGGATTACAGTCAGGCTTACAGGCCTGCTGCAGTGGATTACAGTCAGGCTTGTAGACCTGCTGCAGTGGATTACAGTCAGGCTTGTAGACCTGCTGCAGTGGATTACAGTCAGGCTTGTAGGCCTGCTGCAGTGGATTACAGTCTGGCTTGTAGGCCTGCTGCAGTGGATTACAGTCAGGCTTCTAGGCCTGCTGCAGTGGATTACAGTCAGGCTTCTAGGCCTGCTGCAGAGGATTACAGTCAGGCTTGTAGGCCTGCTGCAGTGGATTACAGTCAGGCTTGTAGACCTGCTGCAGATGATTACAGTCAGGCTTGTAGACCTGCTGCAGATGATTACAGTCAGGCTTGTAGGCCTGCTGCAGTGGATTACAGTCAGGCTTGTAGACCTGCTGCAGTGGATTACAGTCAGGCTTGTAGACCTGCTGCAGTGGATTACAGTCAGGCTTGTAGACCTGCTGCAGTGGATTACAGTCAGGCTTGTAGACCTGCTGCAGTGGATTACAGTCAGGCTTGTAGACCTGCTGCAGTGGATTACAGTCAGGCTTGTAGACCTGCTGCAGTGGATTACAGTCTGGCTTGTAGGCCTGCTGCAGTGGATTACAGTCAGGCTAGTAGGCCTGCTGCAGTGGATTACAGTCTGGCTTGTAGGCCTGCTGCAGTGGATTACAGTCAGGCTTGTAGGCCTGCTGCAGTGGATTACAGTCAGGCTTGTAGGCCTGCTGCAGAGGATTACAGTCTGGCTTCTAGACCTGCTGCAGTGGATTACAGTCTGGCTTCTAGGCCTGCTGCAGTGGATTACAGTCTGGCTTGTAGGCCTGCTGCAGAGGATTACAGTCAGGCTTCCAGGCCTGCTGCAGTGGATTACGGTGAGGCTTCTAGGCCTGCTGCAGTGGATTACAGTCTGGCTTGTAGGCCTGCTGCAGTGGATTACAGTCTGGCTTGTAGGCCTGCTGCAGTGGATTACAGGCAGGCTTCTAGGCCTGCTGCAGTGGATTACAGTCAGGCTTGTAGACCTGCTGCAGTGGATTACAGTCAGGCTTGTAGGCCTGCTGCAGTGGATTACAGTCTGGCTTGTAGGCCTGCTGCAGTGGATTACAGTCAGGCTTCTAGGCCTGCTGCAGTGGATTACAGTCAGGCTTCTAGGCCTGCTGCAGAGGATTACAGTCAGGCTTGTAGGCCTGCTGCAGTGGATTACAGTCAGGCTTGTAGACCTGCTGCAGATGATTACAGTCAGGCTTGTAGACCTGCTGCAGATGATTACAGTCAGGCTTGTAGACCTGCTGCAGTGGATTACAGTCAGGCTTGTAGACCTGCTGCAGTGGATTACAGTCAGGCTTGTAGACCTGCTGCAGTGGATTACAGTCAGGCTTGTAGACCTGCTGCAGTGGATTACAGTCAGGCTTGTAGACCTGCTGCAGTGGATTACAGTCAGGCTTGTAGACCTGCTGCAGTGGATTACAGTCAGGCTTGTAGACCTGCTGCAGTGGATTACAGTCAGGCTTGTAGACCTGCTGCAGTGGATTACAGTCTGGCTTGTAGGCCTGCTGCAGTGGATTACAGTCTGGCTTGTAGGCCTGCTGCAGTGGATTACAGTCTGGCTTGTAGGCCTGCTGCAGTGGATTACAGTCAGGCTTGTAGGCCTGCTGCAGTGGATTACAGTCTGGCTTGTAGGCCTGCTGCAGTGGATTACAGTCAGGCTCGTAGGCCTGCTGCAGTGGATTACAGTCAGGCTCGTAGACCTGCTGCAGTGGATTACAGTCAGGCTCATAGGCCTGCTGCAGTGGATTACAGTCAGGCTCATAGACCTGCTGCAGTGGATTACAGTCAGGCTCATAGGCCTGCTGCAGTGGATTACAGTCAGGCTCATAGACCTGCTGCAGTGGATTACAGTCAGGCTCATAGACCTGCTGCAGTGGATTACAGTCAGGCTCATAGACCTGCTGCAGGGGATTACAGTCTGGCTTGTAGGCCTGCTGCAGTGGATTACAGTCAGGCTAGTAGGCCTGCTGCAGTGGATTACAGTCTGGCTTGTAGGCCTGCTGCAGTGGATTACAGTCTGGCTTGTAGGCCTGCTGCAGTGGATTACAGTCAGGCTTGTAGGCCTGCTGCAGTGGATTACAGTCTGGCTTGTAGGCCTGCTGCAGTGGATTACAGTCAGGCTTGTAGACCTGCTGCAGTGGATTACAGTCAGGCTTGTAGACCTGCTGCAGTGGATTACAGTCAGGCTTGTAGACCTGCTGCAGTGGATTACAGTCAGGCTTGTAGACCTGCTGCAGTGGATTACAGTCAGGCTTGTAGACCTGCTGCAGTGGATTACAGTCAGGCTTGTAGACCTGCTGCAGTGGATTACAGTCTGGCTTGTAGGCCTGCTGCAGTGGATTACAGTCAGGCTAGTAGGCCTGCTGCAGTGGATTACAGTCTGGCTTGTAGGCCTGCTGCAGTGGATTACAGTCAGGCTTGTAGGCCTGCTGCAGTGGATTACAGTCAGGCTTGTAGGCCTGCTGCAGAGGATTACAGTCTGGCTTCTAGACCTGCTGCAGTGGATTACAGTCTGGCTTCTAGGCCTGCTGCAGTGGATTACAGTCTGGCTTGTAGGCCTGCTGCAGAGGATTACAGTCAGGCTTCCAGGCCTGCTGCAGTGGATTACGGTGAGGCTTCTAGGCCTGCTGCAGTGGATTACAGTCTGGCTTGTAGGCCTGCTGCAGTGGATTACAGTCTGGCTTGTAGGCCTGCTGCAGTGGATTACAGGCAGGCTTCTAGGCCTGCTGCAGTGGATTACAGTCAGGCTTGTAGACCTGCTGCAGTGGATTACAGTCAGGCTTGTAGGCCTGCTGCAGTGGATTACAGTCTGGCTTGTAGGCCTGCTGCAGTGGATTACAGTCAGGCTTCTAGGCCTGCTGCAGTGGATTACAGTCAGGCTTCTAGGCCTGCTGCAGAGGATTACAGTCAGGCTTGTAGGCCTGCTGCAGTGGATTACAGTCAGGCTTGTAGACCTGCTGCAGATGATTACAGTCAGGCTTGTAGACCTGCTGCAGATGATTACAGTCAGGCTTGTAGACCTGCTGCAGTGGATTACAGTCAGGCTTGTAGACCTGCTGCAGTGGATTACAGTCAGGCTTGTAGACCTGCTGCAGTGGATTACAGTCAGGCTTGTAGACCTGCTGCAGTGGATTACAGTCAGGCTTGTAGACCTGCTGCAGTGGATTACAGTCAGGCTTGTAGACCTGCTGCAGTGGATTACAGTCAGGCTTGTAGACCTGCTGCAGTGGATTACAGTCAGGCTTGTAGACCTGCTGCAGTGGATTACAGTCTGGCTTGTAGGCCTGCTGCAGTGGATTACAGTCAGGCTAGTAGGCCTGCTGCAGTGGATTACAGTCTGGCTTGTAGGCCTGCTGCAGTGGATTACAGTCAGGCTTGTAGGCCTGCTGCAGTGGATTACAGTCTGGCTCGTAGGCCTGCTGCAGTGGATTACAGTCAGGCTCGTAGGCCTGCTGCAGTGGATTACAGTCAGGCTCGTAGACCTGCTGCAGTGGATTACAGTCAGGCTCGTAGGCCTGCTGCAGTGGATTACAGTCAGGCTCATAGACCTGCTGCAGTGGATTACAGTCAGGCTCATAGGCCTGCTGCAGTGGATTACAGTCAGGCTCATAGACCTGCTGCAGTGGATTACAGTCAGGCTCATAGACCTGCTGCAGTGGATTACAGTCAGGCTCATAGACCTGCTGCAGGGGATTACAGTCTGGCTTGTAGGCCTGCTGCAGTGGATTACAGTCAGGCTAGTAGGCCTGCTGCAGTGGATTACAGTCTGGCTTGTAGGCCTGCTGCAGTGGATTACAGTCTGGCTTGTAGGCCTGCTGCAGTGGATTACAGTCAGGCTTGTAGGCCTGCTGCAGTGGATTACAGTCTGGCTTGTAGGCCTGCTGCAGTGGATTACAGTCAGGCTCGTAGGCCTGCTGCAGTGGATTACAGTCAGGCTCGTAGACCTGCTGCAGTGGATTACAGTCAGGCTCATAGGCCTGCTGCAGTGGATTACAGTCAGGCTCATAGACCTGCTGCAGTGGATTACAGTCAGGCTCATAGGCCTGCTGCAGTGGATTACAGTCAGGCTCATAGACCTGCTGCAGTGGATTACAGTCAGGCTTGTAGGCCTGCTGCAGTGGATTACAGTCAGGCTTGTAGGCCTGCTGCAGAGGATTACAGTCTGGCTTCTAGACCTGCTGCAGTGGATTACAGTCTGGCTTCTAGGCCTGCTGCAGTGGATTACAGTCTGGCTTGTAGGCCTGCTGCAGAGGATTACAGTCAGGCTTCCAGGCCTGCTGCAGTGGATTACGGTGAGGCTTCTAGGCCTGCTGCAGTGGATTACGGTGAGGCTTCTAGGCCTGCTGCAGTGGATTACAGTCTGGCTTGTAGGCCTGCTGCAGTGGATTACAGTCTGGCTTGTAGGCCTGCTGCAGTGGATTACAGGCAGGCTTCTAGGCCTGCTGCAGTGGATTACAGTCAGGCTTGTAGACCTGCTGCAGTGGATTACAGTCAGGCTTGTAGGCCTGCTGCAGTGGATTACAGTCTGGCTTCTAGGCCTGCTGCAGTGGATTACAGTCAGGCTTCTAGGCCTGCTGCAGTGGATTACAGTCAGGCTTCTAGGCCTGCTGCAGAGGATTACAGTCAGGCTTGTAGGCCTGCTGCAGTGGATTACAGTCAGGCTTGTAGACCTGCTGCAGATGATTACAGTCAGGCTTGTAGACCTGCTGCAGATGATTACAGTCAGGCTTGTAGACCTGCTGCAGTGGATTACAGTCAGGCTTGTAGACCTGCTGCAGTGGATTACAGTCAGGCTTGTAGACCTGCTGCAGTGGATTACAGTCAGGCTTGTAGACCTGCTGCAGTGGATTACAGTCAGGCTTGTAGACCTGCTGCAGTGGATTACAGTCAGGCTTGTAGACCTGCTGCAGTGGATTACAGTCAGGTTTATAGGCCTGCTGCAGTGGATTACAGTCAGGCTTGTAGACCTGCTGCAGTGGATTACAGTCAGGCTTGTAGGCCTGCTGCAGTGGATTACAGTCTGGCTTGTAGGCCTGCTGCAGTGGATTACAGTCTGGCTTGTAGGCCTGCTGCAGTGGATTACAGTCTGGCTTGTAGGCCTGCTGCAGTGGATTACAGTCTGGCTTGTAGGCCTGCTGCAGTGGATTACAGTCTGGCTTGTAGGCCTGCTGCAGTGGATTACAGTCAGGCTTGTAGGCCTGCTGCAGTGGATTACAGTCAGGCTCGTAGACCTGCTGCAGTGGATTACAGTCAGGCTCATAGGCCTGCTGCAGTGGATTACAGTCAGGCTCATAGACCTGCTGCAGTGGATTACAGTCAGGCTCATAGGCCTGCTGCAGTGGATTACAGTCAGGCTCATAGACCTGCTGCAGTGGATTACAGTCAGGCTCATAGACCTGCTGCAGTGGATTACAGTCAGGCTCATAGACCTGCTGCAGGGGATTACAGTCTGGCTCGTAGGAAGTATTAAGACCACACAATTGTTCTATTTAGAGGCCGTGTTTATTGATAGACTAGCTAGATCCACAACTTGTTCCCCAGGTTTTAGTAGGCCTGAAACACTGTACTGGAATTAGACTGTCACACTCAGTTGATCTTCTGCAGATTATATATAAACTTCTTTAGGAAAACAGCCCTAATGTTGGAAACAACCAGCATTGTGTTGTCATCCAGAGTCATGTATTTTCCAAGAAATGCCACACAATATTATATATACAGCAGGTTTTGAAAAAAGACCAACGAGTTCTGTCTGCTTTGTGTTTTCATTTCGCCTGTGTTCGGTTCACAGTCACGGGACCCGGGTTCGTAACGGCTAAGCCTGTGTTCGGTTCACAGTCACGGGACCCGGGTTCGTAACGGCTAAGCCTGTGTTGGGTTCACAGTCACTGGACCCGGGTTCGTAACGGCTAAACCTGTGTTGGGTTCACAGTCACGGGACCCGGGTTCGTAACGGCTAAACCGGTGTTCGGTTCACAGTCACGGGACCCGGGTTCGTAACGGCTAAACCGGTGTTCGGTTCACAGTCACTGGCCTGGTCTTGAACAGAAAGTGTTATGTTTGGGGCAAATCCAATACAACACATTACTGAGTACCACTCTCATATTTTTAAGCATAGTGGTGGCTGAATCATGTTATGGGTATGCTTGTAATCATTAAGGACTGGGAAGTTTTTCAGGATAAAAAGAAACGGAATGGAGCTAACTCCTAAAGGAAATCCTGGTTCAGTGCTTTCCACCAGACTCTGGGAGATTAATTCACCTTTCAGCAGGATAATAACCTAAAACACAAGGATAAATCTACACTGGAGTTGCTTACCAAGAAGACAGTGAATGTTCCTGAGTGGCCGAGTTACAGTTTTGACTTAAATCTGCTTTAAAATCTACAGCAAGACTTGAAAATGATTGTCTAGCAATGATCAACAATTTGACAGAGCTTGAAGAATTTTGAAAAGAATAAATGGGCAAATACAGTAATCCCTCGTTTATCGCGGGGGTTACGTTCCGAAAATGACCCGCGATAAGTGAAATCCGCGAAATAGAAAACTTTTTTTTTTTTTACAATTAGCAACTATTACATGTATACAAATACAGTGACTCACGTGTAGGCCGTTTCACTGCTCTTCAGACTGCTCGTCGACTGCTCGTCGACATTATGGGTTTAGGAGATGTTCGAAATTACAAGATAATTTGGCCAACTTAATGTAAATTTGCCAAGCTGTTTTATGTACGTACACATAACTGCACGAGACGACAAAATGATAGCACAATTCGTAGCATGTTTTGATACAAGAAGCGGGAGTGAGTTTTTAGCGAATCAGAATGCAGAGCACAATGCACCAAAAAAAAAAAAAAAATGCATTATGAAAATCCACGAAATAGCGAATCCGCGATAAGTGAACCGCGAAGTGGCGAGGGATCACTGTATTGTACAATCCAGGTGTGCAAAGCTCTTAGAGACTTACCCAGAAAAACACACAGCTGTAATTGTTGCCAAAGGTGATTCTAACAAGTACTGACTCAGGGGTGTGAATAGTTAAGTAAATTAGATATTTCTGTATTTCATTTTCAATAAAGTCTAAAAACATGTTTTCACTGTCATTACAAGGTACTGTGTGCAATCTAAAACATGTTGACTTCAGGCTGTAAACACAACAAAATGTCAAGGGGTATGAATACTTCCTGAAGGCACTGTATGTGTACCTTTATTTAGAAATACTCACAACGCAGCCAGTTTGGTCAGCGTGTAACACGGAACCCAAACCGACTGCGCGTGTGCGCCATCGTGCGCTATCGTGCATAAATGTATTTTGTCCCCCCCACACCAAACGCGATCACGAAACGCAGGTTAAAATATCAAAACAAAACTCTGAACCAATGACATTAATTTGGGGACAGGTCGAAAAGCATTAAACATGTATGGCAATTTAGCTAGTTAGCTTGCACTTTCTAGCTAATTTGTCCTATTTAGCTAGCTTGCTGTTGCTAGATAATTTGTCCTGGGATATGAACATTGAGTTGCTATTTTACCTGAAATGCACAAGGTCCTCTACTCCGACAATTAATCCACACATAAAACGGCAAACCGAATCGTTTCTAGTCATCTCTCCTCCTTCCAAGCACTTTCATATTTGAACTTATATGGTGATCGGCATCTAAACTTTCATAGTATTACCACGACGATCGGCAAAACAGTTCGTCTTTCAATCACCCACGTGGGTATAACCAATGAGGAGATGGCACATGGGTACCTGCGTCTATAAACCAATGAGGAGATGGGAGAGGCAGGACTTTCAGTGCAATCTGCGTCACAAATAGAAAGGAGTTCTATTTTAGCCCTTGGCGTCGCAGACGCTCGTTGGCGCGAGCAGTGTAGCTGCAGTAATAGAATAACATGGATTTCTACATTTATTTTGCGACGCTCGCGCACGCGACGTGTCCGGTCTGGTCAGCGTGTTAGACTGCTGCTGCAGCCAGTTTGGTCAGCATGTTAGACTGCTGCTGCAGCCAGTTTGGTCAGCGTGTTAGACTGCTGCAGCCAGTTTGGTCAGCATGTTAGGCTGCTGCTGCAGCCAGTTTGGTCAGCATGTTAGACTGCTGCTGCAGCCAGTTTGGTCAGCATGTTAGGCTGCTGCTGCAGCCAGTTTGGTCAGCATGTTAGGCTGCTGCTGCAGCCAGTTTGGTCAGCATGTTAGACTGCTGCTGCAGCCAGTTTGGTCAGCATGTTAGACTGCTGCTGCAGCCAGTTTGGTCAGCATGTTAGGCTGCTGCTGCAGCCAGTTTGGTCAGCGTGTTAGACTGCAGCCCAGTTTGGTCAGCATGTTAGACTGCTGCTGCAGCCAGTTTGGTCAGCATGTTAGGCTGCTGCTGCAGCCAGTTTGGTCAGCATGTTAGGCTGCTGCTGCAGCCAGTTTGGTCAGCGTGTTAGACTGCAGCCAGTTTGGTCAGCGTGTTAGACTGCAGCCAGTTTGGTCAGCATGTTAGGCGGCAGCAGCCAGTTTGGTCAGCGTGTTAGGCTGCTACTGCAGCCAGTTTGGTCAGCGTGTTAGACTGCTACTGCAGCCAGTTTGGTCAGCGTGTTAGGCTGCTACTGCAGCCAGTTTGGTCAGCATGTTAGGCTGCTACTGCAGCCAGTTTGGTCAGCGTGTTAGGCTGCTGCAGCAGCCAGTTTGGTCAGCATGTTAGGCTGCTACTGCAGCCAGTTTGGTCAGCATGTTAGGCTGCTACTGCAGCCAGTTTGGTCAGCGTGTTAGGCTGCTGCAGCAGCCAGTTTGGTCAGCGTGTTAGGCTGCTGCAGCAGCCAGTTTGGTCAGCGTGTTAGACTGCTGCTGCAGCCAGTTTGGTCAGCGTGTTAGACTGCTGCAGCAGCCAGTTTGGTCAGCGTGTTAGACTGCAGCAGCAGCCAGTTTGGTCAGCGTGTTAGACTGCTGCAGCAGCCAGTTTGGTCAGCGTGTTAGGCTGCTGCTGCAGCCAGTTTGGTCAGCGTGTTAGACTGCAGCAGCAGCCAGTTTGGTCAGCGTGTTAGACTGCTGCAGCCAGTTTGGTCAGCGTGTTAGACTGCTGCAGCCAGTTTGGTCAGCATGTTAGACTGCTGCAGCAGCCAGTTTGGTCAGCATGTTAGACTGCTGCTGCAGCCAGTTTGGTCAGCATGTTAGACTGCTGCAGCAGCCAGTTTGGTCAGCATGTTAGACTGCTGCAGCAGCCAGTTTGGTCAGCATGTTAGACTGCTGCTGCAGCCAGTTTGGTCAGCATGTTAGACTGCTGCAGCAGCCAGTTTGGTCAGCATGTTAGACTGCTGCAGCCAGTTTGGTCAGCGTGTTAGACTGCTGCAGCCAGTTTGGTCAGCGTGTTAGACTGCTGCAGCCAGTTTGGTCAGCGTGTTAGACTGCTGCAGCCAGTTTGGTCAGCGTGTTAGACTGCTGCAGCAGCCAGTTTGGTCAGCGTGTTAGGCTGCTGCAGCAGCCAGTTTGGTCAGCGTGTTAGGCTGCTGCTGCAGCCAGTTTGGTCAGCGTGTTAGGCTGCTGCAGCCAGTTTGGTCAGCGTGTTAGGCTGCTGCAGCCAGTTTGGTCAGCGTGTTAGACTGCAGCAGCAGCCAGTTTGGTCAGCGTGTTAGACTGCAGCAGCAGCCAGTTTGGTCAGCGTGTTAGACTGCTGCAGCAGCCAGTTTGGTCAGCGTGTTAGACTGCTGCAGCCAGTTTGGTCAGCGTGTTAGACTGCTGCAGCAGCCAGTTTGGTCAGCGTGTTAGACTGCTGCAGCAGCCAGTTTGGTCAGCGTGTTAGACTGCTGCTGCAGCCAGTTTGGTCAGCGTGTTAGACTGCTGCAGCAGCCAGTTTGGTCAGCGTGTTAGGCTGCTGCAGCAGCCAGTTTGGTCAGCGTGTTAGACTGCTGCTGCAGCCAGTTTGGTCAGCGTGTTAGGCTGCTGCAGCCAGTTTGGTCAGCGTGTTAGGCTGCAGCAGCCAGTTTGGTCAGCGTGTTAGACTGCTGCAGCAGCCAGTTTGGTCAGCGTGTTAGACTGCTGCAGCAGCCAGTTTGGTCAGCGTGTTAGACTGCTGCAGCAGCCAGTTTGGTCAGCGTGTTAGACTGCAGCAGCCAGTTTGGTCAGCGTGTTAGACTGCAGCAGCCAGTTTGGTCAGCGTGTTAGACTGCAGCAGCAGCCAGTTTGGTCAGCGTGTTAGACTGCAGCAGCAGCCAGTTTGGTCAGCGTGTTAGGCTGCAGCAGCCAGTTTGGTCAGCGTGTTAGGCTGCAGCAGCCAGTTTGGTCAGCGTGTTAGACTGCAGCAGCCAGTTTGGTCAGCGTGTTAGACTGCAGCAGCAGCCAGTTTGGTCAGCGTGTTAGACTGCAGCAGCCAGTTTGGTCAGCGTGTTAGACTGCAGCAGCAGCCAGTTTGGTCAGCATGTTAGGCTGCAGAGGACGGATGAGATGTCACATTGATAGAAAGCTGAACGTTACCTCGTCTGACGTCATATCCTCCTCCAGATCCACCGTGCTCAGTCTGCCTATGTGAAACATACCACCGTCCCCGGACAACTACGGACCAAACACATTACACAGCACAGAGAATTAGAAAGATCTGTCTATGTTTCTTCAATGTAAACATGTAGGCCTAGCTAACATTTAGTATCACTAAGTTAACATGTGTAATGTCTGTGGAAAAAAGTACGGTTGAAGTTGAAAGTTTACATACACTTAGGTTGGAGTCATTAAAACTCGTTTTTCAACCACTTGTTAACAAACGATAGTATTGTCAAGTCGGTTTGGACATCTACTTTGTGCATGACACAAGTTATTTTTTCAACAATTGTTTACAGACAGATTATTTCACTGTATCACAATTCCAGTGGGTCAGAAGTTTACATACACTAAGTTGACTGTGCCTTTAAACAGCTTGGAAAATTCAAGAAAATTATGTCATGGCTTTAGAAGCTTCTGATAGGCTAATTGTCATAGTTTGAGTCAATTGGAGGTGTACCTGTGGATGTATTTCAAGGCCTACCTTCAAACTCAGTGCCTCTTTGCTAGACATCATGGGGAAATCAAAAGAAATCAGCCAAGACCTCTGAAAAAAAATTGTGGACCTCCACAAGTCTGGTTCATCCTTAGGAGCAATTTCCAAACGCCTGTCGGTACCACGTTCATCTGTACAAACAATAGTACGCAAGTATATACACCATGGGACCACGCAGCCGTCATACCGCTCAGGAAGGAGACGCGTTCTGTCTCCTAGAGATGAACGTACTTTGGTGCAAAAAGTGTAAATAAATCCGAGAACAACAGCAGAGGACCTTGTGAAGATGCTGGTGGAAACAGGTACAAATGTATCGATGTCCACGGTAAAACGAGTCCTATATCGACATGACCTGAAAGGCCACTCAGCAAGGAAGAAGCCACTGCTCCAAAACCACTATAAAAAAGCCAGACTACGGTTTGCAACTGCATATAGGGACAAAGATCATACTTTTTGGAGAAATGTCCTCTGGTCTGATGAAACAAAAATAGAACTGTTTGGCCATTACAACCATCGTTATGTTTGGAGGAAAAAGGGGGAGGCTTGCAAGCCGAAGAATACCATCCCAACCGTGAAGCACGGGGGTGGCAGCATCATGTTGTGGGGGTGCTTTGCTGCAGGAGGGACTGGTGCACTTCACACAATATATGGCATCATGAGGATGGAAAATTATGTGGATATATTGAAGCAACATCTCAAGACATCAGTCAGGAAGTTAAATCTTGGTCGCAAAATGGGTCTTCCAAATGGACAATGACCCCAAGCATACTTCCAAACTTCTGACCCACTGGGAATGTGATGAAAGAAATAAAAGCTGAAATAAATAATTCTCTCTACTATTATTCTGACATTTCACATCCTTAAAAAAAAGCGGTGATCCTAACTGACCTAAGACAGGGAATTTGTACTAGGATTAAATGTCAGGAATTGTGAAAAACTGAGTTTAAATGTATTTGGCTAAGGTGTATGTAAACTTCCGACTTCAACTGTACGTCTGTGTGTCTTCAATTTAACATGTAACATTAAGCATCACTAAGTTAACATGTAACATTTAGCATCACTAAGTTAACATGTAACATTTAGCATCACTAAGTTAACATGTAACATTTAGCATCACTAAGTTAACATGTAACATTTAGCATCACTAAGTTAACATGTAACATTTAGCATCACTAAGTTAACATGTAACATTTAGCATCACTAAGTTAACATGTAACATTTAGCATCACTAAGTTAACATGTAACATTTAGCATCACTAAGTTAACATGTAACATTTAGCATCACTAAGTTAACATGTAACATTTAGCATCACTAAGTTAACATGTAACATTTAGCATCACTAAGTTAACATGTAACATTTAGCATCACTAAGTTAACATGTAACATTTAGCATCACTAAGTTAACATGTAACATTTAGCATCACTAAGTTAACATGTAACATTTAGCATCACTAAGTTAACATGTAACATTTAGCATCACTAAGTTAACATGTAACATTTAGCATCACTAAGTTAACATGTAACATTTAGCATCACTAAGTTAACATGTAACATTTAGCCATAGTTGCTAGCAGTCAGTTTTACTGGACAAGATGTGTGTAATTCCTGTGTAATTTACATAACATGTATTGACATTCAGCAGTCAGTAGTACTAACAGCTCAGTTATCATGTATTAACATCTAACAGCTCAGTTATCATGTATTAACATCTAACAGTCAGTAATACTAACAGCTCAGTTATCATGTATTAACATCTAACAGCTCAGTTATCATGTATTAACATCTAACAGTCAGTTATCATGTATTAACATCTAACAGTCAGTTATCATGTATTAACATCTAACAGTCAGTAATACTAACAGCTCAGTTATCATGTATTAACATCTAACAGTCAGTAATACTAACAGTCAGTTATCATGTCATCTAACAGTCAGTAATACTAACAGCTCAGTTATCATGTATTAACATCTAACAGTCAGTAATACTAACAGCTCAGTTATCATGTATTAACATCTAACAGTCAGTAATACTAACAGCTTAGTTATCATGTATTAACATCTAACTGTCAGTAGTACTAACTCAAGTGAACATGTTTGCTTTAATGCCAGGGTAATTTACGTAACGTGTATTAAACAGTACTAACTCAAGTCGTAATGCCTGTGTAACTTAATAGGAAGTGGTGAATGACGCAATGAGCAGAATCTACAGGCTTAAAGGCTGATTCCCTGATTAAGTTAAAAAAAATAGTCGGAGTTCAGTGTTTGTTATTATATTAGGTTATATTCTGAAACTCTGGTTTGAAGATTACGATTTTCTGTAGCTATTTTTGTTACGTCTGCCAGTCTTTGGCATATTGTTAAATGGGCATAGATTTGTTAAACTTCTAAAAACGTGCTTGTCTGAAAAGCATCCTCCAACTCCATCCTGTGACGTTTGCATTTGTTGTCGTTAGCAGCATTTGCAAACGCCTGTATGCAACAAACCACAAGCGGGGCACTCGTTTTTTTACAGAACTGCAAATTAACTAAATAATTAATCTCATAGCAAAACATAACATCATGTTTTACTCTTAGAAAACATCATGCATACCTAGCTGGCACATAGCGGCAACGTTAGACAGTTCGGCTTGTGTTCGCTAGTTTAGCTAGCTAGCATGCTAGCCCTACCTGTCTGGTGTATCGGACTTCTTCGGAGCCGTTGAGAAGTGGGGTTCTCTCGCCGCCACCGGACTCGTCACCCCGGCTTGACCACGACACTTTCTTCGTGATATTGGCCATGCTTACTTGCGGTAGTTATCCACTCTCTCAATCAGTGAGATTGTTTTTAATTTGCAGTTGTGTCTGGTTAACTACCTCTCATTCTAGCTTCCTATGGGATGATCTCAATGAGTTCCTGCTCGCGTCCTCTCTCCTCGTCTCCTTCTGAAAAACCATTGGAGGAGAAATCCAGAGGTCCCGCCCCTCTGACCATCTCCTCCAATGGGTTTTGAAAAGGAGATAAGGAGAGATGAGTGAGGACGTAAAGAGGGAACTATTAAGATAATCCACATGACTAAAATCATAAGCGAACTCGTGATGGTTTCTACCGGTGGCACACAGGGCCAAACATAACAGTTGTTCGCATGGATTTCTGGGAATTATAGTTCTCTAACTGACAGCTGAGACCAAAAACAGAGAGGAAGACGCATGTTTGCCAATATTTTACAGCATAAGAGCCAGGCAATGATATCGATGTCATATTATGAAGACCTGATGGTTTACATGTTGGTGGTTAATTATTGAATAATCTAGGTATTTGTGGCAGTCTTACATCAAGGACCTTGGAAATTGAAATAGTTGAAGTAGGCTACAGAAAAAAACTATGCTTTTCCCTCTCAAGTGAAATAATATACTGACAAGACAAAACCAGGCATAACAAAACCATACAAACAAATACAAACGAACTGAGTGAATCAATGTTTATAAGATAAAGGATCATTTGTCTCATGAATGATGACTGTTATATATCCAGTAGAGTGGAGAGCAGTTCCAACTGACATCATCTTGATTTATTAGCATGTTAATAACCGACATCAGATGTCAGTTGGTCAACTAGCCGCTGGTCTGTTGACTTTATAACTGAACAATCTGCCTCTCTCTCTCTGTCTGTCTGTCTCTCTGTCTGCCTGTCTGTCTGTCCCTCTGTCTGCCTATGTATGTCTGTCTCTCTGTCTGTCTGTCTCTCTGTCTGTCTGTCTGTCTGTCTGTCTGTCTCTGTCTGCCTATGTATGTCTGTCTCTCTGTCTGTCTGTCTCTCTGTCTGTCTCTGTCTCTATGTATGTCTGTCTGTCCCTCTGTCTGCCTCTGTATGTCTGTCTCTCTCTCTGTCTAAGTCTGTATCTGTCTATCTGTCTGTCTCTAAGTCTGTCTCTCTCTC
This sequence comes from Salvelinus alpinus, assembly GCF_045679555.1. NCBI lineage: Eukaryota > Metazoa > Chordata > Actinopteri > Salmoniformes > Salmonidae > Salvelinus > Salvelinus alpinus. The sequence goes on from NC_092086.1 coordinate 11,749,310, forward strand.
TGTCTGTTGCTGGGTAACAATATACTGTATATATGATATGAAATAGTCTTTGTTTAGCCATATAACAACATTGCTTTAAGTAATAATTGATGGCTTTCATTCACATGCTCATTTTACAGTGTGTCAGTGGCACTGTTTAAGGTTAGAGAAGTGTTCCTCTTTCAATATAGGTCCACATTAAGTCTGAAGGGCAGTTCTGCCGGTCTTCATTCTCCCTGGTAGTTCATTGAATGATATTAAAACATTTAGACAGCTGAATCCCAAGTCAACCCCTAGGCTGGTTGTTGTTATTTGTTATTATTTATTTTAATTAACGCCCAATTAAGACCTAGACAACCAGGTGAGGGGAAATCAATTACCTTAATTTATCAATCAAGTACAGAGGAGTAAAAAACAGCCCACTCTGCCTTTAAGGACCACACTGTAGATCTAGGAGTGCCTATAGGGACGAGGGATGAGGGACGAGCGGTTAGGGTCAGTTTGGAATCAGACGTCTCAGCTACAGTGTTCCAGGCACTCGCAGGCTACCTGCTGCACCTCCCCATGAACTCCGTCAACGTCCCCCAACTCGAGCACCACCCCCCGGGGTACCCCCCTCCCCGTAGCCACCCCCGTCACCTCCCCAGGACTCAACACCCGGTCCCACACGGTGAACCCCGCCAGACGCCCCACGAACCCCTCGGTGGGATCAAACCCTCCCCCCTGGCTGTCCTGCTCTGCTCCCAGCACCACTAACCCCCCTCCCGGCACCTCGTAACCCTTCCTGAACCGTGACCCTGCGGAGGTCAGGCGCCGGTCGGTGTAGTGCCAGAATCGTCCCTGGATAGAGGACCAGAGGACACAGAGGTGGTGCCAGCGCCCGTCCAGCACAGAGTCCACAGGGAGCTCACGGTACGCAGGGTCTCCCACCACGAAGTCCAGGGTTTCTCGGCTGGGGGTGGAGGAAGAGGAGGAGGAGGAGTTGCGTCCGTATAGGACTAGTTTGTTGTCGTTGTCTTCCGTGGCGTAAGAGAGGAGCGTTCCTACGTACCCGACGTCGACGCGGAGCCACAGGCACACAGAGAGTTCTGGAAGAGCAGGGAAGCTCCGGGAGAAGGTGACGTAGTTCTCAGAGGAAGCTGACGGGAACAGGAGCATGGAGTCCACATTACAGACTGGAGGAGAGACAAGAGACAGACAAGATAGTCAGTGAGTACTGGAACAAAAAACACTGCAACAAATCAGACCTGGGATAACTCTAGTTTTAACTACTCGTTGTGGCATCAGACCTGGGATAACTCTAGTTTTAACTACTCGTTGTGGCATCAGACCTGGGATAACTCTAGTTTTAACTACTCGTTGTGGTATCAGACCTGGGATAACTCTAGTTTTAACTACTCGTTGTGGCATCAGACCTGGGATAACTCTAGTTTTAACTACTCGTTGTGGCATCAGACCTGGGATAACTCTAGTTTTAACTACTCGTTGTGGTATCAGACCTGGGATAACTCTAGTTTTAACTACTCGTTGTGGCATCAGACCTGGGATAACTCTAGTTTTAACTACTCGTTGTGGCATCAGACCTGGGATAACTCTAGTTTTAACTACTCGTTGTGGCATCAGACCTGGATAACTCTAGTTTTAACTACTCGTTGTGGCATCAGACCTGGGATAACTCTAGTTTTAACTACTCGTTGTGGCATCAGACCTGGATAACTCTAGTTTTAACTACTCGTTGTGTCATCAGACCTGGGATAACTCTAGTTTTAACTACTCGTTGTGGCATCAGACCTGGCATAACTCTAGTTTTAACTACTCGTTGTGGCATCAGACCTGGGATAACTCTAGTTGTAACTACTCGCTGTGGCATCAGACCTGGGATTACTCTAGTTTTAACTACTCGTTGTGGCATCAGACCTGGGATAACTCTAGTTGTAACTACTCGTTGTGGCATCAGACCTGGGATAACTCTAGTTTTAACTACTCGTTGTGGCATCAGACCTGGATAACTCTAGTTTTAACTACTCGTTGTGGCATCAGACCTGGATAACTCTAGTTTTAACTACTCGTTGTGGCATCAGACCTGGGATAACTCTAGTTTTAACTACTCGTTGTGGCATCAGACCTGGATAACTCTAGTTTTAACTACTCGTTGTGTCATCAGACCTGGGATAACTCTAGTTTTAACTACTCGTTGTGGCATCAGACCTGGGATAACTCTAGTTTTAACTACTCGTTGTGGCATCAGACCTGGATAACTCTAGTTTTAACTACTCGTTGTGGCTTCAGACCAGGGATAACTCTAGTTTTAACTAATCGTTGTGGCATCAGACCTGGGATAACTCTAGTTTTAACTACTCGTTGTGGCATCAGACCAGGATAACTCTAGTTTTAACTACTCGTTGTGGCATCAGACCTGGATAACTCTAGTTGTAACTACTCGTTGTGGCATCAGACCTGGATAACTCTAGTTTTAACTACTCGTTGTGGCATCAGACCTGGGATAACTCTAGTTTTAACTACTCGTTGTGGCATCAGACCTGGATAACTCTAGTTTTAACTACTCGTTGTGGCATCAGACCTGGGATAACTCTAGTTTTAACTACTCGTTGTGGCATCAGACCTGGGATAACTCTAGTTTTAACTACTCGTTCTGGCATCAGACCTGGATAACTCTAGTTTAACTACTCGTTGTGGCATCAGACCTGGATAACTCTAGTTTTAACTACTCGCTGTGGCATCAGACCTGGTTAACTCTAGTTTTAACTACTCGTTGTGGCATCAGACCTGGGATAACTCTAGTTTTAACTACTCGTTGTGGCATCAGACCTGGATAACTCTAGTTTTAACTACTCGCTGTGGCATCAGACCTGGATAACTCTAGTTTTAACTACTCGTTGTGGCATCAGACCTGGGATAACTCTAGTTTTAACTACTCGTTGTGGCATCAGACCTGGATAACTCTAGTTTTAACTACTCGTTGTGGCTTCAGACCAGGGATAACTCTAGTTTTAACTAATCGTTGTGGCATCAGACCTGGGATAACTCTAGTTTTAACTACTCGTTGTGGCATCAGACCAGGATAACTCTAGTTGTAACTACTCGTTGTGGCATCAGACCTGGATAACTCTAGTTTTAACTACTCGTTGTGGCATCAGACCTGGGATAACTCTAGTTTTAACTACTCGTTGTGGCATCAGACCTGGATAACTCTAGTTTTAACTACTCGTTGTGTCATCAGACCTGGGATAACTGTAGTTTTAACTACTCGTTGTGGCATCAGACCTGGGATAACTCTAGTTTTAACTACTCGTTGTGGCATCAGACCTGGATAACTCTAGTTTTAACTACTCGTTGTGGCATCAGACCTGGATAACTCTAGTTTTAACTACTCGTTGTGTCATCAGACCTGGGATAACTCTAGTTTTAACTACTCGTTGTGTCATCAGACCTGGATAACTCTAGTTTTAACTACTCGTTGTGGTATCAGACCTGGATAACTCTAGTTTTAACTACTCGTTGTGGCATCAGACCTGGATAACTCTAGTTTTAACTACTCGTTGTGGCATCAGACCTGGATAACTCTAGTTTTAACTACTCGTTGTGGCATCAGACCTGGATAACTCTAGTTGTAACTACTCGCTGTGGCATCAGACCTGGGATTACTCTAGTTTTAACTACTCGTTGTGGCATCAGACCTGGGATAACTCTAGTTTTAACTACTCGTTGTGGCATCAGACCTGGATAACTCTAGTTTTAACTACTCATTGTGGCATCAGACCTGGATAACTCTAGTTTTAACTACTCGTTGTGGCATCAGACCTGGATAACTCTAGTTTTAACTACTCGTTGTGGCATCAGACCTGGGATTACTCTAGTTTTAACTACTCGTTGTGGCATCAGACCTGGGATAACTCTAGTTTTAACTACTCGTTGTGGCATCAGACCTGGATAACTCTAGTTTTAACTACTCGTTGTGGCATCAGACCTGGATAACTCTAGTTTTAACTGCTCGTTGTGGCATCAGACCTGGATAACTCTAGTTTTAACTACTCATTGTGGCATCAGACCTGGATAACTCTAGTTTTAACTACTCGTTGTGGCATCAGACCTGGATAACTCTAGTTTTAACTACTCGTTGTGGTATCAGACCTGGATAACTCTAGTTTTAACTACTCGTTGTGGCATCAGACCTGGGATAACTCTAGTTTTAACTACTCGTTGTGGTATCAGACCTGGGATAACTCTAGTTTTAACTACTCGTTGTGGCATCAGACCTGGGATAACTCTAGTTTTAACTACTCGTTGTGGCATCAGACCTGGGATAACTCTAGTTTTAACTACTCGTTGTGGCATCAGACCTGGATAACTCTAGTTTTAACTACTCGTTGTGGCATCAGACCTGGCATAACTCTAGTTTTAACTACTCGTTGTGGCATCAGACCTGGATAACTCTAGTTTTAACTACTCGTTGTGTCATCAGACCTGGGATAACTCTAGTTTTAACTACTCGTTGTGGCATCAGACCTGGGATAACTCTAGTTTTAACTACTCGTTGTGGCATCAGACCTGGCATAACTCTAGTTTTAACTACTCGTTGTGGCATCAGACCTGGGATAACTCTAGTTGTAACTACTCGCTGTGGCATCAGACCTGGGATTACTCTAGTTTTAACTACTCGTTGTGGTATCAGACCTGGGATAACTCTAGTTTTAACTACTCGTTGTGGCATCAGACCTGGGATAACTCTAGTTTTAACTACTCGTTGTGGCATCAGACCTGGATAACTCTAGTTTTAACTACTCGTTGTGGCATCAGACCTGGATAACTCTAGTTTTAACTACTCGTTGTGGCATCAGACCTGGGATAACTCTAGTTTTAACTACTCGTTGTGGCATCAGACCTGGGATAACTCTAGTTTTAACTAGTTGTTGTGGCATCAGACCTGGATAACTCTAGTTTTAACTAGTCGTTGTGGCATCAGACCTGGATAACTCTAGTTTTAACTACTCGTTGTGGCATCAGACCTGGATAACTCTAGTTTTAACTAGTCGTTGTGGCATCAGACCTGGATAACTCTAGTTTTAACTAGTCGTTGTGGCATCAGACCTGGGATAACTCTAGTTTTAACTAGTCGTTGTGGCATCAGACCTGGGATAACTCTAGTTTTAACTACTCGTTGTGGCATCAGACCTGGATAACTCTAGTTTTAACTAGTCGGTGTGGCATCAGACCTGGATAACTCTAGTTTTAACTACTCGTTGTGGCATCAGACCTGGATAACTCTAGTTTTAACTACTCGTTGTGGCATCAGACCTGGGATAACTCTAGTTTTAACTACTCGTTGTGGCATCAGACCTGGGATAACTCTAGTTTTAACTACTCGTTGTGGCATCAGACCTGGGATAACTCTAGTTATAACTACTCGTTGTGGCATCAGACCTGGGATAACTCTAGTTTTAACTACTCGTTGTGGCATCAGACCTGGGATAACTCCTTTTCAGAGGGAACAATTGGACTAAAACTTTTTAATACAGATCCCAAAAAATGGCTACTTTTTAAAACTATTTGAAAACAGATCCCAAAAATTGACTACTTTGTAAAACTATTTGAATACAGATCCCCACTGGGGTTATTATTTGACCCTGCTGGTCATCTATGAACGTTTGAACATCTTGAAGAACAATCTGGCCTTAATGGCCATGTACTCTTATACTCTCCACCCGGCACAGCCAGAAGAGGACTGGCCACCCCTCAGAGCCTGGTTCCTCTCTAGGTTTCTTTATAGGTTCCTGACTTTCTAGGGAGTTTTTCTTAGCCACTGTGCTTCTACATCTGCATTGCTTGCTGTTTGGGGTTTTCAGCAGGGTTTCTGTACAGCACTTTGCGACATCTGCTGATGTAAAAAGGGCTTTATAAATACATTTGATATCCTCCTACCTCCTGCTGTTACGACTATCCCCTCATATCCTCCTACCTCCTGCTGTTACGACTATCCCCTCATATCCTCCTACCTCCTGCTGTTACGACTATCCCCTCATATCCTCCTACCTCCTGCTGTTACGACTATCCCCTCATATCCTCCTACCTCCTGCTGTTACGACTATCCCCTCATATCCTCCTACCTCCTGCTGTTACGACTATCCCCTCATATCCTCCTACCTCCTGCTGTTACGACTATCCCCCCATATCCTCCTACCTCCTGCTGTTACGACTATCCCCTCATATCTTCCTACCTCCTGCTGTTACGACTATCCCCTCATATCCTCCTACCTCCTGCTGTTACGACTATCCCCCCATATCCTCCTACCTCCTGCTGTTACGACTATCCCCCATATCTTCCTACCTCCTGCTGTTACGACTATCCCCTCATATCCTCCTACCTCCTGCTGTTACGACTATCCCCTCATATCCTCCTACCTCCTGCTGTTACGACTATCCCCCCATATCCTCCTACCTCCTGCTGTTACGACTATCCCCCCATATCCTCCTACCTCCTGCTGTTACGACTATCCCCTCATATCCTCCTACCTCCTGCTCTTACGACTATCCCCTCATATCCTCCTACCTCCTGCTGTTACGACTATCCCCTCATGTCTTCATACCTCCTGCTGTTACGACTATCCCCTCATATCCTCCTACCTCCTGCTGTTACGACTATCCCCTCATATCCTCCTACCTCCTGCTGTTACGACTATCCCCCATATCTTCCTACCTCCTGCTGTTACGACTATCCCCTCATATCCTCCTACCTCCTGCTGTTACGACTATCCCCTCATGTCTTCATACCTCCTGCTGTTACGACTATCCCCCATATCTTCCTACCTCCTGCTGTTACGACTATCCCCCATATCTTCCTACCTCCTGCTGTTACGACTATCCCCCATATCTTCCTACCTCCTGCTGTTACGACTATCCCCTCATATCCTCCTACCTCCTGCTGTTACGACTATCCCCTCATATCTTCCTGCCTCCTGCTGTTACGACTATCCCCCATATCCTCCTACCTCCTGCTGTTACGACTATCCCCTCATATCTTCCTGCCTCCTGCTGTTACGACTATCCCCCATATCCTCCTACCTCCTGCTGTTACGACTATCCCCTCATGTCCTCCTACCTCCTGCTGTTACAACTATCCCCTCATATCCTCCTGCTCATATCCCCAGATCTATTTCTCTCTTTCTATCTCATTCCCTCTCCTTCCCTCTCTCTCTCTCCCTCCTCCTCACACTCACAGGGCAGGACAATGTAGTAAAAGCAGACAGTAAATCATGAAGCCTGAAGTCTACTGTAGCCCAGGGTGGAGGTCCCTACAGGACTGGCTGGATAGGGGATCTGGCCTGAGAACAGGACTGTCAGTGTAACAGCTTTATTCTCAGTCATGTTTTATAGGTCAAACACGCCATGATGACAAACGGCTAAAAGCAGAGTGGGACCATCTAATCCCAGTCTTGGACTGTTTCTGTATTCAACAACAGCAAACGAGGAGGCTATAGGAAAACACACTGGTACCCAGGCTATAGGAAGGCTATAGAAACAGACTGGTACCCAGGCTATAGGAAGGCTATAGAAACAGACTGGTACCCAGGCTATAGGAAGGAAACAGACTGGTACCCAGGCTATAGGACGGAAACAGACTGGTACCCAGGCTATAGGAAGGAAACAGACTGGTACCCAGGCTATAGGAAGGAAACAGACTGGTACCCAGGCTATAGGAAGGAAACAGACTGGTACCCAGGCTATAGGAAGGAAACAGACTGGTACCCAGGATATAGGAAGGAAACAGACTGGTACCCAGACTATAGGAAGGAAACAGACTGGTAGCCAGGCTATAGGACGGAAACAGACTGGTACCCAGGCTATAGGAAGGAAACAGACTGGTACCCAGGCTATAGGAAGGAAACAGACTGGTACCCAGGCTATAGGAAGGAAACAGACTGGTACCCAGACTATAGGAAGGAAACAGACTGGTACCCAGGATATAGAAACAGACTGGTACCCAGGCTATAGGAAGGAAACAGACTGGTACCCAGGCTATAGGAAGGAAACAGACTGGTACCCAGGATATAGAAACAGACTGGTACCCAGGCTATAGGAAGGAAACAGACTGGTACCCAGGCTATAGGAAGGAAACAGACTGGTAGCCAGGCTATAGGAAGGAAACAGACTGGTACCCAGGCTATAGGAAGGAAACAGACTGGTACCCAGGCTATAGGAAGGAAACAGACTGGTACCCAGACTATAGGAAGGAAACAGACTGGTACCCAGGATATAGGAAGGAAACAGACTGGTACCCAGGCTATAGGAAGGAAACAGACTGGTACCCAGGCTATAGGAAGGAAACAGACTGGTACCCAGGCTATAGGAAGGAAACAGACTGGTACCCAGGATATAGAAACAGACTGGTACCCAGGCTATAGGAAGGAAACAGACTGGTACCCAGGCTATAGGAAGGAAACAGACTGGTACCCAGGATATAGAAACAGACTGGTACCCAGGATATAGGAAGGAAACAGACTGGTACCCAGGCTATAGGAAGGAAACAGACTGGTACCCAGACTATAGGAAGGAAACAGACTGGTACCCAGGATATAGGAAGGAAACAGACTGGTACCCAGGCTATAGGAAGGAAACAGACTGGTACTCAGGCTATAGGAAGGAAACAGACTGGTACCCAGGCTATAGGAAGGAAACAGACTGGTACCCAGGCTATAGGAAGGAAACAGACTGGTACCCAGGCTATAGGAAGGAAACAGACTGGTACCCAGACTATAGGAAGGAAACAGACTGGTACCCAGGATATAGAAACAGACTGGTACCCAGGCTATAGGAAGGAAACAGACTGGTACCCAGGCTATAGGAAGGAAACAGACTGGTACCCAGGATATAGAAACAGACTGGTACCCAGGCTATAGAAAGGAAACACTGGTACCCAGGCTATAGGAAGGAAACAGACTGGTAGCCAGGCTATAGGAAGGCTATAGAAACAGACTGGTACCCAGGCTATAGGAAGGAAACAGACTGGTACCCAGGCTATAGGAAGGAAACAGACTGGTACCCAGACTATAGGAAGGAAACAGACTGGTACCCAGGATATAGGAAGGAAACAGACTGGTACCCAGGATATAGGAAGGAAACAGACTGGTACCCAGGCTATAGGAAGGAAACAGACTGGTACCCAGGCTATAGGAAGGAAACAGACTGGTACCCAGGCTATAGGAAGGAAACAGACTGGTACCCAGGCTATAGGAAGGAAACAGACTGGTACCCAGGCTATAGGAAGGAAACAGACTGGTACCCAGGCTATAGGAAGGAAACAGACTGGTACCCAGGCTATAGGAAGGAAACAGACTGGTACCCAGGCTATAGGAAGGTTGAAGAGAACTTAATCTGCCAGCCATTTATCAACTTGTCAACCACAAACTGACTGCTGTTATAACCAGCTGACTGATCAATGTGTAGAGATGAATCTGAATTTCTTGGCCAAGGCAGCGTGTATCACTTTCTAGACTTACAGAATATAGTGTTTCTCTAACTGGGTTTATATATCTCAGGTTATTCAACGTGAACAATAGAGTTATATGGATTCTTCAGATGTGAACAGAACTCTTAACTCTCAGATGGTCCAAACTCACTGAGACTATATCCTGTTTCCTGCATCTATCAACACTTAACTCTCTCTCTCTCTCTCTCTCTCTCTCTCTCTCTCTCTCTCTCTCTCTCTCTCTCTCTCTCTCTCTCTCTCTCTCTCTCTCTCTCTCTCTCTCTCTCTCTCTCTCTCTCTCTCTCTCTCTCTCTCTCTCTCTCTCTCTCTCTATTTCTCTCTCTCTCTCTCTCTATTTCTCTCTATTTCTCTCTCTCTATTTCTCTCTATTTCTCTCTCTCTATTTCTCTCTATTTCTCTCTCTCTCTCTATTTCTCTCTCTCTCTCTCTCTCTATTTCTCTCTCTCTCTCTATTTCTCTCTCTCTCTCTATTTCTCTCACTGTCTGTTTATCTATTTAGAGAGTAGAGGACCTTGTAGTCCCAAGATGTGTAGCTAGTTTGGTATTAGGCAAATGTAATGGTTCAACTCCCCTTCCCCTCCAGATTGAATGGAAACACACAACAATGCCTTTAACAGATGAGTGTGTGTGTGTGTTTCTGGTCTCTCGTGGCTCAGCAGATGTTGTTTAAGGATATAAAACACATACAGTACATAATGAAAGTATTCAGACCCCCTTTACTTTGTCCACATTTTGTTACGTTACGGCCTTATTCTAAAATGGATTCAATTCATTATTTTCCTCATCAATATACACACAATACCCCATAATGACAAAGCGAAAACAGGTTTTTAGAAATGTTTGCAAATTATAAAAAATGTAAAACTGAAATAACTTATTTAAATAAGTGTCACGGATCCCTCCGGATCTGTCATTAAGCACACCTGCTCCCTATTCCCAGTGATTAGTAAATGTATAGTGTGCCCTTTGTTCACCATGGTCTTGTCCATTATTGTTACAATGTCCGTTGGTCGTGTGAGTACCTGGGCTGTGTTGTTTAGGCTTTCGTGCCACTTGTGTTGTGCACAGATGATTACGGGTCTCGTCCTGTGTTGTATCATTGTGTGTGTGTATGTTACGGGTCTCGTCCTGTGTTGTATCATTGTGTGTGTGTATGTTACGGGTCTCGTCCTGTGTTGTATCATTGTGTGTGTGTATGTTATGGGTCTCGTCCCGTGTTGTATCATTGTGTGTGTATGTTACGGGTCTTGTCCCGTGTTGTATCATTGTGTGTGTATGTTACGGGTCTCGTCCCGTGTTGTATCATTGTGTGTGTATGTTACGGGTCTTGTCCTGTGTTGTATCATTGTGTGTGTGTATGTTACGGGTCTTGTCCTGTGTTGTATCATTGTGTGTGTGTATGTTACGGGTCTTGTCCTGTGTTGTATCATTGTGTGTGTGTATGTTACGGGTCTTGTCCTGTGTTGTATCATTGTGTGTGTGTATGTTACGGGTCTTGTCCTGTGTTGTATCATTGTGTGTGTGTATGTTACGGGTCTTGTCCTGTGTTGTATCATTGTGTGTGTGTATGTTACGGGTCTTGTCCTGTGTTGTATCATTGTGTGTGTGTATGTTACGGGTCTTGTCCTGTGTTGTATCATTGTGTGTGTGTATGTTACGGGTCTTGTCCTGTGTTGTATCATTGTGTGTGTGTATGTTACGGGTCTTGTCCTGTGTTGTATCATTGTGTGTGTGTATGTTACGGGTCTTGTCCTGTGTTGTATCATTGTGTGTGTGTATGTTACGGGTCTTGTCCTGTGTTGTATCATTGTGTGTGTGTATGTTACGGGTCTTGTCCTGTGTTGTATCATTGTGTGTGTGTATGTTACGGGTCTTGTCCTGTGTTGTATCATTGTGTGTGTGTATGTTACGGGTCTTGTCCTGTGTTGTATCATTGTGTGTGTGTATGTTACGGGTCTAGTCCTGTGTTGTATCATTGTGTGTGTGTATGTTACGGGTCTCGTCCTGTGTTGTATCATTGTGTGTGTGTATGTTACGGGTCTTGTCCTGTGTTGTATCATTGTGTGTGTGTATGTTACGGGTCTTGTCCTGTGTTGTATCATTGTGTGTGTGTATGTTACGGGTCTTGTCCTGTGTTGTATCATTGTGTGTGTGTATGTTACGGGTCTCGTCCTGTGTTGTATCATTGTGTGTGTGTATGTTACGGGTCTCGTCCTGTGTTGTATCATTGTGTGTGTGTATGTTACGGGTCTTGTCCTGTGTTGTATCATTGTGTGTGTATGTTACGGGTCTCGTCCTGTGTTGTATCATTGTGTGTGTGTATGTTACGGGTCTTGTCCTGTGTTGTATCATTGTGTGTGTATGTGTTACGGGTCTAGTCCTGTGTTGTATCATTGTGTGTGTGTATGTTACGGGTCTAGTCCTGTGTTGTATCATTGTGTGTGTATGTTACGGGTCTCGTCCTGTGTTGTAACATTGTGTGTGTATGTTACGGGTCTTGTCCCGTGTTGTATCATTGTGTGTGTATGTTACGGGTCTTGTCCCGTGTTGTATCATTGTGTGTGTATGTTACGGGTCTTGTCCCGTGTTGTATCATTGTGTGTGTATGTTACGGGTCTCATCCTGTGTTGTAACATTGTGTGTGTATGTTACGGGTCTTGTCCTGTGTTGTATCATTGTGTGTGTATGTTACGGGTCTCGTCCTGTGTTGTATCATTGTGTGTGTGTATGTTACGGGTCTCGTCCTGTGTTGTATCATTGTGTGTGTATGTTACGGGTCTCGTCCCGTGTTGTATCATTGTGTGTGTGTATGTTACGGGTCTCGTCCTGTGTTGTATCACTGTGTGTGTATGTTACGGGTCTCGTCCTGTGTTGTATCATTGTGTGTGTATGTTACGGGTCTCGTCCTGTGTTGTAACATTGTGTGTGTATGTTACGGGTCTTGTCCCGTGTTGTATCATTGTGTGTGTATGTTACGGGTCTTGTCCCGTGTTGTATCATTGTGTGTGTATGTTACGGGTCTTGTCCCGTGTTGTATCATTGTGTGTGTATGTTACGGGTCTCATCCTGTGTTGTAACATTGTGTGTGTATGTTACGGGTCTTGTCCTGTGTTGTATCATTGTGTGTGTATGTTACGGGTCTCGTCCTGTGTTGTATCATTGTGTGTGTGTATGTTACGGGTCTCGTCCTGTGTTGTATCATTGTGTGTGTATGTTACGGGTCTCGTCCCGTGTTGTATCATTGTGTGTGTGTATGTTACGGGTCTCGTCCTGTGTTGTATCACTGTGTGTGTATGTTACGGGTCTCGTCCTGTGTTGTATCATTGTGTGTGTATGTTACGGGTCTAGTCCTGTGTTGTATCATTGTGTGTGTATGTTACGGGTCTCGTCCTGTGTTGTATCATTGTGTGTGTATGTTACGGGTCTAGTCCTGTGTTGTATCATTGTGTGTGTATGTTACGGGTCTCGTCCTGTGTATTTATTAGAGGTACTCCTCACTCTTTCGTTTGGGTTTCTACCCTGTGTTTTGTATACGTGTTTGTTTGGTCTTCGTCCCGTGCTTTACATGGCACGCTGTAATTTGGGTCAATAAAAAAAACTATTATGCATTCCTGCGCCTGTCTCCCATTCCATCATACCAGCGTGACAATAAGAATTCAGACCATTTGCTATGAGACTCGAAATTGAGCTCAGGTGCATCCTGTTTCCATTGATCATCCTTGAGATGTTTCTACAACTTGATTGGAGTCCACCTGTGGTACATTCAGTTGATAGGACATGATTTGGAAAGGCACACACCTGTCTATATAAGGTCCTACAGTTGACAGTACATGTCAGAGCAAAAACCAAGCCATGAGGTCGAAGTAATTGTCTGTAAAGCTCCGAGACAGGATTGTGTTGAGGCACAGATCTGGGGAATATTTCTGCAGCATTAAAGGTCCCCAAAAACACGGTGGCCTCCATCATTATTAAATGGAAGAAATTTGGAACCACCAAGACTCTTCCTAGAGCTGGCCGCCTGGCCAAACTGAGCAATCGGGGGAGAAGGGCCTTGGTCAGGGAGGTGACCAACAACCTGAAGGTTACTCTGACAGAGCTTTAGAGTTCCTCTGTTGAGATGGGAGAACCTTCCAGAAGGACAACCATCTCTGCAGCACTCCACCAATCAGGCCTTTATGGTAGAGTGGCCAGACGGAAGCCACTCCTCAGTAAAAGGCACATGACAACCCGCTAGGAGTTTGTCTAAAGGACTCTCAGACCATGAGAAACAAGATTCTCTGGTCTGATGAAACCAATATTGAACGCTTTGGCCTGAATGCCAAGAGTCAGGTGTGGAGGAAACCTGGCACCATCCTTACAGTGAAGCATGGTGGTGGCAGCATCATGCTGTGGGGATGTTTTTCAGAGGCAGGGACTGGGAGACTAGTCAGGATTGAGGGAAAGATGAACGGAGCAAAGTACACAGAGATCCATGATGAAAACCTGCTCCAGGGCACTCAGGACCGCAGACTGGGGCGAAGGTTCAACTTCCAACAGGACAATGACCCTAAGCACAGAGCCAATACAATGCAGGAGTGGCTTCGGGACAAGTCTCTCTGAATGTCCTTGAGAAGCCCAGCCAGAGCCCGGACTTGAACCCGATCAAACATCTCTGGAGAGACGTGAAAATAGCTATGCAGCGAAGCAACGCTCCCCATCCAACCTGACAGAGCTTGAAAGGATCTGCAGAGAAGAATGGGAGAAACTCCCCAAATATAGGTGTGCCAAACTTGTAGCATCATACCCAAGAAGACTCGAGGCTGTAATCGCTGTCAAAGGTGCTTCAACAAAGTACTGAGTTAAGGGTCTGAATACTTATTTAAATGTGATATTTCCGTTTTTTGTTTGCAAAGATGTCTAACTAGTCTATGGGATGCTATGTAATGTCACACCACATTACACCTCTCTATGGGATACTATGTAATGTCACACCACATTACACCTCATTACGGGATACTATGTAATGTCACACCACATTACACCTCTCTATGGGATACTATGTAATGTCACACCACATTACATCTCTCTATGGGATACTATGTGATGTCACACCACATTACACCTCTCTATGGGATACTATGTAATGTCACACCACATTACACCTCTCTATGGGATACTATGTGATGTCACACCACATTACACCTCATTATGGGATACTATGTGATGTCACACCACATTACATCTCTCTATGGGATACTATGTGATGTCACACCACATTACACCTCATTATGGGATACTATGTGATGTCACACCACATTACATCTCTCTATGGGATACTATGTGATGTCACACCACATTACACCTCATTATGGGATACTATGTGATGTCACACCACATTACACCTCTCTATGGGATACTATGTGATGTCACTCCACATTACATCTCTCTATGGGATACTATGTGATGTCACTCCACATTACATCTCTCTATGGGATACTTTGTGACGTCACACCACATTACACCTCATTATGGGATACTATGTAATGTCACACCACATTACATCTCTCTATGGGATACTATGTAATGTCACACCACATTATACCTCTCTATGGGATACTATGTAATGTCACACCACATTACACCTCATTACGGGATACTATGTGATGTCACACCACATTACACCTCTCTATTTTATAGTTCTTTAATTGGCATGACATCACTGGATGCTGTGTTGTGTTGCTGACAGAGTGTTTCCAGAAATCCCAGTTTGAAGATTCCTGGAACCACAATGGAACCAGCAGAACATCTGGAATCTTTCAACCAGAAATGATGGAAAACCTGGGAATTCTGGTAAAGTTACTGGAGTTTTGCTTTCCTGTTATTGCCACCTGACAGAGGTTGATCTGAAGTTACTTACTGGTGGCTTCTCTCCTGGGGATGTGCTGCAGAGGGATCTTATGTCTCACTGGAAGCTGGAGAAGGTTCTGGATTTGTGATTCCTCTCCTTTCATCTCCTCCTCTTCCTCCTCTCCCTCCCTCCTCTCGGTCCGCTCTTCCTCTCCCCTCCTCCTCTCTGTCCGCTCTTCCTCTCCCCTCCTCCTCTCTGTCCGCTCTTCCTCTCCCCTCCTCCTCTCTGTCCGCTCTTCCTCTCCCCTCCTCCTCTCTGTCCGCTCTTCCTCTCCCCTCCTCCTCTCTGTCCGCTCTTCCTCTCCCCTCCTCCTCTCTGTCCGCTCTTCCTCTCCCCTCCTCCTCTCTGTCCGCTTCACTTCACTCCTCCTCCACACCTCGCCCCCCCTCCTCCTCTCCATCTCTCCCTCCTCTCTCGTCTCCTCCACAGACTGTGGTTTTGGCCCCTGTTGAGGATGACCAGGCCGGGGGTTTTCCTGTCCTCTCTCCCCCAGTCTCTTCCTCTCCTCCTGGGACTGAGAAGGTTGTGTGGGGTGGGGAGGTGGAGGCTGTAGTCTTGTCCTCAT
The DNA here is from genome assembly GCF_045679555.1 of Salvelinus alpinus. Lineage (NCBI taxonomy): Eukaryota > Metazoa > Chordata > Actinopteri > Salmoniformes > Salmonidae > Salvelinus > Salvelinus alpinus. The sequence continues at coordinate 11,765,246 of NC_092086.1, forward strand.
CCTCCTGTCTTTGGTGTGTTTTGGCTGGGAATGGGGTTGGGGATGGGGATGGGGTTTGGGCTGGGGTTGGAGATGGAGATGGGGCTGAGAGTAGGGCTGAGGCTGGGGCTGGTAATATGTCTGGGTGTGTCCGGGCTGGGTCTGGGGCTGGTAATATGTCTGGGTGTGTCCGGGCTGGGTCTGGGTGTCCTGTCTTGGGCTCTGTCCTCTGGAGGCCTGGGTCCTCCGTGGGGGTGCTGTGTCCTGGGGGGTGAGGTTGGAGGTGAGGGGGTCTCCTGTCCTCTCTGATCCCCTGGAAGAGACTACATTCCCCTGTAAAAGCTCCCCCAGCCTCCCTTCCAGCCGGCTCATCCGGAGATCCTGCTCCCTCAGGGACTCCTGGAGACCTCTCAGCCCGACCAGAAGCTCCTCTCGCTGGGCCTCCAGGGAGTCGAGACGCTCCTCCTGGCTGTGGAGCTCCAGGGTGAGGCTGGAATGAGACTCTCCCTGCTCCTGACTCAGTCTCTGGGTCTGCCTGCTGCCCTGTGGAGAGGAGAGGAGAGGAGAGGAGAGAAGAGAAGAGAGGAGAGAAGAGAGGAGAGGAGAGGAGAGGAGAGGAGAGGAGAGGAGAGGAGAGGAGAGGAGAGGAGAGTTATAGCAGAACAGATTCTAGCCACCACATTTGGCTAATTGGCATTATATTATTCACTATAGGGAAGAGTGAGACATTTTTATCTGGGCAGGGTCATCCAAACTCGATCCTGGGAACCTCATTGGGTGCACGTTTTGGTTTTTGCCCTAGCACTACACCAATAACCAAATAACCAACTTTGAATCAGCTGTGAAGTGCGAGAGCAAAAACTAAAATGTGCAGCCAGGGAGGCCCCAGGACTGTAGCCATGCCTCAGTGTTTCCCAAACTGTCCCTGTCTGTTGCTTAGAGTACCTGTCCCTGTCTGTTGTTGCTTAGAGTACCTGTCCCTGTCTGGTGTTGCTTAGAGTACCTGTCCCTGTCTGTTGTTGCTGAGAGTACCTGTCCCTGTCTGGTGTTGCTTAGAGTACCTGTCCCTGTCTGTTGTTGCTTAGAGTACCTGTCCCTGTCTGGTGTTGCTTAGAGTACCTGTCCCTGTCTGTTGTTGCTGAGAGTACCTGTCCCTGTCTGGTGTTGCTTAGAGTACCTGTCCCTGTCTGTTGTTGCTTAGAGTACCTGTCCCTGTCTGTTGTTGCTTAGAGTACCTGTCCCTGTCTGTTGTTGCTTAGAGTACCTGTCCCTGTCTGTTGTTGCTTAGAGTACCTGTCCCTGTCTGTTGTTGCTTAGAGTACCTGTCCCTGTCTGTTGTTGCTTGGAGTACCTGTCCCTGTCTGTTTTTGCTTGGAGTACCTGTCCCTGTCTGTTGTTGCTTAGAGTACCTGTCCCTGTCTGTTGCTGCTTAGAGTACCTGTCCCTGTCTGTTGTTGCTTAGAGTACCTGTCCCTGTCTGTTTTTGCTTGGAGTACCTGTCCCTGTCTGTTGTTGCTTAGAGTACCTGTCCCTGTCTGTTGTTGCTTGGAGTACCTGTCCCTGTCTGTTGTTGCTTGGAGTACCTGTCCCTGTCTGTTTTTGCTTGGAGTACCTGTCCCTGTCTGTTGTTGCTTAGAGTACCTGTCCCTGTCTGTTGTTGCTTAGAGTACCTGTCCCTGTCTGTTGTTGCTTAGAGTACCTGTCCCTGTCTGTTGTTGCTTGGAGTACCTGTCCCTGTCTGTTGTTGCTTGGAGTACCTGTCCCTGTCTGTTTTTGCTTGGAGTACCTGTCCCTGTCTGTTGTTGCTTAGAGTACCTGTCCCTGTCTGTTGTTGCTTAGAGTACCTGTCCCTGTCTGTTGTTGCTTAGAGTACCTGTCCCTGTCTGTTGTTGCTTAGAGTACCTGTCCCTGTCTGTTGTTGCTTAGAGTACCTGTCCCTGTCTGTTGTTGCTTGGAGTACCTGTCCCTGTCTGTTGTTGCTTAGAGTACCTGTCCCTGTCTGTTGTTGCTTAGAGTACCTGTCCCTGTCTGTTGTTGCTTAGAGTACCTGTCCCTGTCTGTTTTTGCTTGGAGTACCTGTCCCTGTCTGTTGTTGCTTAGAGTACCTGTCCCTGTCTGTTGTTGCTTAGAGTACCTGTCCCTGTCTGTTGTTGCTTGGAGTACCTGTCCCTGTCTGTTGTTGCTTAGAGTACCTGTCCCTGTCTGTTGTTGCTTAGAGTACCTGTCCTTGTCTGTTGTTTAGAGTACCTGTCCCTGTCTGTGTCTCTCTCTCAGTCCTCTCTCCAGCGAGGCCAATCTTCCCTCCATCCTCTTGTTCTTCTTCTGTAGTTTACTGCTCCGGTCTTTCAGGCCGTCCAGCTCCTGTTTTTTTGGTAAGATATTTTATATGTTTCCCCCCACAAAAACAAAACAGGAAGGAAACAAGATAAAACAATGACAGGGCCCAAATTATTAACGAAATATAACCATAACAATCATTTAAACTTAATAATAGAACATAAATATACTTACGTATTTATATATTTTGATATAAAATATAAGATAATATATAACATACATGTAAATATAACATAATATTACAATAATAATAATATAACATAAATGATATAACCAGTAACCTGTGTGGTGGTGTCTCTGAGTTGTGTGAGTTCCTGGGTGAGGTTTCTGTGTTGGTCAGACAGGCTCTGAACTCTGACCTCTAGGGAGGTCGACACATTAGACATATGGGACAGAAGGTCTAACCGGCTCAGGGTCTGTTCCTGGAATCGACGGAACTGAGAAACAAACACACAACATCATCTCAAGACCTTACACACACACACTATATATACACCGCCATTGAACTCTGGAGCAGTGGAAACGCGTTCTCTGGAGTGATGAATCACGCTTCACCATCTGGCAGTCCGACGGACGAATCTGGGTTTGGCGAATGCCAGGAGAACTCTACCTGCCCCAATGCATAGTGCCAACTGTAAAGTTTGGTGGAGGAGGAATAATGGTCTGGGGCTGTTTTTCATGGATCCGGCTCGAACCCTTAGTTCTAGTGAAGAGAAATCTTAATGCTACAGCATAAAATTATATTCTAGACGATTCTGTGCTTCCAACTTTGTGGCAACAGTTTGGGGAAGGCCCTTTCCTGTTTCAGCATGATAATGCCCCTGTGCACAAAGCAAGGTCCATACATAAATGGTTTCTCGAGATCGGTGCGGAAGAACATGACTGGCCTGCACAAAGCCCTGACCTGAACCCCATTGAACACCTTTGGGATGAATTGGAACCCCGACTGCGAGCCAGGCCTAATGGACCAACATCAGTGCTCGACCTCCCTAATGCTCTTGTGGCTGAATGGAAGCAAGTCCCCGCAGAAATGTTCCATCATCTAGTGGAAAGCCTTCCCAGAAGAGTGGAGGCTGTTATAGCAGCAAAGGGGGGAACAACTCCATATTTATGCCCATGATTTTGGAATGAGATGTTGGACGATCAGGTGTCCACATACTTTTGGTCATGTAGTGTATCCTACTTACTGGATAATAAAGTTCTAATTTTTGAATTTTCTTGTAATAAAACAATAACACATCAAGGGCGACACACACGTGAAGAGACTTATACACAAACACACTCACACAGACACAGTCACACAGACACACACACAGACACACACGCAAAACCATACACACTGACCTGATCGTCAAGTCGTCTGAGTCTCTGGTAGATGGGCTTCCTGAGCTCAGCAGCACCCTGTCCCCTACAGGCCTGAAGCTGGAGGACAACCAGGAGAACCAGGGCCAGGACCCTCCGTCCGGCTCTGAGGCTGGTCATAGTGCAGCGTGGCTGGGTTAGGGCAGGGCCGGGGTCTGGGTGTCTAGAGGTGCGGAGGTTGTTAGCTCTGAGAGCTACCGAGGCTAACTAATAGAGGTAAAGGAGAGAGAAGAGGGATGGGAAGCCCCCTCACACACACACACGAACGCACCACACTGACACACACACACATCTGTTTTTTTCCCACAATGCATCCACTGGCAGGGAAGCAGAGTCAGAACATAATGACTTTACCAGAGACCTCTCTCTCACACACACACACACACACACACATACACACACACACACATACACACACACATACACACAAACACACACACATGCATGAATACAAACACTATTAACAAATACGTAAGTGAAATAAACTCAAAACAACAAAAGTATTAAGTACTAAAAATATTGTATTTTACAAATCTAGGTCAGATTGTCTCTTTTTGCAGTGTAGTCAGCTGGCTGTAGTTGTATAGATATATATTAGTCAGGTGGCTGTAGTTGTATAGATATATATTAGTCAGGTGGCTGTAGTTGTATAGATATATATTAGTCAGGTGGCTGTAGTTGTATAGATATATATTAGTCAGGTGGCTGTAGTTGTATAGATATATATTAGTCAGGTGGCTGTAGTTGTATAGATATATATTAGTCAGGTGGCTGTAGTTGTATATATATATATTAGTCAGGTGGCTGTAGTTGTATAGATATATATTAGTCAGGTGGCTGTAGTTGTATATACAGTGGGGAGAACAAGTATTTGATACACTGACAATTTTGCAGGTTTTCCTACTTACAAAGCATGTAGAGGTCTGTAATTTTTATCATAGGTACACTTCAACTGTGAGAGACGGAATCTAAAACAAAAATCCAGAAAATCACATTGTATGATTTTTAAGTAATTAATTTGCATTTTATTGCATGACATAAGTATTTGATACATCAGAAAAGCAGAACTGAATATTTGGTACAGAAACCTTAGTTTGCAATTACAGAGATCATACGTTTCCTGTAGTTCTTGACCAGGTTTGCACACACTGCAGCAGGGATTTTGGCCCACTCCTCCATACAGACCTTCTCCAGATCCTTCAGGTTTCGGGGCTGTCGCTGGGCAATACGGACTTTCGGCTCCCTCCAAAGATTTTCTATTGGGTTCAGGTCTGGAGACTGGCTAGGCCACTCCAGGACCTTGAGATGCTTCTTACGGAGCCACTCCTTAGTTGCCCTGGCTGTGTGTTTCGGGTCGTTGTCATGCTGGAAGACCCAGCCACGACCCATCTTCAATGCTCTTACTGAGGGAAGGAGGTTGTTGGTCAAGATCTCGCGATACATGGCCCCATCCATCCTCCCCTCAATACGGTGCAGTCGTCCTGTCCCCTTTGCAGAAAAGCATCCCCAAAGAATGATGTTTCCACCTCCATGCTTCACGGTTGGGATGGTGTTCTTGGGGTTGTACTCATCCTTCAATCAATTTCAATCAATTTTATTTTATATAGCCCTTCGTACATCAGCTAATATCTCGAAGTGCTGTACAGACACCCAGCCTAAAACCCCAAACAGCTAGTAATGCAGGTGTAGAAGCACGGTGGCTAGGAAAAACTCCCTAGAAAGGCCAAAACCTAGGAAGAAACCTAGAGAGGAACCAGGCTATGAGGGGTGGCCAGTCCTCTTCTGGCTGTGCCGGGTGGAGATTATAACAGAACTATGCCAAGATGTTCAAAAATGTTCATAAGTGACAAGCATGGTCAAATAATAATCATGAATAATTTTCAGTTGGCTTTTCATAGCCGATCATCAAGAGTTGAAAAACAACAGGTCTGGGACAGGTGGCGGTTCCATAACCGCAGGCAGAACAGCTGAAACTGGAATAGCAGCAAGGCCAGGCGGACTGGGGACAGCAAGGAGTCACCACGGGCGGCAGTCCCGACGCATGGTCCTAGGGCCCAGGTCCTCCGAGAGAAAGAAAGAGAGAAGGAGAAAATTAGAGAGAGCCAAGATTTTCAAAATTTCCATAAATGACAAGCATGGTCAAATAATAATCAGGAATAAATCTGTTGGCTTTTCATAGCCGATCATTAAGAGTTGAAAACAGCAGGTCTGGGACAGGTAGGGGTTCCATAACCGCAGGCAGAACAGTTGAAACTGGAATAGCAGCAAGGCCAGGCGGACTGGGGACAGCAAGGAGTCACCACGGCCGGTAGTCCCGACGTATGGTCCTAGGGCTCAGGTCCTCCGAGAGAAAGAAAGAGAGAAGGAGAAAATTAGAGAGAGCCAAGATTTTCAAAATGTTCATAAATGACAAGCATGGTCAAATAATAATCAGGAATAAATCTCAGTTGGCTTTTCATAGCCGATCATTAAGAGTTGAAAACAGCAGGTCTGGGACAGGTAGGGGTTCCGTAACCGCAGGCAGAACAGTTGAAACTGGAATAGCAGCAAGGCCAGGCGGACTGGGGACAGCAAGGTGTCATCATGCCCGGTAGTCCTGACGTATGGTCCTAGGGCTCAGGTTCTCAGAGAGAAAGAGAGAACGAGAGAATTAGAGAGAGCATACTTAAATTCACACAGGACACTGGATAAGACAGGAGAAGTACTCCAGGTAACCAACTGACCCTAGCCCCCCGACACAAACTACTGCAGCATAAATACTGGAGGCTGAGACAGGAGCGGTCAGGAGACACTGTGGCCCCATCCGAAGAAACCCCCGGACAGGGCCAAATAGGAAGGATATAACCCCACCCACTTTGCCAAAGCACAGCCCCCGCACCACTAGAGGGAAATCCTCAACCACCAACTTACAATCCTGAGACAAGGCCGAGTATAGCCCACAAAGGTCTCCACCACAGCACAAACCAAGGGGGGGCGCCAACCCAGACAGGAAGATCACGTCAGTAACTCAACCCACTCAAGTGACGCACCCCTCCTAGGGACGGCATGAAAGAGCACCAGCAAGCCAGTGACTCAGCCCCTGTAACAGGGTTAGAGGCAGAGAATCCCAGTGGAGAGAGGGGAACCGGCCTGGCAGAGACAGCAAGGGCGGTTCGTTGCTCCAGAGCCTTTCCGTTCACCTTCACACTCCTGGGCCAGACTACACTCAATCATATGACCTACTGAAGAGATAAGTCTTCAGTAAAGACTTAAAGGTTGAGACCGAGTCTGCGTCTCTCACATGGGTAGGCAGACTGTTCCATAAAAATGGAGATCTATAGGAGAAAGCCCTGCCTCCCGCTGTTTGCTTAGAAATTCTAGGGACAATTAGGAGGCCTGCGTCTTGTGACCGTAGCGTACGTATTGGTATGTACGGCAGGACCAACTCGGAAAGATAGGTAGGAGCAAGCCCATGTAACGCTTTATAGGTTAACAGTAAAACCTTGAAATCAGCCCTTGCCTTAACAGGAAGCCAGTGTAGGGAAGCTAGCACTGGAGTAATATGATCAAATTTCTTGGTTCTAGTCAGGATTCTAGCAGCCGTATTTAGCACTAACTGAAGTTTATTTAGTGCTTTATCCGGGTAGCCGGAAAGTAGAGCATTGCAGTAGTCTAACCTAGAAGTAACAAATGCATGGATTAATTTTTCTGCATCATTTTTGGACAGAAAATTTCTGATTTTTGCAATGTTACGTAGATGGAAAAAAGCTGTCCTTGAAACAGTCTTGATATGTTCGTCAAAAGAGAGATCAGGGTCAAGAGTAACGCCGAGGTCCTTCACAGTTTTATTTGAGACGACTTTACAACCATCAAGATGAATTGTCAGATTTAACAGAAGATCTCTTTGTTTCTTGGGACCTAGAACAAGCATCTCTGTTTTGTCCGAGTTTAAAAGTAGAAAGTTTTCAGCCATCCACTTCCTTATGTCTGAAACACAGGCTTCTAGCGAGGGCAATTTTGGGGCTTCACCATGTTTCATTGAAATGTACAGCTGTGTGTCATCCGCATAGCAGTGAAAGTTAACATTATGTTTTCGAATAACATCCCCAAGAGGTAAAATATATAGTGAAAACAATAGTGGTCCTAAAACGGAACCTTGAGGAACACCGAAATGTACAGTTGATTTGTCAGAGGACAGACCATTCACAGAGACAAACTGATATCTTTCCGACAGGTAAGATCTAAACCAGGCCAGAACTTGTCCGTGTAGACCAATTTGGGTTTCCAGTCTCTCCAAAAGAATGTGGTGATCGATGGTGTCAAAGGCAGCACTAAGGTCTAGTAGCACGAGGACAGATGCAGAGCCTCGGTCTGACTCCATTAAAAGGTCATTTACCACCTTCACAAGTGCAGTCTCAGTGCTATGATGGGGTCTAAAACCAGACTGAAGCATTTCGTATACATTATTTGTCTTCAGAAAGGCAGTGAGTTGCTGCGCAACAGCTTTTTCTAAAATCTTTGAGAGGAATCCTTCTATTCCTCCAAACACGGCGAGTGGAGTTTAGAGCAAAAAGCTCTATTTTTGTCTCATCAGACCACATGACCTTCTCCCATTCCTCCTCTGGATCATCCAGATGGTCATTGGCAAACTTCAGACGGGCCTGGACATGCGCTGGCTTGAGCAGGGGGACCTTGCGTGCGCTGCAGGATTTTAATCCATGACGGCGTAGTGTGTTACTAATGGTTTTCTTTGAGACTGTGGTCCCAGCTCTCTTCAGGTCATTGACCAGGTCCTGCCGTGTAGTTCTGGGCTGATCCCTCACATTCCTCATGATCATTGATGCCCCACGAGGTGAGATCTTGCATGGAGCCCCAGACCGAGGGTGATTGACCGTCATCTTGAACTTCTTCCATTTTCTAATAATTGTGCCAACAGTTGTTGCCTTCTCACCAAGCTGCTTGGCTATTGTCCTGTAGCCCATCCCAGCCTTGTACAGGTCTACAATTTATCCCTGATGTCCTTACACAGCTCTCTGGTCTTGGCCATTGTGGAGAGGTTGGAGTCTGTTTGATTGAGTGTGTGGACAGGTGTCTTTTATACAGGTAACGAGTTCAAACAGGTGCAGTTAATACAGGTAATGAGTGGAGAACAGGAAGGCTTCTTAAAGAAAAACTAACAGGTCTGTGAGAGCCGGAATTCTTACTGGTTGGTAGGTGATCAAATACTTATGTCATGCAATAAAATGCAAATTAATTACTTAAAAATCATACAATGTGATTTTCTGGATTTTTGTTTTAGATTCCGTCTCTCACAGTTGAAGTGTACCTATGATAAAAATTACAGACCTCTACATGCTTTGTAAGTAGGAAAACCTGCAAAATCGGCAGTGTATCAAATACTTGTTCTCCCCACTGTATATATATTAGTCAGGTGGCTGTAGTTGTATGGATATATATTAGTCAGGTGGCTGTAGTTGTATGGATATATATTAGTCAGGTGGCTGTAGTTGTATGGATATATATTAGTCAGGTGGCTGTAGTTGTATAGATATATATTAGTCAGGTGGCTGTAGTTGTATGGATATATATTAGTCAGGTGGCTGTAGTTGTATATATATATATTAGTCAGGTGGCTGTAGTTGTATAGATATATATTAGTCAGGTGGCTGTAGTTGTATATATATATATTAGTCAGGTGGCTGTAGTTGTATAGATATATATTAGTCAGGTGGCTGTAGTTGTATAGATATATATTAGTCAGGTGGCTGTAGTTGTATATATATATATTAGTCAGGTGGCTGTAGTTGTATAGATATATATTAGTCAGGTGGCTGTAGTTGTATAGATATATATTAGTCAGGTGGCTGTAGTTGTATATATATATATTAGTCAGGTGGCTGTAGTTGTATAGATATATATTAGTCAGGTGGCTGTAGTTGTATGGATATATATTAGTCAGGTGGCTGTAGTTGTATAGATATATATTAGTCAGGTGGCTGTAGTTGTATAGATATATATTAGTCAGGTGGCTGTAGTTGTATAGATATATATTAGTCAGGTGGCTGTAGTTGTATAGATATATATTAGTCAGGTGGCTGTAGTTGTATGGATATATATTAGTCAGGTGGCTGTAGTTGTATATATATATATTAGTCAGGTGGCTGTAGTTGTATAGATATATATTAGTCAGGTGGCTGTAGTTGTATAGATATATATTAGTCAGGTGGCTGTAGTTGTATAGATATATATTAGTCAGGTGGCTGTAGTTGTATAGATATATATTAGTCAGGTGGCTGTAGTTGTATAGATATATATTAGTCAGGTGGCTGTAGTTGTATGGATATATATTAGTCAGGTGGCTGTAGTTGTATAGATATATATTAGTCAGGTGGCTGTAGTTGTATAGATATATATTAGTCAGGTGGCTGTAGTTGTATAGATATATATTAGTCAGGTGGCTGTAGTTGTATAGATATATATTAGTCAGGTGGCTGTAGTTGTATGGATATATATTAGTCAGGTGGCTTTAGTTGTAAAGATATATATTAGTCAGGTGGCTGTAGTTGTATAGATATATATTAGTCAGGTGGCTGTAGTTGTATAGATATATATTAGTCAGGTGGCTGTAGTTGTATAGATATATATTAGTCAGGTGGCTGTAGTTGTATAGATATATATTAGTCAGGTGGCTGTAGTTGTATAGATATATATTAGTCAGGTGGCTGTAGTTGTATGGATATATATTAGTCAGGTGGCTGTAGGTGTATAGATATATATTAGTCAGGTGGCTGTAGTTGTATAGATATATATTAGTCAGGTGGCTGTAGTTGTATAGATATATATTAGTCAGGTGGCTGTAGTTGTATTGATATATATATTAGTCAGGTGGCTGTAGTTGTATATATATATATTAGTCAGGTGGCTGTAGTTGTATAGATATATATTAGTCAGGTGGCTGTAGTTGTATATATATATATTAGTCAGGTGGCTGTAGTTGTATGGATATATATTAGTCAGGTGGCTGTAGTTGTATAGATATATATTAGTCAGGTGGCTGTAGTTGTATATATATATATTAGTCAGGTGGCTGTAGTTGTATAGATATATATTAGTCAGGTGGCTGTAGTTGTATAGATATATATTAGTCAGGTGGCTGTAGTTGTATAGATATATATTAGTCAGGTGGCTGTAGTTGTATAGATATATATTAGTCAGGTGGCTGTAGTTGTATGGATATATATTAGTCAGGTGGCTGTAGGTGTATAGATATATATTAGTCAGGTGGCTGTAGTTGTATATATATATATTAGTCAGGTGGCTGTAGTTGTATAGATATATATTAGTCAGGTGGCTGTAGTTGTATAGATATATATTAGTCAGGTGGCTGTAGTTGTATGGATATATATTAGTCAGGTGGCTGTAGGTGTATAGATATATATTAGTCAGGTGGCTGTAGTTGTATAGATATATATTAGTCAGGTGGCTGTAGTTGTATAGATATATATTAGTCAGGTGGCTGTAGTTGTATGGATATATATTAGTCAGGTGGCTGTAGGTGTATAGATATATATTAGTCAGGTGGCTGTAGTTGTATATATATATATTAGTCAGGTGGCTGTAGTTGTATAGATATATATTAGTCAGGTGGCTGTAGTTGTATGGATATATATTAGTCAGGTGGCTGTAGTTGTATAGATATATATTAGTCAGGTGGCTGTAGTTGTATATATATATATTAGTCAGGTGGCTGTAGTTGTATATATATATATTAGTCAGGTGGCTGTAGTTGTATAGATATATATTAGTCAGGTGGCTGTAGTTGTATGGATATATATTAGTCAGGTGGCTGTAGTTGTATATATACATATTAGTCAGGTGGCTGTAGTTGTATATATATATATTAGTCAGGTGGCTGTAGTTGTATGGATATATATTAGTCAGGTGGCTGTAGTTGTATAGATATATATTAGTCAGGTGGCTGTAGTTGTATAGATATATATTAGTCAGGTGGCTGTAGTTGTATGGATATATATTAGTCAGGTGGCTGTAGTTGTATGGATATATATTAGTCAGGTGGCTGTAGTTGTATAGATATATATTAGTCAGGTGGCTGTAGTTGTATAGATATATATTAGTCAGGTGGCTGTAGTTGTATAGATATATATTAGTCAGGTGGCTGTAGTTGTATGGATATATATTAGTCAGGTGGCTGTAGGTGTATAGATATATATTAGTCAGGTGGCTGTAGTTGTATATATATATATTAGTCAGGTGGCTGTAGTTGTATAGATATATATTAGTCAGGTGGCTGTAGTTGTATAGATATATATTAGTCAGGTGGCTGTAGTTGTATGGATATATATTAGTCAGGTGGCTGTAGTTGTATAGATATATATTAGTCAGGTGGCTGTAGTTGTATATATATATATTAGTCAGGTGGCTGTAGTTGTATAGATATATATTAGTCAGGTGGCTGTAGTTGTAAAGATATATATTAGTCAGGTGGCTGTAGTTGTATAGATATATATTAGTCAGGTGGCTGTAGTTGTATATATATATATTAGTCAGGTGGCTGTAGTTGTATATATATATACAGTGGGGAGAACAAGTATTTGATACACTGACAATTTTGCAGGTTTTCCTACTTACAAAGCATGTAGAGGTCTGTCATTTTTATCATAGGTACACTTCAACTGTGAGAGAAGGAATCTAAAACAAAAATCCAGAAAATCACATTGTATGATTTTTAATTAATTAATTTGCATTTTATTGCATGACATAAGTATTTGATACATCAGAAAAGCAGAACTGAATATTTGGTACAGAAACCTTAGTTTGCAATTACAGAGATCATACGTTTCCTGTAGTTCTTGACCAGGTTTGCACACACTGCAGCAGGGATTTTGGCCCACTCCTCCATACAGACCTTCTCCAGATCCTTCAGGTTTCGGGGCTGTCGCTGGGCAATACGGACTTTCGGCTCCCTCCAAAGATTTTCTATTGGGTTCAGGTCTGGAGACTGGCTAGGCCACTCCAGGACCTTGAGATGCTTCTTACGGAGCCACTCCTTAGTTGCCCTGGCTGTGTGTTTCGGGTCGTTGTCATGCTGGAAGACCCAGCCACGACCCATCTTCAATGCTCTTACTGAGGGAAGGAGGTTGTTGGTCAAGATCTCGCGATACATGGCCCCATCCATCCTCCCTTCAATACGGTGCAGTCGTCCTGTCCCCTTTGCAGAAAAGCATCCCCAAAGAATGATGTTTCCACCTCCATGCTTCACGGTTGGGATGGTGTTCTTGGGGTTGTACTCATCCTTCTATTCCTCCAAACACGGCGAGTGGAGTTTAGAGCAAAAAGCTCTATTTTTGTCTCATCAGACCACATGACCTTCTCCCATTCCTCCTCTGGATCATCCAGATGGTCATTGGCAAACTTCAGACGGGCCTGGACATGCGCTGGCTTGAGCAGGGGGACCTTGCGTGCGCTGCAGGATTTTAATCCATGACGGCGTAGTGTGTTACTAATGGTTTTCTTTGAGACTGTGGTCCCAGCTCTCTTCAGGTCATTGACCAGGTCCTGCCGTGTAGTTCTGGGCTGATCCCTCACATTCCTCATGATCATTGATGCCCCACGAGGTGAGATCTTGCATGGAGCCCCAGACCGAGGGTGATTGACCGTCATCTTGAACTTCTTCCATTTTCTAATAATTGTGCCAACAGTTGTTGCCTTCTCACCAAGCTGCTTGGCTATTGTCCTGTAGCCCATCCCAGCCTTGTACAGGTCTACAATTTATCCCTGATGTCCTTACACAGCTCTCTGGTCTTGGCCATTGTGGAGAGGTTGGAGTCTGTTTGATTGAGTGTGTGGACAGGTGTCTTTTATACAGGTAACGAGTTCAAACAGGTGCAGTTAATACAGGTAATGAGTGGAGAACAGGAGGGCTTCTTAAAGAAAAACTAACAGGTCTGTGAGAGCCGGAATTCTTACTGGTTGGTAGGTGATCAAATACTTATGTCATGCAATAAAATGCAAATTAATTACTTAAAAATCATACAATGTGATTTTCTGGATTTTTGTTTTAGATTCCGTCTCTCACAGTTGAAGTGTACCTATGATAAAAATGACAGACCTCTACATGCTTTGTAAGTAGGAAAACCTGCAAAATCGGCAGTGTATCAAATACTTGTTCTCCCCACTGTATTAGTCAGGTGGCTGTAGTTGTATGGATATATATTAGTCAGGTGGCTGTAGTTGTATAGATATATATTAGTCAGGTGGCTGTAGTTGTATGGATATATATTAGTCAGGTGGCTGTAGTTGTATATATATATATTAGTCAGGTGGCTGTAGTTGTATATATACATATTAGTCAGGTGGCTGTAGTTGTATAGATATATATTAGTCAAGTGGCTGTAGTTGTATATATATATATTAGTCAGGTGGCTGTAGTTGTATAGATATATATTAGTCAGGTGGCTGTAGTTGTATAGATATATATTAGTCAGGTGGCTGTAGTTGTATAGATATATATTAGTCAGGTGGCTGTAGTTGTATAGATATATATTAGTCAGGTGGCTGTAGTTGTATAGATATATATTAGTCAGGTGGCTGTAGTTGTATAGATATATATTAGTCAGGTGGCTGTAGTTGTATAGATATATATTAGTCAGGTGGCTGTAGTTGTATAGATATATATTAGTCAGGTGGCTGTAGTTGTATGGATATATATTAGTCAAGTGGCTGTAGTTGTATATATATATATTAGTCAGGTGGCTGTAGTTGTATAGATATATATTAGTCAGGTGGCTGTAGTTGTATAGATATATATTAGTCAGGTGGCTGTAGTTGTATAGATATATATTAGTCAGGTGGCTGTAGTTGTATATATATATATTAGTCAGGTGGCTGTAGTTGTATAGATATATATTAGTCAGGTGGCTGTAGTTGTATATATATATATTAGTCAGGTGGCTGTAGTTGTATATATACATATTAGTCAGGTGGCTGTAGTTGTATAGATATATATTAGTCAGGTGGCTGTAGTTGTATATATACATATTAGTCAGGTGGCTGTAGTTGTATAGATATATATTAGTCAGGTGGCTGTAGTTGTATGGATATATATTAGTCAGGTGGCTGTAGTTGTATGGATATATATTAGTCAGGTGGCTGTAGTTGTATAGATATATATTAGTCAGGTGGCTGTAGTTGTATAGATATATATTAGTCAGGTGGCTGTAGTTGTATATATATATATTAGTCAGGTGGCTGTAGTTGTATAGATATATATTAGTCAGGTGGCTGTAGTTGTATAGATATATATTAGTCAAGTGGCTGTAGTTGTATATATATATATTAGTCAGGTGGCTGTAGTTGTATAGATATATATTAGTCAGGTGGCTGTAGTTGTATAGATATATATTAGTCAGGTGGCTGTAGTTGTATAGATATATATTAGTCAGGTGGCTGTAGTTGTATATATATATATTAGTCAGGTGGCTGTAGTTGTATATATATATATTAGTCAGGTGGCTGTAGTTGTATAGATATATATTAGTCAGGTGGCTGTAGTTGTATATATATATATTAGTCAGGTGGCTGTAGTTGTATAGATATATATTAGTCAGGTGGCTGTAGTTGTATATATATATATTAGTCAGGTGGCTGTAGTTGTATGGATATATATTAGTCAGGTGGCTGTAGTTGTATATATATATATTAGTCAGGTGGCTGTAGTTGTATGGATATATATTAGTCAGGTGGCTGTAGTTGTATATATATATATTAGTCAGGTGACTGTAGTTGTATGGATATATATTAGTCAGGTGGCTGTAGTTGTATAGATATATATTAGTCAGGTGGCTGTAGTTGTATGGATATATATTAGTCAGGTGGCTGTAGTTGTATATATATATATTAGTCAGGTGGCTGTAGTTGTATGGATATATATTAGTCAGGTGGCTGTAGTTGTATAGATATATATTAGTCAGGTGGCTGTAGTTGTATATATATATATTAGTCAGGTGGCTGTAGTTGTATATATATATATTAGTCAAGTGGCTGTAGTTGTATAGATATATATTAGTCAGGTGGCTGTAGTTGTATAGATATATATTAGTCAAGTGGCTGTAGTTGTATAGATATATATTAGTCAGGTGGCTGTAGTTGTATAGATATATATTAGTCAGGTGGCTGTAGTTGTATGGATATATATTAGTCAGGTGGCTGTAGTTGTATAGATATATATTAGTCAGGTGGCTGTAGTTGTATATATATATATTAGTCAGGTGGCTGTAGTTGTATATATATATATTAGTCAGGTGGCTGTAGTTGTATATATATATATTAGTCAGGTGGCTGTAGTTGTATATATATATATTAGTCAGGTGGCTGTAGTTGTATATATATATATTAGTCAGGTGGCTGTAGTTGTATATATATATATTAGTCAGGTGGCTGTAGTTGTATGGATATATATTAGTCAGGTGGCTGTAGTTGTATGGATATATATTAGTCAGGTGGCTGTAGTTGTATGGATATATATTAGTCAGGTGGCTGTAGTTGTATGGATATATATTAGTCAGGTGGCTGTAGTTGTATAGATATATATTAGTCAGGTGGCTGTAGTTGTATAGATATATATTAGTCAGGTGGCTGTAGTTGTATAGATATATATTAGTCAGGTGGCTGTAGTTGTATAGATATATATTAGTCAGGTGGCTGTAGTTGTATATATATATATTAGTCAGGTGGCTGTAGTTGTATGGATATATATTAGTCAGGTGGCTGTAGTTGTATGGATATATATTAGTCAGGTGGCTGTAGTTGTATATATATATATTAGTCAGGTGGCTGTAGTTGTATGGATATATATTAGTCAGGTGGCTGTAGTTGTATAGATATATATTAGTCAGGTGGCTGTAGTTGTATATATATATATTAGTCAGGTGGCTGTAGTTGTATATATATATATTAGTCAGGTGGCTGTAGTTGTATAGATATATATTAGTCAGGTGGCTGTAGTTGTATAGATATATATTAGTCAGGTGGCTGTAGTTGTATAGATATATATTAGTCAGGTGGCTGTAGTTGTATGGATATATATTAGTCAGGTGGCTGTAGTTGTATGGATATATATTAGTCAGGTGGCTGTAGTTGTATAGATATATATTAGTCAGGTGGCTGTAGTTGTATAGATATATATTAGTCAGGTGGCTGTAGTTGTATAGATATATATTAGTCAGGTGGCTGTAGTTGTATAGATATATATTAGTCAGGTGGCTGTAGTTGTATATATATATATTAGTCAGGTGGCTGTAGTTGTATAGATATATATTAGTCAGGTGGCTGTAGTTGTATATATATATATTAGTCAGGTGGCTGTAGTTGTATAGATATATATTAGTCAGGTGGCTGTAGTTGTATGGATATATATTAGTCAGGTGGCTGTAGTTGTATAGATATATATTAGTCAGGTGGCTGTAGTTGTATATATATATATTAGTCAGGTGGCTGTAGTTGTATGGATATATATTAGTCAGGTGGCTGTAGTTGTATATATATATATTAGTCAGGTGGCTGTAGTTGTATAGATATATATTAGTCAGGTGGCTGTAGTTGTATAGATATATATTAGTCAGGTGGCTGTAGTTGTATGGATATATATTAGTCAGGTGGCTGTAGTTGTATGGATATATATTAGTCAGGTGGCTGTAGTTGTATATATATATATTAGTCAGGTGGCTGTAGTTGTATAGATATATATTAGTCAGGTGGCTGTAGTTGTATAGATATATATTAGTCAGGTGGCTGTAGTTGTATAGATATATATTAGTCAGGTGGCTGTAGTTGTATATATATATATTAGTCAGGTGGCTGTAGTTGTATATATATATATTAGTCAGGTGGCTGTAGTTGTATAGATATATATTAGTCAGCTGGCTGTAGTTGTATAGATATATATTAGTCAGGTGGCTGTAGTTGTATAGATATATATTAGTCAGATGGCTGTAGTTGTATAGATATATATTAGTCAGGTGGCTGTAGTTGTATAGATATATATTAGTCAGGTGGCTGTAGTTGTATAGATATATATTAGTCAGGTGGCTGTAGTTGTATAGATATATATTAGTCAGGTGGCTGTAGTTGTATAGATATATATTAGTCAGGTGGCTGTAGTTGTATAGATATATATTAGTCAGGTGGCTGTAGTTGTATGGATATATATTAGTCAGCCGGCTGTAGTTGTATAGATATATATTAGTCAGGTGGCTGTAGTTGTATAGATATATATTAGTCAGGTGGCTGTAGTTGTATATATATATTAGTCAGGTGGCTGTAGTTGTATAGATATATATTAGTCAAGTGGCTGTAGTTGTATAGATATATATTAGTCAGGTGGCTGTAGTTGTATATATATATTAGTCAGGTGGCTGTAGTTGTATAGATATATATTAGTCAAGTGGCTGTAGTTGTATGGATATATATTAGTCAGGTGGCTGTAGTTGTATAGATATATATTAGTCAGGTGGCTGTAGTTGTATAGATATATATTAGTCAGGTGGCTGTAGTTGTATAGATATATATTAGTCAGGTGGCTGTAGTTGTATAGATATATATTAGTCAGGTGGCTGTAGTTGTATAGATATATATTAGTCAGGTGGCTGTAGTTGTATAGATATATATTAGTCAGCCGGCTGTAGTTGTATATATATATATTAGTCAGGTGGCTGTAGTTGTATATATATATATTAGTCAGATGGCTGTAGTTGTATAGATATATATTAGTCAGGTGGCTGTAGTTGTATAGATATATATTAGTCAGGTGGCTGTAGTTGTATAGATATACAGTGGGGAGAACAAGTATTTGATACACTGCCGATTTTGCAGGTTTTCCTACTTACAAAGCATGTAGAGGTCTGTAATTTTTATCATAGGTACACTTCAACTGTGAGAGAAGGAATCTAAAACAAAAATCCAGAAAATCACATTGTATGATTTTTAAGTAATTAATTTGCATTTTATTGCATGACATAAGTATTTGATACATCAGAAAAGCAGAACTGAATATTTGGTACAGAAACCTTAGTTTGCAATTACAGAGATCATACGTTTCCTGTAGTTCTTGACCAGGTTTGCACACACTGCAGCAGGGATTTTGGCCCACTCCTCCATACAGACCTTCTCCAGATCCTTCAGGTTTCGGGGCTGTCGCTGGGCAATACGGACTTTCGGCTCCCTCCAAAGATTTTCTATTGGGTTCAGGTCTGGAGACTGGCTAGGCCACTCCAGGACCTTGAGATGCTTCTTACGGAGCCACTCCTTAGTTGCCCTGGCTGTGTGTTTCGGGTCGTTGTCATGCTGGAAGACCCAGCCACGACCCATCTTCAATGCTCTTACTGAGGGAAGGAGGTTGTTGGTCAAGATCTCGCGATACATGGCCCCATCCATCCTCCCCTCAATACGGTGCAGTCGTCCTGTCCCCTTTGCAGAAAAGCATCCCCAAAGAATGATGTTTCCACCTCCATGCTTCACGGTTGGGATGGTGTTCTTGGGGTTGTACTCATCCTTCTATTCCTCCAAACACGGCGAGTGGAGTTTAGAGCAAAAAGCTCTATTTTTGTCTCATCAGACCACATGACCTTCTCCCATTCCTCCTCTGGATCATCCAGATGGTCATTGGCAAACTTCAGACGGGCCTGGACATGCGCTGGCTTGAGCAGGGGGACCTTGCGTGCGCTGCAGGATTTTAATCCATGACGGCGTAGTGTGTTACTAATGGTTTTCTTTGATACTGTGGTCCCAGCTCTCTTCAGGTCATTGACCAGGTCCTGCCGTGTAGTTCTGGGCTGATCCCTCACATTCCTCATGATCATTGATGCCCCACGAGGTGAGATCTTGCATGGAGCCCCAGACCGAGGGTGATTGACCGTCATCTTGAACTTCTTCCATTTTCTAATAATTGTGCCAACAGTTGTTGCCTTCTCACCAAGCTGCTTGCCTATTGTCCTGTAGCCCATCCCAGCCTTGTACAGGTCTACAATTTATCCCTGATGTCCTTACACAGCTCTCTGGTCTTGGCCATTGTGGAGAGGTTGGAGTCTGTTTGATTGAGTGTGTGGACAGGTGTCTTTTATACAGGTAACGAGTTCAAACAGGTGCAGTTAATACAGGTAATGAGTGGAGAACAGGAGGGCTTCTTAAAGAAAAACTAACAGGTCTGTGAGAGCCGGAATTCTTACTGGTTGGTAGGTGATCAAATACTTATGTCATGCAATAAAATGCAAATTAATTACTTAAAAATCATACAATGTGATTTTCTGGATTTTTATTTTAGATTCCGTCTCTCACAGTTGAAGTGTACCTATGATATAAATGACAGACCTCTACATGCTTTGTAAGTAGGAAAACCTGCAAAATCGGCAGTGTATCAAATACTTGTTCTCCCCACTGTATATTAGATATATATTAGTCAGGTGGCTGTAGTTGTATAGATATATATTAGTCAGGTGGCTGTAGTTGTATATATATATATTAGTCAGGTGGCTGTAGTTGTATAGATATATATTAGTCAGGTGGCTGTAGTTGTATAGATATATATTAGTCAGGTGGCTGTAGTTGTATATATATATATTAGTGAGTGTAATGTTGTCTGAGTGGGACAGGTTGTATGATGTAGTAATGTTGTCTGAGTGGGACAGGTTGTATGACGTAGTAATGTTGTGTGTAATGTTGTCTGAGTGGGACAGGTTGTATGATGTAGTAATGTTGTCTGAGTGGGACAGGTTGTATGATGTAGTAATGTTGTGTGAGTGGGACAGGTTGTATGATGTAGTAATGTTGTCTGAGTGGGACAGGTTGTATGATGTAGTAATGTTGTCTGAGTGGGACAGGTTGTATGATGTAGTAATGTTGTGTGTAATGTTGTCTGAGTGGGACAGGTTGTATGATGTAGTAATGTTGTCTGAGTGGGACAGGTTGTATGATGTAGTAATGTTGTGTGAGTGGGACAGGTTGTATGATGTAGTAATGTTGTCTGGGTGGGACAGGTTGTATGATGTAGTAATGTTGTCTGAGTGGGACAGGTTGTATGATGTAGTAATGTTGTCTGAGTGGGACAGGTTGTATGATGTAGTAATGTTGTCTGAGTGGGACAGGTTGTATGATGTAGTAATGTTGTCTGAGTGGGACAGGTTGTATGTTGTAGTAATGTTGTCTGAGTGGGACAGGTTGTATGATGTAGTAATGTTGTCTGAGTGGGACAGGTTGTATGATGTAGTAATGTTGTCTGAGTGGGACAGGTTGTATGACGTAGTAATGTTGTGTGTAATGTTGTGTGAGTGGGACAGGTTGTATGATGTAGTAATGTTGTCTGGGTGGGACAGGTTGTATGTTGTAGTAATGGTGTCTGAGTGGGAAAGGTTGTATGATGTAGTAAT